>NW_016690208.1:2399745-2972671 GCF_001604755.1 Lepidothrix coronata
GAAAAGGAGGAGGAAAAAAAAAAAAAAAAAGAGGAAACCTTGACACTGGTTGCGGTGGGAATGGCTGTTTCCTGCCCTGGGTGAGCCTGTGTGTGGTTTCTTGCTTGTGAGATGAGCTAATTCGCCTTTTTTTACCTGGCGGAGGACACGCTACATATGGCAACCTGAACTTTGGTAACGCTTGGTCGTTGCTGAGCGGTCGGAACTTTTACTTGTTTATTTTTATTTTTATTTTTTTTTTTGCGTAAAGTCACCTAAGGAGCCTTGTTGCTTTCTTCAGGAGCATTGGAGGAATCTGTCTTAATTCTTCGCCTCAAGTGACTTTTATCCCACCGTGAGTGCAGCCAACGCACCCACCTAAACACGTTCTCCCTCAAAAGCTCCTTCCCAGCCTGGAAGATCAGGGATCACGGACTTCTTCGAAAAACTTCTCGCCCTGGGAAAGGCTGCCCATAGTTACTTTATGGGGCAGCAGCCTGGAAAAGTTCTTGGGGACCAAAGGAGGCCGAGTCTGCCTGCCCTGCACTTTATCAAAGGAGCAGGGAAGAAGGAGTCATCGAGGCATGGGGGCCCACACTGTAACGTCTTCGTCGAACATGGTGAGAGCTTTCTACTGGTATTTGCTTTAATTTTGGTTTGCTGAGCTAGGTACAATATGGATTTATTCAAGGGCACGGGGCAGATACAGACATGTACTCTATGGAAGTCTTGTTTTCTCTCCCTTGCTGCTAAATGCAGATCTTCTGTGATTGTTTATTAAGAAAATACTTGAGTCAGATTGCCTGAAATCTGAGGAGAGGTTGTACAGCTAAAGGTGAAATACAAGGAAGTAACTTTAACATTGTACAAGTTTCTCATTTCTGCCTTCTGGTGTGCAGTTTGGGAAAATGTTTGTTTGATACTTTTTGAATTGTTTGGGTCGCAGTATTGAGCCACTAACCAGAGCTGATGGTGATGCTGTGGTCAGTGACAAGTGTTCTTTAATTATCTTTACAAAAGGGACTCTGCTACTTGGAAAAAAACCCACCTTATTTTGGAAAGTTTGTGAATTTTCTCTTGTTAATTTGCTTAGTGCATTTGCAGCACTTCTGTTTAGTGGTTTCTCGAACTGCTTAAACCTTCATCTTGTGCTGTGATGGATTGAAGTGCTAGAGGCCAAATGGGGCCAAGTTTGGGGTACAGCAACCCTGTCACTTGCTGGTCTTCTGCAAAGTGAGAGGGGACTTGAGAATCTCAGGAAAGAAGCCAGTTGAAAAGCTCAGTAGGACTCAGAGGTAGGTTTAGTGACTGCTTCAAATGTTGGTTTTTTTCCTTAAAAAAGAAGGCCAAAGAAAATTGTAAGCTGAAGGCATCTCTACAGAAACAGGGAGCAGAAATGCATTGTTTCACTGAAACTTTTTGGAGTAATCCTTGCTTTTGCACAACACTTTTTTAATTCTAATGTGAGATGACACACTTCTGGCTGCTGTCTTTGGCTGGAGAATGGGATTTTGACAAGGCTTCTGCAACAGTTTTGTCCCGCAGAGGAAGTTTACCTGTGAGCAAAACAAAACTACATCTGTAATCTTCATGTAACTAAAACCTGAAATATTTGCCGTGTTTGACCTAGTTAGTGGAAAAGTTTTGTTTTGTTTTTATTTTTTAGCTGGGCTTTGCTTTCAAACTTTCTCTCATTGTGTGTATGTTTCTAGAAGGGCCCAAGAAATCCTTTGCAGTGTTCAGCGAAGGCACACACGGGGATCCCATGTGTGTGCTGCTGTGCTGAAACACTGGTTTGAGTTACTTCAGTGTTGTTTCTTTTCATTTCCCATGCCGTGTTTGTGCACTGAAGGGAATTAAGGGAAGGTTAGAGAGTGTAAGGGCTACTTTGGCCCTTTGATGATCCCTCTGCTGCTGGATTTTTCCATGCTCTCAGTCCTGTGATATACCCTCTCCTCCTCCACCCCCAGTTTGGTTCCTGCTTTTACTACTTTGGACAGAGTTTCAAGGTCAGATGAGATACAGCCAGAGCACTAACTCCAAGCAGTACAATATTCTAACTACCTTTGGTGTTTTGCTGTAGCAGAAGAGCCAGAAATGCTCCTTTTTGATCATCCAACAGGAATAGACAGATGGTAACTTCTTGCCAGTGTGACCTGAGGTCAGCAGATCCCAGCATATTCGCAAGGAAAAATGGCATCTCTAATGTCTACACGCCATATGTTCATGAGAGACCTCGGTGTCTTGATTTAGAGAAGAATAAACTTGAAAGAGGACATCAGGGCAAGGACATCTGTTAAGAGAACTGCAAAAGATCACCCTCACTTATCCACATGAGGAAAAGTTTCTTCCTCTGAGTGGATGAAATGGTTCTTCCAGCTCCTGGCAGTAGAAGGCAGTACCACCGTTGTTTATTCAGCTCTGTTTGAGTTTGGGCTGCTCCTGTCCTGAAAGATGCTATCTTGAAATATCTGGACAAATACAGAGGGAACAAACTGCATTTTAGAAAGCTCTTTTCAATTTTCATCTTGATAATTTGTCTTTGAAATATGTAGCTTGGCACAGTTTATAATTAATGGACAGAACAGTATTTAATGCTTTCAGCCCTATTCAGGGATTGTGCCATGGGCTGTAGTTCATAAAAACAGATGGGTGTTTTTTCAGGGCTTAAATGTTTGCATGTTTGCCTTTCAGTACTGTCATTACAGAGTTTCTTCCAAATACCAAACACTGTATCTGGTTTCTCTATCACACTGTGGGAACTAGTCTGTCCCAGGAAAATCACGTTTCTGGCTTTTCTTGAGTAAGAAATACTTAAGGAGAAATTCCATGGTGGGCAACTTAACCCCCTAGAGACAGGTGAACTCTTTAAGGTACTTGTTTGAAGTTCTTGTATGGTAAAAAAACCCAAAAAAGTGGAGTTGTTGGTAGCAGGGCTCTTTCCTCTTAGGGTTGTGTTTTCATAAAGCTCTTTCATGGCCCTGTTTTGGTGGGAGTGCTACCTGCAAAGTTCTACCAAGGCTCCTTCAGCAGGCACTTAAGAGTGGTTTTCAGACCACTGAAGATCCGAATTGCTTCAGTGGTATGAAATCTTAGCAGAAAGGGCTAGTGAAAATTATCAAATGCTAACAGTGTAAGGCAAAATAACTTTCATTTCTCGGTCGTTGCACTCTCCGTAGCACTCGAAGCAACACATCAAGAGGCTTCTGAAAAGCAAGGAGGCAACTGGCCAGAAATGAGCTCTGCTGCTGCTCAAATGTTGTGTGAGAATAATGGAGAAAGGCTCTAAATTTTGTCATGAGTTGACAATTGTGGAGGGCCTTAAGGGGAAAAAAGTAATCTATGGGCAAGTGTTGGGCTTCTCTCTTTGTACTGTTAGTTTCCCCACGAAGGCTGTTTTACAAGCTGGAGTTCACGCTGGTGTCGTTACCCTGGGCAGCAGAGTTAGCCCTTGATGGGATGTTTCAGATTTCATCCTGATGCAGATTACTTCAGCTCATAGTTTGCTTGCAAGCTTGAATTTGAGAGGAATTATAAAGGCAAAGTTTGCCTCTTCCCCCGTGGTTTTCTTGGCAAGAAACGAGTCTGAAGTTACTGCTTTTAGGAATATCCAGCTGAGAGAAAAGGTGTGGTCAGTAGACAGTTAATGGGAAAGACACTGTCAGTGCATTTTGAAGTTTGCACACTAGTGTATCTTGTGCCTTTCCAGAACATCAATCTCAGCAAAACTCAAACCTCTGAAAAGAAAGGTGTATTCCCAGAGGGCTCAACTCTGATCCTGGAGTTCGCAGGAGTTAACTGGAGTGATCAGCAGACACCACACCTTCTCTAACTGTCTTGGAGAGGTGTTGCTGTGCCGAATGATGAGCAGATTCCCTGAAGCATCTTGGTAGAACAGCATCTCCAAGCAAAAGCAGCACTCGAAGGCTTAAAAAATGAATGTTAATCGTTAGACACATGGTGCTGAGGTGAAGAAGAGATTGATAAAGCAGTCACACAAGAATGTTCTTTTCTTAGTCTTTCATAATGATAAAATGTGGTCTTAGAGTTTCTCTTCCAGCAGGTAATTGATAGGGAAGATCAAATGAGCTGTTTACCTCACTGTAAAGGGAGATTAACAGCAGAACTGGATCCTTTTTCTTATGTCTTTAATGCTGAATATAGCTGAAGTCAGCCAACTACAATCTCTGCCATATTAGATCTGAACTTTTTTTCTTACAAGGGTGATGAAAGTTTTACTGCTTTAATTAGGAAGTAATTGTGCAAAATGGATCCATAGCATCAGATTGCCACAGCTGCCAGTTGGAGATGTGCCCTATGCGATTCACTATGAGGAAAAACCCCAACAATTAAAAGTATCTTTTCCTACATTATTGATTAAAAATTAATTTTTAAGTGTCTCTAGGTTTAATAATCTATCTTTTTTTAATGCTGTTAAATTCCCTGTTTCAACTATTTGAATTGTGAAAATGAGTAAATTACATCATAACCTGGGCTCATCCCCAGCAGGGTGGGCAGCAGGGTGAGGGAAGGAATTTTCCCCCTCTTTTCCACTGTGGTGAGACCCCACCTGCAGTTGTGCCTCAAGCTCTGGGGGCTCCAGCACAGGAAGGACATGGAACTGTTGGAGTGAGTCCAGAGGAGGCCATGCAGATGCTCAGAGGGCTGGAGCCCCTCTACTGTGGAGACAGGATGGGAGAACTGGGGGTGTTCGGCTCAGAGAAGGCTTTGGGGAGACCTTACAGCCCATTCCAGTGTCTAAAGGGGCTCCAAGAAAGCAGGACAAGGACTTTGGATAAGGGCACGGAGTGATAGGGCAAGGGGGAATGGGATCAAACTGAAAGAGGGTAAATATAGATTAGGTTTTCAGAAGAAAATCTTCCCTGTGGAAGAGGCCCTGGCACAGGTTGCCCAGAGAAGCTGTGGCTGCCCCATCGCTCCAAGGCCAGGTTGGACAGGGCTTGGAGCAACCTGGTCTAGTGGAAGGTGTCCCTGCCCATGGCAGGGGGATGGAATGAAATGATCTTCAAGGTCTGATTTTTGTACTCATTATCTTTTATCCTACAGGTGAGCTCAATATGTCTTCTTTATAAGCAATATCCATTTATTAGATGGTCAATTGCCCATACATGGAAATGATTTAATTGAGATTCCTTCCATACCAGAACTGTCTCTTCAAACCCATGTACTTATAAACTCTGCATTTATCTCTTTCCATTGTTCCTCAGGGCATTTTTACACTCTGTGCTTCACCAGCTGCAAAACCTGAGACTTGAAAGAAACTGTTTTACTACTCCTGATTCTGTTTTAGACCATTCACCTGAAATTGGACCATTAGCATCAGCCTAATAGGAATCCATTATTTAGAGCCTGCCTTCAGTGTCTCAGGTCTGTGTTCTGAACTGACAAAACTTTCTTCGTTGTTACGTTGGAGATTTGGCAGCTCCCAAACTTTAATTTCCATCTCTATTAGGAGAGATTTATCCCCAGCTTTTGAGATCACTGCTCATGTATCCAACTTTGCTGTGCCTCAGTATTAGCCTGGTTAATGCTCACATCTGCTGCATGCCAAATGCAGATTTGTTTACTGCTTCTGACTATATCCCTTTTCATCATAAAAAAGCTCTTCCTGTATTTTTTCCTGCTGCAGTTATCAAATACCAGTAGGTTTTGCTAAGAAGCTCCTCCACAAAACTTCATCCAAAGTTGGAATATGTTAGGAAAGAGACCTAAGACTTGCTAAACTGCTTTTCCACAGACCGAGGTGGATGATGATGATGATGGGGAAAGGCTAATCCCTTTCCTGGGCAAAAGCAGTTCTGTTTTGTGCACTGACTAATCTTTGATAACTTGCCATGTTTAAGCAGTTCATCTCCTTCATGACAAATAGGTGGTGGTTTCTTGTATGCCAGAGTTTCATTAACAGATTATGCTGGTTCTGCAATCTTATTTACAAATTTTAATAGGAAGGCTATGGTAGAAAATCAGGACAGGGAGGCAAGAGAAAGCTGCTGTGTATTAGAATAGAAGTCTTTGCTTGCAGGAGATCATCTCTTCCAGTACACTTCAACATTTGCCATCAAACTCTCAGTATTTGAAATTGAAAAGTTTAAATCTTAAGCTTGAAAGTGAGGAGTTGACACAGTCCTGTTGCTGAGAGTTGGGAATCTTGAGTTCATGCCCTGTGATGGGCTCTGTGGCACGTGGCAAATCATGAGGATGCAGAAAGGTGAAAATGGCCTTGGAAAATCTTGTCCTGTTGACTGTCATGTAAGGGTGGGGATACTTTTGGGTTGCTTCTTGGAACAACAGTGTTGTGTTTGCAGCTGTGCTTATAGGAATTCTGATAAAGCAGACAAGAAATAAATGGGTGAGTGTTGATAGTCCTGGTGTGGATGTAACCAGTGTCTTGCAGGTGCGAGGTAAGGAATGCTGTCAGCTGACACCAGACAGTCTGGATGCAGGGCTGCAGGAGTTAGTCCAGCTCAACACCCAGCTGATCCCAGCTGTGTTCAGTAAAGCACCCTGCCTTAAGCCTTGGGCCCTGTTTGGAGTATTGTAGAGTCCCCAGATTTCCCAGAACATTCCTGCAGCACTCAATCCACACCACACCGTTTAAAACCTGGATGGCCGTGGTCCTGTGGACGTTTGGTGTGTTACAGGTGCCACGTCTTTCAGCTGCATAAAATGCTCTGATTTGCATTCACACAGACTGAAGGAAGTGTTTAAAACACTAGTGTCCTTCTGGAGCTATTGTTGCAGATGGACTTTGCTTTTCTTTTTTTTTTTTTGGCAGGGGGAGGGGGCTGCCTTCTATCTGCAGTGTCTGTTGAGAGCTGTATAAAGAGCACCAGTGTCTTCACCCAGCAGTCTTTTGTCATTTCAGCCGTGCTGTGCCATTCTTGTGAGAAGTAGTAAGTCTCCTTATGAAAGGTCTGTTGTGAATCCCAGAAGTCCATTGCTGTAGGAACATGCAGAGCAGTTGCAGCAGAAGCAAGAGGGACTCTTGGTTGCCTTGCTTTTGTGACTGTGTTATCAGTCGGCTCTTACCCTGCTCCGTGTTGATTGAAGATCGATCTAAACAAGCTGTAGAGGTTATTAATCTGCTTACCAGAGTGTCTGTTTTATCAGTTTAAGGAGGATTCTTGCACAAAAAGGTAATGAATGTTCAATTTTAGTGAGTAAAGCTGCCTTAGGCAACGTCTTTCCTTAGTTCTTAACTAAATTAATTCTTACTTAGAGCTTAGTTCTTAACTTTGTTCTGTCTTTAAACCTGTATGTTCGATGCCAGTGCTGCACGTAGATATTAAGCATAACTCTTTGTGAAATGGCTGGAAGTTTCATCGCCCTCATGGCAAAATCTGATATAAATCTGCTAAAATGGTGTGTTGTGCTGTGGGAGGAGTCCCTTTCCACACATCTCTTTGTAATGCCAGGGCAAGCGTGTCCTGAATACCAGCTTGCTTTAGCTTTTGACTGAAGTACTTTTTGAAGTTAGTGTTGAAATTAGGGGAGTTTTTCTGTGTGTTGTGTTTTTTTTTTTTTAACCCAGCATTTCTTCCTTGCTGTTACCGTTGGGGTTGTGAAAAGCAGGAGCTCGCTTTTCTGCAGAGTGATTGCTGCTAATTTACATGGACGTGAGAGAGCTCATCATTCTTTCATGGGTGAGGAGACTGCCTGATTTATGTTGTGTCATCTCTGAGCACTGTTTTTACCTAATGAATAGAGTTTCACAACAGATTATTAATCATTAAGACTTGGGTTTCATTGTGTCTATTAAAGAATCAATATTGCTACAGGTTGCCTGCCTTGAGAAGCTGCTTAACCATTAGTGCCGCTTTTCTAAGGCATTTTGGTACATTTACCTTTTTGGGTGACTTCAGTTCCTACCTTATTCCTACCACATCAGCTCAGGATTCTTCCCAGGGCCTGAGCTGTGTTCAGTCTGCCTCTCTGTAGATTCCTCCTTTGAAGTGCTGTCTGAGCCACAGTAAATGTTGTTCAGTCCAGTCTGTCCTTAGAGCTCATAAAATAGTAAAAGGCTCAACCTTCCTCTGCTGTGCTTTGCACTCCACATTTGCATCAAAGAGGGAGTGATGGCCTCAGAAACTGGGAATAATGTGTGATTAAGACTATGTTGAATTACATACTCTGCTGCCTGTTAAAAGCCTGGGTTTTGGACAGCAAGGCTTGCAGGACAGGAGTCCCTCCTTTGCTGACCTGTTGTTTGTTCCCTGTGCAATGTCCACTGCTGTTGGAAGAGCAGAGTGACCTGGGCACGTTCCGTGTGTTCCCCGTCACGCTGACACTGTAGAGGAGGGAATTTCACTTACTCTGTGCATCCAGAATGTACCAACACACAGAGATGAGCTCTGTCAGGTTTTGCAGTGACCCCAGTGAGCTGATCCGCTGCCAATCCACACCTGGGGGAACTGATGGCTTTTTCATGGGAGTGGGATAAGGACATGGAAACTTTTAATAGGAAATCCTTTGGGCTTTCAGGAAGTGTTTGCTATGTCATTTGTGTTAATTCAAAGGCTACTTTTTAGGTGCTGCCTCATTTAATATACCTGGTGAAGGGTTATTCCCAATTTCTCAGTTCCTGGCCTGACTACAGTAGGTTATCACAAGGCTGTTATGCAGTAAACACAGCTGGTTTTGCTTGTATTTTGGTTAATAAAATTATCTAATTAATTAAAAATGTTTGTTTGAAATTATTTACTTAATTAAAATTTAAGGTTTATTATAAAGGTGTAAAGAAACTGCAGTTGTCATTTGGGGCACTGGCCACCAGATGTCTTCTGTGACTTCCCTAACTTGCACTGATTAAAACAGCCCTTGCAGTCAGAAGCGTCTTGGAAGTGAGCAAAAGTTGAATGGCAAGAACAAGGGTCAGAAGTGACAACGGTGAATTTTGGAAACAGTGGCTGTCGAGTCTTTTTAGTTACTTTTAGAACCTGTAATCTTTGTGAGCTGATGAAAAAGAGGTTGGTAGGTGATGTTTGCTTTCGCTGCTAATGGGAAAATCTTGCTCCCTCTCCTCCTCGAGCTCCATTTCAGACCATTCTTTGTTTTAAAAAAAAAGCCAAATAGTTTTCAGTGCTACATTCCCTTTCATTTATTGCTGTCTTCTGCATTTGATCTCATTCCCCTACTACTTTTGTTGTGCTGCACTGACTTTTTAAAAATACATATAATTTTTTTTTTTAATATTAAATTCCTCTCGGTATAGAGGTTCTGTAAATCCTCTTGTAGCATGGTGTTCAACATGTGTAAACGTGAGCTGTTCCTGGCAAAGATGCTCAGGGAGTATCTGGAAACAAATTCAGCCTGTTACAGCTATTTACACAGTTGGTGTTATCTGAATGTCAGAATTGCTCTCACAGAACTAATTGGGGAGTTGAACTGTTATGAAGTCATAACAATGCTTACAAAAGCAAAGCTGTAATCTAATAATATTCTATTTAACTCAAATCTCTTTTGGGTGGGAGAATTTTATAATAATGAAGAAGACTTAGTGTATCTAAGCAAAATAGTTTAAGCTATAAATATGTATGCTTGAATGGGTTTTTATTTTTATTCTTTTTGTTGATTCTAAGTTCTTTTCATCTCTTCTATAAGTCTGACAACACATAATGTTCATTTAAAAGCTACGTCCTAGTTTAGCCAGAGTGACTGGAACAGCTATTAGAGCTGTTGTTGTCTGGCTACACCTCATGTTTGCAAATAACTTAGGAAAACTCTAATGAAATAGTTTGAATAAATGCCAAGCTGTTATTTCTTCTTGGATATATTTAACTGGATGGATAAGAAGCTGCATTTAAAATTCTTCTGCAATCAAACCCTCTTTATAAGACTCTTGATGGATGGCACTAAATGTGTTTGCTATATACATTTTTTTTTTTTAACCCAATGTGCAGCTATTTAATAGAAAATAGATGTCCTTTACAGGAAATGAACTGGAGGGAAGACAAAGCTCTTCCCATCATTTGATACTGTTGATGTTCATACAGAAGCTGCAATTTCTCTGGGCTCTGCAGATTGCCTGTTATGTCTAAATAGTGCCTCCCACGCAGAGGTTTGGATGTCAAGGTGCTATCATGTTTCAGGTATTAAGTAGTAATTATTGTTATGAGGTGATCACATAAGACAGTGTAAGTGTTGCTCAACCTTTCACATTCCCTGTCATTAGGGAAAAAAAAAGAAATGTTGGGAAAACGTCAGTCTAATTTAGACCTCACTGCGAGAATTGCTGGTGGTTTTTACCTCGCTCTTGCTGGAGAGTGGGGATGCAACAAGGCTTTGTATGACCACAGATATTCCACCAGGTGTGGTGTGGGTTCTGCTGTGCTTGTTAAGTACAACTTGGAGACATGATCTAGGAGTTAATGCTGGAATTGCTGCAGTGACAGGTCTGCAGAGGGGCAAACCCTGCAGGCTGTGACTGGTTAGCCAAAGGGACGGCTAAATAACCCCTCTTAAGTAGGTAATATTTTGAGCCAAGCAAAAGGATGAATTAGAATAATAAAGGTTGGATTTTTAGAGGCAAATACTAGCTTCAAATGCTAATATAATCATCTTGGTGACTGCAGTTTTGCCTCTGCAAAGCAAAGGCAGTGCATGACATTTCACTGAAGACCTGCCGCAGTGTTGATAAGCCGACCTCTCCTGAGAGGAATGGTGAACTTCACTGAGCAGCAGCGTGGCTTTGTAATTGTGGTTAAAAATACAGGATTTGAAGAACATTAAATGAAAATGGATCAGTGCTGCATTTATTATGAGGTAAGGGCTCAAAGAACCGTGAAATGTTAAGTTGAAATATTTGCATTCCACTCATTGGAATAAAGCAGCACAAATCCAAGTGAGGTGTTTGTGTTCTAACTTGATAAGTTAGGTTACTTCTTCCCAGAAAAGTGAATACTGCATTGTATTGGCCATGTCCACATCATTTAGTCCTGCATAACCACAGAGGCATTAAAAACATCAAGGTGAAAGATGCAGACACCAAGAGAGCAGATGCCTTCCAGCTCAGACATCCCTGTCATCTGCAGCGTTCCCAAATTAGGAAGTGGTGGGCTTCAGCAGGACTTCAGAGCGGGATGATCTGGAGCCCCTGGAATGAGACACGTTTCATGGCCACCAGATAGTCTTGAATCACCCAGTGCTGAGGGTGCCTCATCACCCTGGTCCTGGTGAGTCAGAACGGTGTCTGCCGGGTGATAAAGGGTGGATGTTGTGGCTGCAGTGGGGAGATTGCTGGTGAGCCACATCTGAAATCACTGTACAGTGTGGCAGCTGAAGTGCTTGGTTGGGCTGAAATATTTTGGCCGTTCCACCTTTAAATTAGTTTAAATAGCTCTGTGGATGTCACAGTTTTTAAATTCCAGAATTAGAGGGATGGCGGCTCTTCTGTGGTTATTGAGGCTTTCATCTGCTCAAGCTGTATTTCAGAAAGTTGATGTGTTGCTTGTGAAATGCTCCCCTAAGGCTAACAAGCCCTTTGGGGAGGGGGACTGAGGGCTGGAGTGAATCAGACAGGCATTTTACATTTCAATTATTAATATAGTACTTTTTATAATTCTCAAATTGGAATTGCTAGCAGCTGAATTTTAAAAATGTACTAACTCCTAAAATTTTTAGGAGTAATACTAACCCCGTGCAAGTAAAGGTGCTGTCTTCTACTCCAAGACATCTTTACAACAATCTTGCACAACCACACTTGGATTTGAGCTCTCTTTATCCTTACTGCAGTGTTTTCTGTGGCTGGATCCATGGTCAGCCACGTGGAGGTATCCATCTGTGCAGCAGGCATAAAGGATGAGTCCAGGGAAGCTTTGCAGCCTCCTTTGGAGAGTAGGGTCTTACTTGAGAGGACATGTCCTGAAAAGGTAATTTCAGGGTGCATTCCTGGCTTGTAACCAAATTGTGATTTATTAAATGGATCTAAATAAGCAGTACTATTAAAAATTACTCTCACAATGATGCTGAATGCAAAGCCGAACAAATGGATTTCTTTAGGCTACAGCAAACTGGATTAGAGTGTGTTGGATGCTTTCCCCTGAGCCTCCTTCACCATCAAAAATGTGTTTAAAAAAGAATAAAATCTCAGAGTGCAATACTTTAGGCAAAAAAAGAGGTGGGGGCGGAGGAGGTCTGTGGGAGAGCTTCTGTTAAGAAGTTCTGTTGGTGCACCTACACCCTGGCACCGTGTCGTGGTGGGGCCAGTGTCCAGCTGACCTGTGTGAATACACTCCTGCCCAAAGTCCCACCAGAGCCAGGGACATTGGAATTCATCTCCTCATGCCATGCAGCACCTCTGACTCCTCTGGAGTACAAATCACCTGCCCTGACTCTTGATTTCACAGGCTGACGTGTCAGTGCGAGCATCCAAGGTTTGCGGCTCTGGTGAGGGAATTGCTTTTAGCCCGGGATCATACCTGGAACGTTTTATGAAGCTCTGGCTCGAGGAGCTGGCCTTGCCAGGGGTTGGCCTGAGGGTGTTTTATGAGATGCACAAGTAAAAGCAGATAACAGGGATGGGGGAGGAGGGTGATGGAAATGTGCTGGGCTTCTCGGGGGCTCTTCTGCCGCTTCCTGCTGCGGGGGCGGCTACGAGCCAGCCTGGATGACAGAGCTCCTGTTCTTGTGAAATGTAGTGTACCACAGATAAACCTCGACAGGGACCTTCGCTCCTGCTTTCCCTTGTGCCACCTACACTTTTCCTCCCTCATCTGGCTCTTGCACACAGTAGCAGTGTGCCACCAAAACCAAGCAAAATACAACCGAAAGAAAAGCAGCTTTTTGTTTATGCCTGACATCAGTGTTACGGTTGAAAGTATAATTGAGATTTTATTTTTTTTTTCTCCTCAGTGCGAGGATTGCCCTTGGATAAGTAAAATATGTATTTTCGGGCTGGGCAATTGAGGTTTGTGTAGGGAGTGATTCCGGGGATGTGCCCATCCCGAGGCAGATGGAATGCTGTGGTTTTTTTCCTTGTAGCCGGGAACAGCAGTGAGCATCACGGGTAGGTAACAACTACCTGCTTGGGTTGTTCCTAAGTCAAAACCAGATCCTTTGTCTTTATGTTCTTTATCGTCATAAAGCTGCAACTTCTTTCCCTATAACCCATAGAAATCTGTAACAAGACTTATTCATAGGAGGGGAAGAGGGTTAAGAAAAAGGTGGAAGTGCTTGAAGGTCCTCAGAGATGGGACAGTTTGTATTTGCTGGTTTAAGTTGGAAGCTCTGCCTTTTGTACAGGTTTTGGTGCTGTTACAGAATGCTCATTGCACATTGATTTGGCTTTGATTTATTCATTGGGGTGGGGGAAGATTAAACTCGTGTATAACACTCTCTTGTAGATGCCTATCTGATAGCCACCCAAAGTTGATCCTTTTTGATCCTCTGCAAGTCTGTGTAATATATCTATATCCCCTGACATTTCACACTCATCTTGTAACTGGTCACCCTTTGTCTTGCAGTGTGTGCTAAAGCTGCTTATTTTGTTTTGATTATTTTGGGGTGGGTTTTTTGGGTTGTTTTTCTTTTTCTCCATCAAATTATTGCTTTTTCTCTTGGAGAAGCAACTGTCCATCTTCAAATTGGATGCTCTTGAAGGTCGGGTGATTGCTTTGTATTCCACTGGACTGTGAAAATCCTGCTGTTGAGCTGAAGCAACTGAAATCTTTGTTTAGAAAAGAAAGTAATAATTTCTTATTGCCTGCTTGAAAAGCTGTTGGCCTGCTCTTGCAGATGACCTGCCAAGGATTTAAGAAAGAAAAATTGGATTTTATCCTCTTTTCCCCCTGGTTTTAAGATGGTCAAAGCTGGCATGAAAAATGGTGGTTTTCTGAGAGAGGCTTTGTCTGCTCTAAGCACAAAAAAAAGAGCAAACCTAATCTTGTTTTTCTTCTTGGGTCAGCTTTTAATCTCTTGGATATATTAGCTTGCTACTGAAAATAGTATTTCTCTCTTTCTGCCCCTTTATTTAAATGGAGATGGTTGCCTTGCCCACTCAAATTGCTATTTTGACATCTTCTTTCTGTAGTTCAACATAGTTGTTTCTTCCTGCTGCATTTTGGGAAGATGCTGCTCTAGAGATTGGCAGGGTCCTTTTTGTTTTGGGGCAGCTGGACTTGAAATGTGGGTGGCACTTGGATAAGGTGGCATCCAGACATCCCTGACATCCCTGCTCTCCTCTCCAACCACAGCTTGTGACCCTTGAGCTATTTGCTCTAATCACAAGTGTTCCAATCTGGTTGCTGCTTCTGTTATTAAACATACAAGTTGGTGTAACTCGTGAACAGCCCGATCTTAATGAATACTTTGGCAGTTTCTAAGGTGCAAAATATCACCTACAACGGCTTAGTGGAACGAAAAGATCAGACTTGTTCTGGGGAAACTTGCTTTTCAGCGTTCTTGATGGGACTGATCAAAAGTTTTTAGCCAAACTCATCTGTGTGACTGGATCACCCCGTCTGAGCGAAGCCTGAAGGATTCTGTGGACAGGAAGCTGTTGTGAGTTATAACAAGAAGCTTTGTTTTGAAACCCCGTGGTTTTTCTCCTGCATTGCAATTACAGGGGACGGGGCTTAGATTTCCACTTTGTTCTCGCCAGTTGTCGAGACCTGACCTGGAGCTTGCCGGGAGGCTGACGCTGTGATTGCAGCACTTTGGAGCAGGACAGACACTCAGTTCGGTTCAGTTCAGACACTTTTTCTCATCCAGCCTGCTGATTTTGATCTCTTTTAACAAACAGTCGCAGAAATCGAAGAAACAACACACAGGTTCACCTCTCGGCAATTTCCCTTCTTCCATCAGCCCTGACCAACACAGCCATGGGAGAGAAGAAACATAATTGTAGCAAAATGTTATGTGTCTCCTGCATTCCACAAAGCCTGTACTTTAGGGAAGATTGTATTGCTGGACTCAATAGTCCAGAAACATTGTCTTTCCATTTCCTCTATGTTGTCCCTTTCCAGCAAATAATATTTTCATAAGATGTGGTCTGAATTAATGCCTTTTTTTTTTATTTTTTCAGATGAATGGTTGTCTTTCTAGTGTCATAAAATAATCATTCCAGCTGAGATCGAGTTCAGTCAGCATCCATATTCAAAGGAAAAGTCTTAAGGATTACCAGAAGCTAAAGCTGGAGGAGGCCATCTTGCCTTCGTGATCCTCCGGGCTTTGAGATTTTGGTTCAGAGCACTTGGTATTTTTTTTTTACCTCATGTCTAGGGACATTTTATCATCCTCCTCTTTCCTGTTCCAAGCAATTACCATTTATTTTATCTTCAAGCAGCAGCCTGTGGCAATAAATTTTAGGAAATTCCTTCCCGCCCTTTATTAAGCCCTACATAATAGCTTCCGCTACTCACTCATACATTCATTAGGAAGAATTAAACGAGTGCTGGCGGCCATTAGCAGAGCGTTTAATAACCTCTCCAAGGGAAGGTGCAGCAGATTGGAATAAATGAACAGGAGCGAAAACAAATGAAATAACTTCATAGAATATGCTCAGCTAATTCGTTCTTAAGAAAACTACTTATTTACACGGACACGGCGCTTCAAAAGGTGCCTGTCTGAAACCCCTGGCAGAAGAGTCCCCGGGCCAGAAGATCCACAGGCAGTGACTGAGCATGGTGGCTGCGGTGCCTGAGGGAAGGATTCTGGGCATTTTAGGGAGAGAAAAAGCATTTTAGTCCGTCCTGCCCACTTCCCCAGCTGCTGATGCTGTCAGGAAGGCTGATGGCTGTGCCCATGGAATGCCGGGGGGACATCTGTCTGTGGGAACTGGGCCATAACTAGTAGCTCATCTCATCTGGTATCAGCCACACCACGGTCTTTGGAGGCTTGTGATGGCTGATCCCTGCCGGGCTGGGCTATGGGGAAAACACAGACCTTGTACCAGTAAGGAAATCACCCCTCCTCCATCGGTTCTTAACTAAGGTTTTAAAGAAGATTCACACTCAGCTGACAGTTGGCATATGAAGTCTAAATACCCTTAAAACGGCTTTTCTGAAATAAAGATAATATAGGAGGTATTGCTGTAAAGAGTTTCTCAACCTGTAAAGCCCCAGGCCTACAGGTAGACCTGGAGTTGCACGTTACATCAAGAGTTTTGCCACTAGTTCTAGTCCCTTCCACTATTTGACAGTATTTTAATGTTTGTGTGTATGGTCTGGTCTCTGCAGATGAAGGAAAGTCTCTTGAGTCTCGTGTGGATCCAAGCGTTCTTTTGCTGGATGTGCATTTCCTCTTGTCTTAGTGGAAAATAAACAGAGCTTTAGGATGACACCAGCTACTGTTTCAGTGATCTGCTCCTGTGTGTAACTCGTGATAGCTCAGCACACTGGTGTAAAACACACCCTGTACTCAGGGTGGACTTCCAGTGTCATAGTAAGTGCATCTCAGCCTTGCTCAGCAGCCTTTAGTCCTCCAGGATTTAATACTGCCACGTTGTTTTCACACACTTCAAAGCTTCAGACTGACTTTCACTTGAAAAAAATAGAAAAATTCTAGTAAATAAACCCAAGGTAGACTCCAGAGTGGCAGTTTTTATGGCTAACATTTCATAACAGTAATGCTGACAACCTTAATTTCATTTCGCTCTTACCTGTTTTGGAGGCAAAAATGTCATCGTTCAAATGTAACTCGGGTATTGTGGATGACAGATTAATGTTGAGATTTTGTGGGGTTTTTTTTTCAGTAGTCATTTCTGATCTCATTTGAGGAGCTCAACGAGTTGAGAATGATGACACAGTAATTGCTGTTATTGAACCAGAGATGCAGTTGAAGACTTTTACCTGGATCGCTACATTTGATTGATATTTTAATTTGTTTTCTTGGCAGATGAAAGATAATGAGAATCAGTCTGCAGTTAGAAATACTTGCGCTGGAGAATTCCTAATTTTTTTTTAATTGTTGCTTTTTCCCTACTTCCAGTACATGTGCGAGTTTCCTGCTTGAAATTCTTCTTTGTATTTCAAGCATCAACAGCATCTGAATGGGGGGAATCTGCACAAATCATTTCAATATGCTGCTAATATGCTCAGAGTATCTTTTTCTAGTCTCTGTGCTGGATAATAGCTCAGATAACAGCTTTCAGACACACAAATAACATCGGGGAGAGATGGTGCGGAGTCTTTAATGGACAAATGTATTTATGAACCTGGTTATTTGCATTGCTTTCCAAACGGCCTGATCACTTCTCATCTAAGGGAAGTAGCTGGGGAAGATTTTGAGCAGATTGGTTTTGGCTCTGTCTCATGCTGTGGTAGGTGGCCAGTGAAATCTTACTTAGGGCAGGACTGAGCCTGCAGAAGAACAAGGTGAAATGCTGCCGATGAGCTGATGTTCTCATAGGGTCACTCCCCTGCTGCTAAATAGCAGCATTGGTAATTTTTGCTATTTTCTTGCAACTTGCAGTATTTCCTAGTTGAGCCCTGGCTGCTGAATATAGGCAGTAAAAGCACTGATCAGAACCACCCAGCAGCACTCCTTCCATCTCCAGCTTTTCCTTCTCCCCCACCACTTTCCTTGTGGTGCCAGTTGGTGGTCCTGGAGGAGCTCTCTCTCCATCTTAATTATGCTGGAAGCTTAATAGCAAAGAGTTGATAGCAAATGGTTGCCCTCATGCTAAGGAAAGTTAAAATTGTAATAATATCTTTATCACTATGGAACAATTTCCTGATCCTTCCATCCTCTGAAGCAACAGAAGCCATTCAGTGCTCTGACATTTGATCAGGAGTTCAGGGAGCTGCAAAGGCAAGTGGCAGCTTGCTAATGGATTTCTGATTGTTCTCCTGGTCCATTCTCCTGATGAATGGTGCTCTGGCAGTCTGGGGACCTGATGGAAACGCTCTGCCATCATGTCATTATGTTCCTCCGGGAGAGAAGCAGAGCAGGTTTCCTCTGCTGTCCCCATGGCTTGCTCTCCTGCTCAATTAGAGAGATAGAGAGGAGCAGCCTCCCTGATTGAAGCTGAGATTGCTTTTACAGCTTTTTTTTTAGGTCTTTCCTGGGCAGCTGGTGGAATCCCTGCTTGCTCTGGGGAGGCTTGAGCAGGCTTTCCTACTGCTGTTTCACTCTGTGAATGCCTTAAAGCACTGATGTTGCAGAGCTGATTGATGTAGGGCTGTTTGTGGGAGATGTGTGTTGAAGGGGGGGGTGTTGTGTTTCTCTGCCTCCTGGACAAAACACCTTTTTGTGCCAGACCTCTCCATTTCAGGCCAACGAAGCCACGTCTGCCCGGGGTCAACATGCAGGGTCCCCCCACAGAACGGCCTTCAATAGGGCTTTTATGCAAGGAGCTCTTAAATGTGCCGTGACTGTTGATTTAATAACTCAGGTTATATGGGTTTGGGATGTCTGTTTGAGGGGTTGTGGGTGCTAGTAGGGAAATTCAGCATAATCTTTTTATTTGGGTTGTTATGGGATAACGGGCATCCTGAAAATAAAATAACATTGTAGAAAAACCACTTATTCTTAAGAATAATTAATTAAAATGTTTTTATCAACTTAAAACCAGAAGCTGCAGCCCCTTTACCATCCCTAAGAACCTGAAGCAGCTCATTCCTTTCCCTTGAAGGATTGATTCCCTCCCCACGACTCCCGGTGAGCCATGAAAGTGATTTTCAGGCTTTGTAATTAAGATATCTTGAGTTATTTCTGATTTGTCAACATGACTGATGAAAGGGGTTATGCATTACTTCTCCTTTCACTAATACACTCCTGTGTGTGGAGGCATTTTGGGGGCTTTGTGGGTGTAAATCAGTGGTGTGCCAGCCTGCAGACTTGGATTGCTGGAGCAATGGCACAGCTCGGCCCAGGGACATCCCCTCCAGGCTGTGCACCCATGTTTTTTGTTGTCTGTAAAACTCCAGGTTAATCTAGGCTTGGGTGTTGAGCCTGCTGAAGATAACTGGTGATAAATTGTGTTGCAACAGACCCAAATAATAAACGTTAATAATGCCTTGCAGGGTGTTTTATTCCTATTCATCTCAGAAATACCTGCTGAGTGATCTAGCTCATATTTCAATAGATACTCCTCCCCTTCCCAGTTTTAGAAAAAGTAACTAATGAACTGTTGGCTTAGCTCAGTTTTGTGGCTTAGAAGTTCAGGCCGTGCATTTCTTTCCATCACAAACTCATCATATTCCACAGCTGCCTCTGGCCTGGTTCAGGTAAACTGTATTAACTTGTATTTAACCCCAAACTGTGTAGGCTGTGCTGCCTTTCCCTTGCACAGGTAAGTTGTACCAAGGTAAATCCCTTCCATGCAGGAGCTGTCCCTAGGGAGAGCCAATGGACAGTACAGGAGTGCCCTGTGCTCCGTGGGTTTCCAGGAGCAATTTTTATTGGACTCATCTTCTCGTGAGCAGAACATTGTTTGCTCAGCATATGCTGTCTTTTGGTAGGATTTTGAAATGGCACTCATTCTAGGAAGCTTTTAAGCAAGATCTCCCTGCTTCTCTAGGAAGGAAAAGGCCAGTTTATTTTCCTCTTGTTCTATTACTCACTTGTTTTTACTGGTATTATCGCCGTTCATGATTTTTTTTTTCCTACTTCCATGATCTTTCTGCCCCTTTGTTTAATCTCTAGTCCCTTCAGAAAATGCAAGCTGGCCTGATTTCCTGCAGACCTAGTACAGCTCATGGATCACTTTCAAAGTCATCAAATAGGGACCTCCTGAGTGCTCCTCTCAGGAGGGCCAATGTTCAGGATACAATACCTGACGGTGTCACGTTGCCCTGTCCCGTCCCTGCTGAGATGTGCAGCTGGAGCTCCCCTCTCTGCTCTTTTGTCTGACTCCTAAGTAAAAGCAAGTTGATTATTTCAACTTGTAATAGTTATACCCCAGTCCTGTGGACAGGCTAATACCAGATATCTGTACAGACTTCCATTACCTCTTCATTCATAGCGCAGAAAATGGGAAGAACTCTGTGTCTGTGTTGTCTTTTTTTTTTCCCTGTGGATCCGTAGTGCTTTGGTTTAGTAACTGGTTTGGGGCCTTGTTTGCTGTTTGAACTACAGCATTTGGGTTTTTGGTGTTTTTTGAGAGCATGCCATCAGAACAGCGTAGTCAGTGTTTCCAAACTTTCCCAATTACGTAGAAAATAATCGCTGCGCCAGAACCACCAGGAATCTTTCTTATCATACATGTTTTTTTTTCTCTGATTACAGTCTTGCTGAAAGGCAGTGTTTAGGCAAACATTCCTCTTTGTGTTCCCTGGGATGGGTTGTCAGCCTGTTAGGCTCCTAGCAGTCCTGTTTATTCACATGTGCCTTTGGGAGAGCTGCGACGCAGCAGGTCCTTTTTGCCTTTGTTCACTGCTAAGCAATTAGAAAATAATTTATGGCTTTGTTTCTGCTTTTGAATCTCTTAAGAAAATGATGGCATATTCTTAACCCAGGAGCCACAGCACTGAGCCCTCTGCATCAGAGAGAAGCTGTTCCTCATCTGCATTGGCACAGCACTGGGGCACTATCCTGATGATTGGGCCCCTTTGGCTGTTACTTAAAATTAAATGAATAATGAATTTTCCCATTCAACCAGAACTGGGCAAGTGGTAGAAGTGATGCACATGTTATATCCCTGCCTTGGGAGCAGCAGTGTGACTGAAGAATCAAATGCAGTTCAGGAGTGCTGAATTGTTCTTAACTGAGTGTCATCATTAGGGTTTTTTTCCTCACCCAGTGAAATATTTGTGTTGTGGGTATGGAATTAGCACCTATGTTTATTGATTGTCTAATAGTGTGGTCTTGGGCTGTTTACCTGTTGAAGGTTAATTAAGGAAAGGAATGGCCAGCATAGCGACCTGATTGTTAATCTGAGTATGACTGTGCAGAAGTAAAGTGCTTTATGTGCTGAAATTGGTTTATAAGCCTTTTCTAGATTGCTTTCCCTACACCCCCAGCTCTGTGCCTGGCATTTTTTTCCCAGCTTGACATAAATATTTGGCTAAGGCTAAAGGGATGAACAGAATTACATACTATCAGCAGAATTAGAGGGGGAAAAAAGGTTCTTCTGCCAATCACGTCATGCGCTGGGTAGAGCAGAGACTTGACTTAATGCATCTTATTGTGTTTGGCATATGCTAAGCAGGATGAAGCTCCAGTGGGTGCAGGTCATCGCCCACTGCTAGTTTCCCAGGCTTTGGAGGAGCCCTCCATCCAGGAGTTTCAGCAGGCTGCGGGCTGGAACGAGCGGCATGTGTCGGGTACCCGCGCTGCAATGTGACCTCTGCTGCATTCCCCAGCCTCATTCCTGGCATAACTTGGCCTCTCCATCCCCACCCCCTGTCCTGGCTGGTTCATGATCAGGCTGGAGAACCGTGGTAACCCCAGACCCAGCTCAGGGTCTGAGCCCACCATGGCACAGCAGAAATGCTGTGACAGGAGGGGCTGTCGTGTAGAAAAGACTCTCATCCTGTGACTGATGTACCAAACCAGCCAGCCAGCACTCCTGTCCCAGCAACACAGCTTACCAAGCTCTGGACATGTGCAACCTCACCATGTGAAGATACTTAACCTTGTTAAGGGCAGGGTAACATCTTATGAAGTAATTTAAACAGAAAGAAAAATCTGTGATGCTGGAGTAAGTGTAAATTATTGGGTTCTGTGTCTGTACATGTGACCTTTGAATTACAGCAAAGTATCTAACAGGCAAGACCTTTTGCCTTGGGTTTTCTTCTAGAGTGTGCTCATCAGCCTGAGAACAGCTGCTGGTATGAGATATAATTAAGGTTTAATTGGAGATGTCCATTAGGAGGATAGAGTGAGTAACACTGGGAGAAAATAAAGAGAATAAACTGTGAAGGTTGAAAAGAAGAAGAAAGTTGGAAGAATACAAAATTGAGAAATGGGAGCTGATGCAATATTGGTGCAGTGGAGGAGCAAAAGAAAGGGCTGAGGAGCCACACTGGAGCCAAAGGGCATTAGAAGGGCTGAGATGGCAGATCGGATCTCAGAAGTACAATTGCCTGAATTATTCTGGGATGGAAGAGAACAGGAGCTGAGGAACATCTGGGCATGAATTTGAAGTGCTTGGAAGTGAAAATGAGTGGTTTTTAGATGACAAAAATATAAAAGCTGAAGGGCAGGAGGCCTGTTGGGGTGAAGCAATGAAATAGAAAAGTGGTTTGCTGGAGGGCCCTGCAGTTCTTGGAGGATGGATGGTAATGCTGCTGCCCCGATGGATGGGAGTGGGTGTTGAATTACTAGCAAAAATGCTTTTTCTCCAAAATATCATTGTTAATCTCTCTTAGTGTCAAGGCTGTGTTCAAATAGAAGTTTACAGCCCTTGCTTTTGTCATGTCAGAGTTTCAGGGGGGCTTGTTTATGTGAAGCACATTTGCAGTGGCACAGGGGAGGTAAATCGCTCTTCCAGCAGTACATGTCCCTGGTGCTGCTCTGGGAGAACACCGCCAAACATCACAAATCAAAAGTCCTGCAGCCGATCCAAAAAATATGCTCCCGAGCCCTGTGGGATTGTAGGGGTGGGAAAACCTGAGAGAGAACTCCCTACCTTCCAGGTAGCTCTGCAGGAACCGAGGCATTGGGAGGTGCAATGGATTGTCCTTGGCCATGTGGGTATTCCAGACTGGGACGAATTGAAGGTTGATGGCCATTGGATTGCCCAGGATGTTTTGCCCTATAACTTCCAGCCAAAAGGAAAATAGTTCCCTTAAACAAAATATTTAGGCAGGCTCTATTTAAACATCCCCTGAAGTGTCCTTTCTTTTAAACTGCACACCTAAATGCGTTTGAAATTCTCCCGTTGAAAATGGAAAACTGCACGTTAGCAGTTTCCACTGAATTTTCTAATTGTGAGCATGTGCACTCACAGTGCCTTCAGATTTTCATCGTGCCCTTTAGCAAAGGGTCGATTCAACCTCTTTGTGGAGGAAAGTGCCTTATTCCTAAGAACCGGGGAATGTTTGAAATGTTGAGAACAGATTTAGTATCTTTTGATGAGAAGGTTAGCCTGGTGCTTAGAGCAAAGTCCTGGGAGCTGTAAAAGTGCAAGGCTATTATGCCGGCGGAGCCAACTGACTTTCCTCTCCCTATGACCTCCAGCAAGTCCTCAGACCTCTTTGCATATCATTCAACCCAGCTGGAAAACCTAAGTAAACAGCAGGAACCTTGCTGGAAGCCAGAAGCCTCGACTGACTGAGTTATTCTGGGGAAATGGAAGTAAGTCGTGAATTAGAATCAGGTAAACAACATGTAGATTGGATTGCTTTAAAGAGAAAATAATTTTGTAAGTATCTAAAAACGCTTTGATTTGGCTTAGTTTGAGCAGGTGAAGTGATTGCTTTGTCCTTTACAGTAAAGGGAAAAAATCTACTTGCAGTTTCCGTTTTCATCAGACTGTTTACAGAGTCTGTAGAAACGGAGTTAATCAATATTTCTATTAGACACATGCTCGGGCCCCATGCCACACGCACTTATTTTTAAACCCTTCAATCTTGTATCATTTATGAAGATTGTATTGTCAGAAATAGTGCTGTAAATAATTTATTTTGCTGCCAGTGCTTTTCTAAAGGTCTCTAGGCGTGATGCAAGATTTCCTCCAGGAGCTGTAAAGCTTCCAGATCAGTTTGCTATGGCAGAAGGATTTATTTTTTTTGAGAGAGACAAGGAGGATGGTGGAAATGATGGGTTATTTCAGGGAGTGGCTGGCGGCTGTTTCTTTTGAATCATTATTGCAATCTAGAGTAGAGCAATTAGTAAGTGGAATTATTGGTGTCTCATTGTTTTGTGGGCTGTGTGGGATGAGTCGAAGTTCTTGGCACACAAGCTCCTGGATCTGTAGATGACCCCGTCTGCGTCGGTGCCCTGGAGTGTGGGTTCCATGGGTGCATTCCCTGTGGCTGTGCCGGGTAACTCGAGTGCTGGAAGCAGCCAAGGGGCAGCTAAATCGACCTGTTTTCGGTCCTTTTGGGCTGGGATGAGGGTGTGTTGGTGCTCTGAAAGGTTAATATCCTTCAGCTTAGCAGATTGTGTTTTTCAAACTGTGCTGTGCAGCTACAGCAGAAGTGTAGAGACTCCAGTTTGCAGATTTGATGTTTTCCTCTTTCTCAAGTGATGCTGTTTTTAACTAGACTGGCAGTTGCAGAAGAAATGTGGCACCGTCTTCTCTTTGTACTGTTCAGTGCAAATCCTTTGTGGGTGGCTGTGTCCCTCTCCTCCAAGTGAATCCAGGCCCCTTGCAGCTGGGCCTGCCAGCCTGGAACAGAAGATGGAAATCTGTCAAACTTCTGTAACTTGTCAGAGATGAGAAACTTTGCTGATTGAAGAGAAAACCCTATAGCGGGCCTAAATAAACACCAGCTAGGCACCAGGAGGCTTGCAAGAAAATTACCACCTCCAATTTACTCCTGAAAATCTTCCCAGATCTTTAACACTGCTGTGGGTTTCTGGGTAATGAATAGAGAGTGCAAAGAAAGTTCCATGTAAACTCACTTTATTCCCCAAATAAATTAGAAGGCAAGTTTCTAACTGGAAAGCAGGCACAGGTAGCCTAAATTAACTCCAGGCTTCTTCTGCCTTAAGTTTAGACCCAGAGAGCTGATGTAGCTTTAATGATGGTGCATCAAAGCTCTTTCTAAAGCACTGACAGCCAGTTGTCAAGAGACTGCTTGGGTACCACGTGCTCCATCAGTGTGCTCTGATGGTCTCTGCTCTCTGGATATAGTCTATATCCAGCAGTGACCCACAAAGATTGGTTGTTGCTGATGTAAATTTTGATGATTCCTAGCAATGCCCTTCCCTGTCCTTACTCACCTTCAGTTACACGTAGAAAAATCAGCAATTTCAAATGAATTAAGATTATGAGCCATTTAAAAGAGAAACTACGGTGTTTTGCTTGGAGGGATGACAAAAAGCACAGCCTGGCTGCTGTTGTAGTGCAGATGACAGCTCACAGGTATGGGATGAAACAAATGGATCCTGAACTTCCTACATGGATCATGATGTGCCTGATGCAGCTGAGGAGCCTCCCATCCCCGTGGGCACAATGGTAGTGCCATTTGCTAACAGCTTCACCAGCCAGGCTCCAGGTTGATTAATAGATGAATCCTCAAATGCCTGCTTTGCGTAGATGTATGCACTCTTAAAAATTGCCTTTTTTTAGTGCTTTGGGAAAACATTAAGTATAACAGTTAAACATAACTTACATCACTTCATGTCAGGTATAAACCACTGCATTTTGACTCAAGCTGTAGATTAAAGTGGGAGGCTGTGTCTTTCCTTCTTTTTGTTTTGTAGCCCCCAAGGTGGCTGTTTCACAAGAAACAGTGTCGTCAGGCTCTGTTGTCAGTGATTTTTGTGCTTCAAAGGAAAGGATCAGAAACTGAATTTATCCATTTTTATACTGAAAGAACAAACCTCACAGTATTTGAAGTTTCCTTCTGCGACAGTTTTTTTTTTCATGGCTTATTTTGGTTTCGTTGCACGATCTGTCCCGACGCTTCCCATCCCTGTGCTGAGATGTCTCGGGGTGGTGGATTTTTGGTCGTCTCACTCCAGCTGATGGTGTGTTTGTAGCTCTGCTGACCCCTGTGCAGCGGTTCAGAGCTCTGCCACTTGGTGACAGTCTTTTAAAATAAAACCATCACCACTGAAGTGAGGGTTTGAACTCAACTGACCAGTGTGTGCTCCTCCACAGCGAATCTCCAGAGTAAGGAAGGACTGGTGTACAAGGATGTATTTGCCTGTGAAGTAGGGGTGTAGGGATCCAAGCTCTTTGATGCCAGTTTGCTGTAGATGCCATGTTATCAGTTCCCATTAAATCACTCCCTGGAATGTAATGTGCTGCCAGGACTTTTTTGTGGAGCAGTCACAGACAGTAAATGATGGGTTTCCATTCCTGGAGTGTGTCTCAGGGGTGACACATATCCACACGTTCACACCTGGTCAGCAGCTTCCTGAAGGCTGTTCAGGCCATGCTGCTCATCTTTCCATGGATGCATGGAAAGGCACAATCCAGGTGCTGGAGAGGTTTTTGCTAATTTATTTTATTTATTTGTTGATTTATGTATTTATTTGCTAATTTATTATGACCCTGAGATTAGCTCAGTTGGTTAGAGTATGGTGCTAATAACACCAAGGTTGTGGGGTTGATTCCTGTTTGATCCCTGTATGGGACATTCACTTGATGATCCTCGTGGGTCCCTTTCAACTCAGAATATTCTCTGAAATCATAAAATTTCAGTGAAATTCTAGGTAGTGAATCTGCTAGCTGGCCTTTTTTTCAAGTGAAGAAAATAGGTTTCAGGCAGGTTTCCTGGGTGGTATCTGTGTGGTGGCTGGTCTGTGCCTAATAACTTGCAGCCAAATTTAACCCAGGAATAGAGGGAGAAGCAGGGGAAGCTTATCTTTCAACCTTCCTGCCCAGTAAAAGCTGGCCAGACCAGCATATATCATGCTGGACTAACCACAGAAAATATCTTCACAGAATCACAGAATCATTAAGATTGGAAAAGACCTTTTGAGATCATCAAGTACAACCGTTGTGGAAAGGCAAAAATTAATGGGTGTGAGGGAAAGCTGTATGTCTTCTGCTGTGGAGAGAAGAGCCTGCCAGGGCGTGAGGAGAGACTGAAAACCGTGGCTCTCCATTTCTCATGTCCTTTGTGCAGTGTGTTGCACAGCCCAGACAGCTGCTTTCTCCACGTGGCACAGACCGATATGGGGCTGTTCATTTGAGGCTTGTATTTGGAGAGGAAAATGACCACCATCATGGCTGCCTGTTCTGGGATTTATTTTGGCCACCAAAATCACACTTATTTATTTTCCACTTCCCTTCTGTTTATGGCAAGTTGAACCCTTTCATTCCACTTTATTGTATCTTCTCTTTGCATTCAAATCTGGTAAAAATTCCTCCCAGAATGCCAGAGCAGTAGAATAAAATACAAAACTAAGTCTGCTCTTCTTGTGCTGCCGTATGGCAACACTGTGACTGTTGAAACATTCTTGAACCTATCTAGTATTTGAGCTATTTTAGTGGATTTCATGGTGCTGGTGCCAGGAGAACCTTTCTAGCAGCTCCAGTCCTGGAGCAAATTGGTAATCTCAAGAATTTGGGATCAGTTTACTTGGGCTCTGAAATCTGGTGTGGTGGAAAGGGAGATAATTTGTGTTGTGTTCAGTTCAGTATAGAATTGTGGAGCTGCACAGTAAAGTCAACACACTAGTGCTTTTCACAGTCATGGAATGGTTGAGGTTGGAAAAGCCCTCTAAGACTGAGTCCAACTATTAACCATCACTGCCAAGGCCACCACTAAACCATGTCCCTTTTAGTGGTTCTTTTTTTTTTTTTCTTTTTGTTAATTTGCAGTTATATCCCAGGATTATAAGACAGAAAGAAAACCTCATAAAGACTAGAGTTTCCTCTAGAATAAGCCAGCTTAATGGGGTTGCTGAAGGCAACAGAGAGATTCTGAGGTCGGGCCTGCTCCTAATGCAAACTTGATTAAAACATTACAGTGTGTCGATTAAACATTACAGTGGCAGTTTACTTGGTGGATTTGCTTGTTTCTTAAATTCCCAGGGTGGGAACATTGGTGTTGTAGAAAATGATTTTCAATTTTCAGCTCCATTTCCGAGCTCTGTGACTGGGGAGTGCAGGTGCTCACACACCACTGGCTGGCTGAGCAAGATTTCTCTTAGCTGAGGGGTGGACAGCAGGTGAGCAGGAGGAGAAATCCGGCTTCTGAAACCACGAGAGCAATCCCCTTATGTTTCCATCTTGCTCAGTTCCAGGCAGAAAGTCATTCCCAACACAAACTCTGAGGGATACTTTTTGTGCAACCTGAGATGCAGCAGCCTCTCCTCGTGGTGTCTGCTGTCTCTGACACCGGAGGACAGCAGTCTCTCTAAGCCGTCTTTATGTCTCCAGCAGCAGTAGAATCTCTGTCTGGGCAAAGAATCCTGTCTGCAGTGCTGCCTCAGCTGCTGCTTTCAGACAGTGTCAGCCCTCGCCTTCTGATTCTTAATGGTTTGGGGAAGATGGAAAGGGGAGGAGGGGCAGAAATCCTCAATATTCCTGATTTTTACACGGCTCCAGCGGTAGAGGTTGGTTTTCACGCTCTATGCTTAAGGCAGAGCACAGTTTCCTTCTGTAAATCCTCTGATGCTGAGAGTAATACTCGGAAAACAGATCTTTTATTACTGCAGATGTAGGATGCTTCAGGGTTATCTTGTTGAGCTCTGAGTTTCCAAAGCAATAAGGTGTTTTTCTGAGAGCTGGGGATCAGCAGCACCGAGGGTCTGACCCTCTTTCAGCAGGCTGGTATCTAACTGTGGGATGTGTAAGTAAAGCTTGGGACACTTGGCAGGCAACCACAGCCAGAGGACAATATATTGGACTATTTAGATAGCTTGGAGATGAATTTTGACTCCATTACTTTGAATCTTGCTCATACACTGAGGGAGCAGGGGAGCAGCTTCTGCAGCTCAAAGCTGGTCTGTTCCAGCTGCCCTGAAAGAGCCCTTGGTCATGTCAACACTGGAGACTCAACTCTCTTGGAACCCAGGTCATGAAGGATAACACGAGGCCTTATTTTCAGAGATCTTTCTCTTTTCTGCACTTCCTGAAATATTAATCAGCTGTCTTGAAGGGATTGCCATTGGTTTGCAATCAGGGTGTCCGTGAAGCAGCACTCCCTCGCTGGCCCCGATGACACTGTTTGGCAGAAGCAGCTGCCAGGTGAGTGAAAGTTGATCTGGAGCTGTGGATCGAGTGGAAATAATGTGGCCCAGGACATGTGTATGTAATTTGTGCAGATGATTCAAGTGAGAGCCATGGCAACTGAGATAAACAGAGGAGAAGACGCTGGAAAACCGGCAGTGGCTTCATTTTAGTAGCGCAGCCTTGATTCCAGACAGCTCAGATGTTTACTATGAGAGCTCCATCTTCCTGCGTGTCTCTTCCTCCCCACCGCCCCCATCGCTTCACATGCACTTAGTCATGGGATCGAATGGCTTCTTGGATAAAGCACCACGGGCCAAATTCCACAGTTCCTGCTCCAGCAAAAAGCCATGAGATGTCTTCAAATGTGGTCTGCAGAATTTCTCTCCCTGTTTGCGCATCCGTGATTCAAAAGACCCTCGTAAAAACACATCTTGGAGTTTCCTGTGGAACAAAATGCAGTTTTCTGAAAGCACTGCGGGTTATTTGGCCAAGTGTGATGTCTGAGCTCGGGATGTGCTTTTGCTAGGGATAAAAGTATTGGGCAAGCATGTGCTGTCTAAAGGTCTGGGGTGAAAAGAGTGGAGCAAAGCACACCGGGAGTGAAGCACACCACCGCTGCCCTTGCTGCGTGGAGCTGGAGTGAAGTTGGCTAATCTGTGGCTGTTGAATAACAAACAGCTCTTGAGAAGATCAAATCCGACTTCCATGCCAGGGCTCTATCGCGTGCTTGGCAGCGGGGCCGTGCTGGTGTGTGGGCTTCTGGGCAGCTGAAACCTCAAGCTGCAAGTGGAAACAGCCCAGCAAGAGCAGCAGGCGCCTTGTGCTGTTCTGCGGAGAGAGGGCTGGGAACGGGGACCTGAGTTCTGACTCCAAGTAAACGATCCTGATGGCTGCGCTTGCTGCCCGGGGTTGTGTAATCTGGCATAGGGGCTGCAGCTTGGGTATGCTTATCCCAAATCCACCCCCCAGGGGAGCTGGTGGTGATTCACCTCTCTGAATCATAATTCCTGACGCTTTTCTAATCGCTGTCCTTAGTGAGTCCTTGGTTCACGGGCTGCGACTCCAGTCTGATTGGAAGGAACGTGCTTTCAAGCAGTTTAGAAGCTGGCCAACTTCCTACACCAGTGCATTAAATCCTGAAGCACAGCTCTATCTCTGTGGCTCATTTCTTTTCTCTGCTGCTTTAAGAGTGAACTAGGAGACCCAAAAATTTAGCAAAAGAAGTTTAGTTAGCTGTAGAAATATGATAAATCACCAGTAATTTGACTGTGAGCAGAAGCATGCCTTGTATGCAGTTTTCAGTTCACTATTTAAAACAGTGTTTGTCTGTTTAGAAAATCTGCTCTTTTTGTTATAAATGGGAGCAGGATTCTCAATCCTGTCTTTCCAAGATAGCACAAAAACTAATTAAAAAAAAATCTATATCTAAGTAAAGTTGTTTGCATATATTTACACCCGATATCTTTTTCACATATGGTTCAACATAAAACTCCCAATGTCTGTACATAGATTATGAAGATCTGTGTGCCTTTTTTTTTTTTTTAAATGACTGTAAGTAAGAATTGAAAAAAATTTTGCAGCAGGAAATGGGCCTGGGCACTGGTTGCTGGACTCTTGGTTACATAACCATGTGAAGCTGTCCTGCACTTTTTACCATGTACATGCTCCACTCCCGCTGCCTGGTCTTCTCCTGGTGGGTCCAAGCTCCTTGTCTGCTCCATATTCCTGGCTGTAGGTATTGCAGTGTTCCTCATAACAGGGGTTGTGTCACTCTGCAGTGTGAGAAAATGAATGTTGGGTGCTCCCTGTGAGGCAGCAGTTGGCAACCCTCTGCTATTGAAAGGCTGTTTCCACTCGAGAGAGTGAAGTGTGAACAGGTTTGTCTTAGACATTTATCTTCCTTAACTTGGCTTGAAGGGAGTAAGCAGGCTTTCCAGCAAGGAGGCCTCTCTTCTGAGATGTGTGTTATCGATGTTAGTGGAGATGATAAACCAGGACACTCGTCTTTCTCTCTGAATTTGTTCTCCGCTTCATTATTCAGTTTTACATTTTTATGTCACTTCCAGTTCTCTTATCACGGTGAAATCTTTCAGAGTGGATAAAAGCTGAAGGCTACAAGCAGAAACCAGAATTTTTCAGCTGCCTTTGCTATCAAGCAGCAAACATCAGTCAGAAGCCCAGTGTTTATTTTGCTTTTGTTACCATTCCTGTATGAAAAAATGTACATAAAAGGGCTGTTTGCTGACTTTCAGTGATTGGGAGAGCACAAAGAGCTGAGTAAAGGGATTCAGAAGGAAGAGAAACAGAGTTCAGTCTTGAGTCATGGAAGATGCTTTTCCTAATCCAGCTTTTTTTGCATGCATCTGTCCCCGTGGTGGCTTCAAGTCTCCTCATAGAGTCCACCCACCAGTGCAAGTGCTTAACTTAGGTAGTATTCCTTAAACATTCCCTCCCTGATCAGAATCTTTCTTCCTTTATCTGCCTGCCCTTGCTGGAAGGGAGAACTGAGAAACTGGGAACCGGTGTGGGGAATTTAGGAGGGATTTTAAATTTGCAGGGTCCTTTGAAAGGGTGCAGCTTCAGAGCAGAGGTTTGCATTAACACTCAACAACAGGGTTGGAACCACAAACCCACGGGAGAAGGGGCAGAGCTGGATGGATCAGAGGAAGTGGTGGGCCAGCTTTTGTAGGTGTTCTGTCAGGAGCAAACTATTTTCCACAGAATTTCAGAGCGGAAACTTAAGCTTTCCTAGCAGCATTCCCGGGGAGCAGAAGTGCCAGTGATTAATCCATTTCCAATGAGGACAGGAACCGAAGTTTGCCCCCTGCTTTGCAGGGTGATGCCTGCTCAGGAAGAGCACCTGATCTCTGTGGTTCTTTGGTGGCCACTTTCTGCCTGGAAATGTTTGGAGCCTGTTTTGAAGCTGTGCAGAAGAGCATGCTTGCGTCATCCAGAAAATGCAGTGAGTCAGTGGAGTCCTGAGGGAGCTGTAACGGCTCAAACAGAAACTTGGAAAACGAAATGGGGATGGATTTAAAGATACAGCCTTTGTGGCCAGTGCTCTGTTTAGAGATGGTCTGCACTCGTGGAAGGCTTTGGTGAGGAAGGGGTTCGATGGGGATTTTGCTGCTGTAAATATGAACTAGAGCTTTATGAGTGATCCACCTGGGACAGGGTGTGGAACTGGAAGAGGGTGTTAAGCAAGTTCTTCTTGCCATTATACTCAGTAATTCGGTATTCAGGGAATCTCCATGAATTCTTCATTGATATGTGTATTTTGGTATTTTAATGAATAACTTATTGGGAGGGACAGGAAGGAAGGAGGGGGGCAGCCTTTCGGTTTGGCCCCCACTCATCATTTTGCTTAAGGTTTTCAACCGCCTTCAGATCTGGGATGGTTTCCACAGCATTACGAGCTGTGCTGTAGCTGCACTGCAGCTGTGTTGGGATTGCTCTTGGACCAGCTCATCTGCTCCCAGAGGACGAGGTCCTGCCACGGAATTTCCGTGTGGTTTGTAAGGATGTGCCCAACTCCTCGATGGGCCGTAGGTGCCACCACCATGGGGAGGTTTGCTGTCAGTGGACACTGATCTTTCTCTTCGTGTCCACCCACAGCTAGACAAAAAGGCTGTGGGATACCTCCTTCCTTCAAATCCAGCAGTGGTTATTTCAGGGATTAGGTGTGCTCTTCTTAGAACACTTTCTGTTTCTATCACAGACGAAGTAGCCAAGGTCTGTCATGATACTGTTGTTGTGTTGGTTGTTCTATTTGTAAACTTTCTGGGATGTTTGTAGTATTTGGATGCCTCAAAACCACAGATGAATTAATCTTTATGGTCTATTTCTGGAGGGGAAAAAGTATACAGTGGCCTAACAGTGAAATGAAAGGCAATTTCTTGTGCTTCATATATTCCCTATTGGTTTTGCTTCAGAATTGAGATCCCATTTTCCTCATTTACAAGGCCAGCAGAACACGGCTGTTCCTCCCAGCAGAGGTAATAGAACATAGCAAAAAGTCCTGACAAATCTCCCCCCTGGGTTGGCTCTTTTCCTGCTGGGACAGGGTAATTTCAGGTGCTGAACTTTGTCATTTTATCTGAGCAGGACAGGGTAAGAGGCATCAAAGCGAGTTGGCCCTTTACAGGTAAGATGATCCTCTGGAGTGACTTTTCTGAAAATGAAAAAAAACAGTTTCTTGAGAGCCGAAAATGAAAAAAAAAAATGAGAAAACCTGTCTTTTCCTGTTTGTTCAGGTTTTTAAGCAGGGGCAGCTCAGTCCCTGGGCTCCTTCAGAACTATTCTGACACTTTATTATCAGGAACATAAAAACATTTTGTGACTGTAATGTGCATGCACTCCAGTGTTACAGTTTAGCTATTGTATTCAGACCATGAAAGCTTCATTAGTTCATGTTGATTGAAGAGTGATATGGTCCCCAGCCATCCTAATGCAAATCGATGACTCATTTATATCTTTAGAGTTGAATTTAAATTCCTATAAAATTTTAGAATTAGGCAAGTAATTGCATTACATTTTTGCAACTTCTGTGAAATTTTTTTTTTAATTATTTACACCTAAGGCCATGTTTCAAACCTGTGACCTCATCCCCCATAAAGCAAAGCTATTTCATTACATCATAGCTGTGCAATTTGACTTCTGATAGCTGGATTTGCATTTATGTTGGATCCATTAAATATTTGCCTGCTTGGAAAGCTGGCAGGGATTTACATGTTAGCATGTAAATGTTAATTAAAAAAAAATAAGAAATTGGTATTCTCTTGGCCTTCTTGCTGGCAGTTTTGTTGAAAACAAATGAATCGTAGTTTTCCCTTCCATCATCACCTTACTTGGCTCCCAGAAAAAAAATGATTAATGAGTTTTTTGGCTTTGCAGCTGCAATATTTGATTGCAGGCTGACTTCACTAGTGATGAATACGGAAATATTTCTGCACTTAACTGGATATTATCAAATCCACAGCAGGTGACTAAGACCACAGTCAGATGTAGTTGTTCTCCCTCTTCTGCACTGAGCAGGATCTCTGAGGGCAGATTCCCCTTCATGGTACTTTCCCCTTTTGTATAGTGATATCAGTTCACAATTGACATTAAGTAAATATTTGAGGAGCTTAGTGTCCAGGAGCTGCTCCATTCCCTTTGCACTGAAGCACTGAATTTGTTCTGATTAAAGTTAAGTTTCAGATAAGTTGGATGAATTCAGGGTGGGAAAGGATCAACATCTATTTGAAGCAGTGCAATGCATCAGTCTTGTACAAGGTGCCCATTTGCAGGCTCCATATAAATGTTGAATATTTTGGCTTAATATTTATTATCCTTAGCAATGGCCAACCATCTTCAAATCCTGCTGAGTTCCAGCACTAATTTCCTTTGCTGAAACAGGTTAGAACACATTTTTGGTGGCTCTGCAGCTTTAAGTTGCCTTTTTTTCTTTCCCCCAACCTCTTCTGTCACCTATCTTTTGCCAGCAAGTCTTGTGAAAGCAGCATCCCTTGTGATTCAGATCAACTGACTGTCTGGCAGTGGGATGAGGCAGTGCTTGGGAGGATCCTCCTTTGGGAATTGATCCAGGGCCGATTTCCGAACCCCCTGTGCCGGACCCCACGCTGCCTGGGAGTAGAATGCTCAGGGAATGGGATTGAGCAAACCTTCCTCCCAGCACTCCGGAGAGGGCAGCACCAAGATTAACAGGAATGTTTTCTTGGCACTGTAGCCTCAGGAGCTGCCGAGTTAAATTCCTTGCTCAAGCTTTACCCCCTTGGTAACACCTCCGTGGCACTGGTTATTCATATTAAAAACAGAACCAACAAAGGGACAATTGCCCAAACTTTGTAAAATGGCTATTTTTGCACATTCAGCCTCAGATGGCGTTTGACCCTTAATACAGATGGTTTCACTTAATGTATTTTGTTTAAACAATCCCTGTTCCTGGAAGTGGTTTCAGAATAGGCTGTTCCTCATTGCTGTTCGTGTTTGCTTTTTCTTATGATATTACAAGAAGCTTGAAGAGAGTGGATTCAGAACAGGGCAGTAATCAGTGTTCACAGGCATTTGTGGAAGCCTTTTATTTTCCAATTAATACGATGTTGACTCCTCAAGCTTTCGAGACTGAAGTGGTTTGGAGCACTTTTGTCCCGAGGCTGTCGAGCTCACTGCATTTCTGTTATTCCTCTATCTGAGTTTAAGAGACCTCAGGGAGTCCCAGTGCATTTGTGTGGAACAGCTTGTCATCTGGGATACCTGTTTTCCGCCCCAGAATAGGCTTCTTGGTGCTCCAACACACGAAAACCTCCTTTCTCTCAGATGCAAAGAAAGAGTTCTTGTGCAAGGAGGAAAAAAATTGTCTGTTGTCCTTGGATCTCTCTCCTTTTTGTGTCTGTTATAATTTCTGCATGTGCAGGCTTTACTCAGGTGGTGCAGGATGTGTTGTTCATACTGAGCACATCCTGGATGAGCTGTGAAAAGCCTCCATCAAGTTCAACATCGGGAGTCTTAAAATCCTGCCCTCTCACAGCCATGCTGCCATGAGGCAGCTCCACTTGATGGAAAGAATGTGAGTGCCCTTGAAGTACATGAGAAATGTGGTTTATAAGCTGGAAGTTGGTGTATTGAGTGTGTTACTGAACGTTTCACACTGGTGTAGTACCTCCAAGCAGTGGGTCTTGAGGCTGGGACCTGATTTGTATTTAGCTTGCTCAGAAACCAGGTGGCACGAAATCTTTTATGTTTGAAAGATATGGAAACGTGAATCAGGTAATTGTTTATCCACAATGACAAGAGAAACCTAAAGAAGAGTTGGAAATAAAACCATGGTGTGTCTATTCCTAGAGCATGTGGTTAAGCAGAATAGTTAATCTTCCTTTATTTTATTTATTTGTTTTTCCTAAAATTATTATCTTCTAAAAGTCCAGGCACTGCTTGAGGAGTTGACAGTGTAAGCAAAAGCCACCCAAGGTATCATCAGCTCTTTCCAAAACAAAAACCTGCTAATCCTCCCAGTGATCTTGTGACATCCTTTATAAACACTTCAAGTAGAATTAAAAAATGAGAGATCACATAGTCTGTGGGGTTCTTCCTCTGTGCTTTTTCTTGATCTTAAAAATGGTGTTACATGGCTGAAAATCCTTTTGTGTTACCTCCTCGGTATCCTCTGTTGCAGTGCCCACGTTTCATCCTCCTTGACTCCAGAGCTGCTGGAGATTTCTAGTCCTGTTTCTTTCTCCAGACTTTCCTCTCCTTTGAGATTAATTTTAAAATAGGTTCTCCTGGCACCCTAAGTGCTGTGTGTGGTGTAGGGAGGGATTAGGGGAACACAGCAGCTCTTTCACCCTCTGAAAATCCTCTGGTCCCGTTCCAGGAGCAGGACTTGCAAAGACTGAGCTAAACCAAGAGAAGGGAGGAAATTGGGATGTTTGGCTTTTGCTCTGGGTTTTCCCACCTGATGTCGGTTCAGGCCAGTCTTCCTTCCCATGCATTGCTACATGTTCTAGGCTGCTTTTGTTCACTTATTTTCAGTCTTTATTCTTGCAGTAATTTGATATAATATCTCTAACTTGGCTGGGCAGGCAGAGGAACTTGCACAGGGAATCTTGAGTACACCATGGACAATGAAATCTGGGCTTTCTGCATGAAAGCCTACCTGACTTACATATCACTGCCATGAGACCTCAGGATGGACTGGAGATCAATCAGAAATAGGAAAAGCTGTGAATTTAATTACAGATTGGTCATATCTTCTGTCTGGAGCTTCATGGAACACCCCCAGAATCAGGAGAGGCTCAGAGAGGAGCTGCAGAGGAACTTCATACTGCAGAAGGTTTCTCCCCAGGCTGTATTTTCAGAGAGCACTGTCTGTACTGCAGCACTGCTGCATATCTGGGTATCTGTCAGCTCTCTAGGAATTTGAGGCATTGCATTCCCTGGATCCAGACTGGAGTGCAGCCAGTTACTCGAGGCTGGCTGAAGTACTTCCATTTCAGGTGGAAGCAGCTCTCTCAGCACTGAATGACTCTGTGGTCCATTTGAGGGTCTCTGAATGATTAATGAAATGGATCTGTAGCTGGTCCAGTCCAACATTTACATTTATTTCTTTGGGGTTTGTTTGTGGCTCTCTCAGCAGGAAAGGTTGGCAAGATTAAGATGTTCATACAGTCTGTCAATCCAGATTATTTTCTCAGTATTTTGAATTAAGAAACAGCTTTCCTAGCCCCCTCATGATGCCAGCACTGTTATTTGTGTGAACATACAGTGAGGAGAGCCTTCATGTTCTTGAACTGGGTCACCATATGGTTGTGTGAGCACTGTGCCAACAAAAGAGAGAAGATGGGAAAGGTGGGACCAAGGCACTCTGTGTTTGGATGGGGTTAACTGGCTGAGGACCCTCACTCCCTGTCAGCACGACCTGTAGTGCTTTCCTGCTTCCTGCCCTCCTGCTCCATCGTGCATGTTTTCAAAGCAGTGACAGGTGTTTTACTTTTGTGTTTGTTTGTTTGATCATTTGTGCAGATCCTCAAGATTTACTTCTCTCCCTGAACAGTGAAGTGACTCGGCTGAGCCTGAAATGAAAGAAGTGGCAGCTCCAGGGCCAGTGTGGTGCAGGGTCAGATGGCTTGTAGGGTGCTGGCAGTCACTATTCCTTGATTCCTCTGCACTTCTCTCTATTTTCTGTCTGGTATGTGGGCAGACAGAACCTCCAGTCTTTACTCACTCCAACAGCTGTAAACCTCAGACCACATGTAACATATCTGCTCTGGGAATGGCTCTCATTAGTGGTGGGCAGGTAAAGAGGGAGTGAATAGAAAGGAATTTTGGACTTCTCAACATACATGGAACAGGCAGAGTTTGGGGTTACTGGAGGTCAGTAGCACTGATTTCTTTCTTACACCTTCCTTCTTTCTCTTGCCACTTTTGCATGGAAAGGCAGAAAACATGGAGGTATCCCACAGTCTCATGCCATTTTCTAAATCTAAGTGCAGATATGACAAGCATGATACTCTAAGCATACCGAGGAAAACTCATCCTGAAAGAGTTTAGTTTAAGAACTTTTGCCCCTTTTGAATTCAGCATCAGACGTTTGCTTTGTCTTAATGGTGTGACCTGGGGGGGAACATTCCCTAGCTTTTAAAAAAAAAAAATCCAAATAAAAATGTGGTTTTATGTTTAGGAATTGAAAAAGTGTGTTAAGCCCTTGTGAGAGTTTAGCACTAGGTCAGGCACTCAAACTGCATTTGCACTCAGCAGTGCATGAGTAAACTGGAGACCTCTTCCTGCATCCCTGCTCCAGTTGGACCAGGACAGAGGTGTATATATACATTTTATTTTTGCCTTTCTTCATGGTGAAGCAGCTTATTTCTGTCTGCAGTTTCTTCCTGTTGGCCCCAGTCTTCACAGGAAAAAACACTGGTCCTGCCTTTACGTCATAGTCCCAGCAGGACTCTTAAAACTTCTTATATTGTGTCCTGACAACAAAATAAAATGCTGAACTGTTTGGAGGGAACCATTGCTGCAGGCAGTTCTAATTAACTGGAAGCTTTTCCTTTCTGGGAGCATATATTTAATTTCTTACACTGGGAATAATAAGCAATTAGTGCTGTGGAGCACCAGGCACTTACCTGCACATCTGAGGGAGGCTAAGAGTAGATCCAGTGGGTGGATAAATAGTGTAATTCAAATCAAGTGACTGTAAATGGCTTTATATAGCATCTTTTATACTTATATGGATTATTTTTTATTTCTGTAGTTACAAAGGGCTTCTACTTCTTTCTCAAAATAATATGTATTCCCCTATGGGTGAATTAGTGACGTCTGGAATTCCTGAGTGGAAGGCACTGGGGTTTGGAGTTTTTGGTCGGGTTTTTTGTGTGTTTTTTTAATTTATTATTATTTATTTTAATTTAAAAAAAAAAAAGCACACTCATTGCAGTGTCAGGAAACATGTATGGTGTAAAGGCTACTGTCTGTCGATACTGATACTGTTCAAAGGCACTGTTTAGGATTAGATCCCTAGAGAAAAATGATCTTTGCAATTGAATTTATCCTTCTCTCCTGTTGCTGAGTATGGTACTTGAAATTTTCTGCATTTCAGAAAATTACAATAATCTTTGCTGAATTCAGTGCTGGAACAGCTTAGGTGAGTGAGGATAGAAGTGATGTGTGGCTGGGAAGGGAACCTTCACCTGCCTGGAAATGGCTGTAAAAATGTTAATACTGCTGTGAGACCTCCTTTGTGCGATCAACTTTAAGGCAAAGGAGCTGAACAGCTCTTAGGTTTGATCGATTATTTGTTTATTTGTGGATTATTATTTGCCCTGTATGGTTTTTTTCCTCTTTGCTTTTCAAGTACTTTGGTGATTCCCATACCTGTGGCAGCAGCAGAAGTGCAGGACACATCCATAGATCTGTGCCCAGACCTAAACCTGAACTCTCCAGCTGGGAGAGAAAAATGCAGCACAACCAAATCACCTGGGTGGAGAGAGCTGGGGAGAAAGGAGTCTCAGCTGGTGCCATAATGTGAATTCAGTGGCTGATGCACAAAGGGTTTTCCAAGTTGGCTGGTGTTCAGGTGCTCAGGACAGGTCAGTGTTCTCACAGTGGGAGTGACAAGGTGCAGGCACGGACCAGTGTGTGTTTACAGCCAGCGCTGGATAAACCTCTCCTCTTCCATGTTCCTCCTAATCCCCGCTGGGTCTCCTGCAGCAGTGGTTCAGTAATACTTGTTTTCTTTTCTTCTTCTCCCCTTCCACCCCCTCCTCATGTGTAATTTGATCTCTGAGGCCTGCTCTTCTGCTTTGGCAGATTTTTCAGCTCTTGAATGGAAGACATTAACCACTTAGTTACTGGCAGGACTAAACCCTCTTTACTGGTCCCTCTGGCTCTTCCTGTGGATGTGCTCAGAGTTCCTCAAGAAAAGTCCACAAACTTATCAGTTCTGAGCTCCCAGTTTTACCCTCTTCTTTAACTTTTTCATCTGCATTTCCTTGCCTTTTCATTTAAAAGAAATACGGAAATGCTCCCACTCAAGATCTGAGTCAGTATTTGGCAAAGAAATCTCTCTAAAATTTATTTGCTGATACTTTCCAAGCATGTATCTTCTCTGATTGCATCCTGGCTGTCTTGTGAGTCCTCTCCTCCCTGGTCTGGCAGAAAACACTGACCTTCAGTAGGATTCCTAAACTGATGTGACTCTACCTATTGCACAGAAACTCCCAGTCCCTGCTCTCTCTTTTGCAACCTTAATAAACTGCCTGGACAAAGGAAGTTCAGTCATTACAGTGAGTAGGAATTTGTGCAATTTTTGTGTCTTTAAGGTACACTGTTGTTTTTTTTACATCAGAAAAGTGCAAGAAACTTCTTACTTCTTCTTTGCCTGCAGATGTTTCAAAAAAACATGTAATGGAAGAGGCCCCAAACTTTTTCAGTGATTTGTGACGAGGCTGTTTAGACTTGAATTTAACCTTGCAGGCTTCAAATCCTAATACCCCAGGCAATTCCCTTCGGAGCCCACAACCCATCTTGTGTTTTTACATGAGTACAGTGAAGACAGACCAGCACTGCAGGAATTTAGTAGTGCCTTCTGCCTTGTTACTACCTTAAAAAATAAGGATTCTGCCCTGTTGCTTGAAAGGAATTTCAAATAGTTGAGCGTCCCATCTCTGAAATCCCATCACTTCCCAGCCTCCTCCTTCACTCATGAAAATTGCAAATAACAAACATCTGTTAAATCAAGGAGAAAACCCAACAAATGCACATGCTTTATTGCCAAACCCGTTGCTTTCCCGTTGATGTGTACAGTGGACTTTTCGTAACCTGGCTTTTCTTTTTTTCTTGAAGTTTCTTCCTGTGAGATTGGGACTTGCAAAGTCCAAGTGCCAGAAGTGTTAATATTTCACTATACGTGCAGACACCTCTCTGTGCTCTTGCAGGGCCGTTCATGCTGTGCTGGATGGTGGTTGAAGGAAGGAAAACACTCTTTGCCCTCAGGTGTTAACTTGCCTTTGTTCAAATCCATGTGTGGGTTTTTTTATTTTATTTACAATAATGCCTATTGTAGCATGGTCAGAGTAGCAGCAAGAGACTTTTGTTTCTAACATGGTGTTTTAACTAGCTGTTGTAAACATGTCAGCTGGATTTTGAGAAGAGCTTAAACAGGAAGGTAGAACAGTGGTTTCTGAAAATGCTTTGTGTATGAAGTGGAAAAGGAAAGGCAGAGATTTCTGTGTAAAAAGCTGGAAGAAGAGAGACAGTGGCAGCACAGGTGGAGTGGTTCTGAGGTTGGGCAGTGCTGGAGAAGGTTGGGGTGGCAGTACACATTACACACATCTCTGAAGGCACACACACACATGTGGGCAGAGCAGTAAAACCACTTGAGCCCTGTTTGTCTGGGTGTGCGTTCCTAAAGCCAGTGGTGTTAAGGATTCCTAGTGCTCACCAGAATGGTTGGAAGTTGGGAGATCCTTCAGTATCTTGGTCGCTTGGGCTTTCTCCTGAGGTGCATGAACACACTTGGAAAGTTTTACTGGGCTGATTTAGTCATTCTGTGTGCACACACCAAGGAGGACTTTTCTCCCCCTCTTGCCCGTTACGTGGCAGGTATTACAAATAAATCCCAAACGTCATCGCCCTGTGAGCAGTGCTGTCATTTCCAGTTAGCGAAGAACCTTGGAGTAGCCTGGAAGACTTGTTTCCACTCATCCTTTGGAGTAGTTACAAGGTGTCTGAACAATTCCTTGAGACTAAGAAGTGATTGACTCGAGACAGTTGCTTAAATCTGAGGTAGCTTTTAACGGGCTGGGTGTGGGATGTGTACTCACCTCAAACACTGCCAGTCTCAGACTCACCTTCTGCCCTGCTTTCTTTGGCAGAAGGAATTTCTCAAAGCTCTTGTGATTCAATCAATGGAATTGATCCAATGAAGTTGGACTCTTTGCAAACAGCTTTACAAGACTCCACCAGTGTGCTTGTGCTTCACTTGCCAAGAAGGTAGAGTTTAGTAGCCAGGATTTTAAAGTGGCTGGTCTCTATATAATAGACACCGACATCTCCCCAAACATTTGGCAGTTTGTATCTAAGAGTGGATGAAGTTGTTTAATGGTGGAGGACCTGAAAATCCAAAGTAAAACTGGAATCTGTCAGTCAAAGCTGGACAAACCCCCAGGAAAAGAGGCAATGCTGCATTTGCTGTTGGATCAAAGACCAGCTTTCTTACAGCTGCATCTGTAGCACATGCTGTGGTCATTCATGGATTTGACAGAGGCTTCTTTGATCATTTTCATATACATATATATTTTTAATCAGGTAATGGTGATAGAATGTGTTATTCCACTATGTGAGAGATGTTATCAGAAGAGAACTGTGTAGCATGGGAGTGTTCTGTGGCATGGATCTATTTTTAATCCTAAAGACAGTTGACCTATGGATGCCCAATCTTATCACTTACTCAGAAAAACACATCTCACAAATTATGTGATTCTATATTTTGTTGCTCCAGAGACAAAAAAGTGTTTAACAACTGGCACTGAGTTAGTCTTTATCACCTGTGGGGAAACTCTCAACTGCATTTATAGAAGAGAAAGATAAGGCACAGGTAACTCAAAACCGTAAGCAAGAATCTGCTCTTTTTCTGGCACGCTCCTTTACTCCTTTGCTTTAACCACTACTTTGTGATGTTTTCAAGTGACTTTTTCCATCCCAAATCATCTGACTGGGACTATCAAAAAATGGCCAGAGTTTGAGACTTCAACTTTTGTTATCTTTCCATGTTTCAGAAGAAGATTTTAAACCAAAATTAAGCTCTGCTTTTAAATGGGCGACAAACACTCAAGCTGTTTTTAATGGTATTGCAACAAAATTCACTCCAGCTGCTAACACGTGGGATCATGCCAAAACTCACTTTCTGTTCATGGGGTCCAGTCCTTTCACTGCTGCTGTCGTGTGTGCGACCGTTCTCTTTCGGAAAAAAAACCTGTCCTCAAATTTTGGGCGGCTTTAAGAAAGTAAAGAACAAATATCTGTCTGCTAGAAACAGCTCAAACACGAAGGCCGTTGGCTGAATAGGTTTGTGCTCTTGTAGGAGCATGAACAATGAAGGCTAATGGATACTGGATTGCATTAACGAGAGCAGAGCCAGCAGGTCGAGGGAAGTGATTATTTTCCTCTTTTTGGCACCTGTGAAGCCACATCTGGAGCACGTTGTCCAGCTCCCTCCTTCCCCCGTAGCAGATGCTGACACACCGGAGGGAGCCTGGCGGGGGCTGGAGCCGGCAGTGCTCCCCCGGGGCCGAGGGAGCTGCCTTTAACTTGGACAGAGAAGAGGGGATGGAAGGGGTCCCAGTGCTCTCATAACCACCCAACTGGTGGCTGGAGACTCTTCTCAGAGGTGCACAGCAGAAGGAGGAGAAGCAACACTTAAAACTTGCAGCAAGGCAAAGCTGGGTAGATGCGAGAGGATGAAAAGTGTTCAATGGCTCAGCAGACTCGGTTAAAGTTTAGCTGCAAAAAGCCTGGAAAAGCCTGATCTAGAGAGATAGCCGCCCTCTGAGCAAGAGCTGGAACTGGAGACCTTCTGAGCCTGATCCCAACCAAATTGTTTTGTTATTCTGCAACACAGAGCCTGAGTTGAAGGTTGCATCAGTCATTGTAGTCCAGAATTCTGTGCACGTTTCATGACTGATTTTGTTCTAAGATGTTTATATGACAAACAAACCTGAAAGGGATTAATAGCTGACAGCTGTAACAGTGGCAGAGGTTGTGTGACACTACCAATATGGCTTTTATTTCTGTATCACCAGTTAATTTCATGACATTCAGGAAAAGCAGAGGGTGTTTGCTCAAAGTATTTACAGCCCAGATTGCCATAAGACAAAAGAGGAAATGTTGAAGGATGATGTTTGTAGCACAGGGACCACACAAGCGTGTCTGCCTGGAAGCATAAAGGGAATTAATTTGTTTATCTACAGAGGAAGTTATCCCAGGATAGCTCTTTGTGTTTAACTCCCCAAGTGGATGTGTTTCTCCTGCAGTGAGGTTCTTCTGCAAGCGGGTTAATTTAATTTGAGATGAGGCATTCTTCTTCAGGAATAAGAACCCCAGGAGTTCATCAGGAATGTAATCCACATTAATTCTGCTGGTGCTCATTGTGTTCACCTTAATTGTAATGTCTGGGTGGTGTTCATGGGGGACAGCCTTTGTACTGCCAAGGAATGCTGTGGGGATTCCTCATTCCTACAGCTGCAGGAGTAGCGGGATAGGGATGGGGATGCTCCTGACATGGAAAAGAAGTTGCGTGCAAGATGCTTGGTCTGCTCTTAAGACATCATTTCATCCCAGTTCTCTAAACATGGGCCGAAGCACGTGAGGACTGAGCTCCTCCTGTGATTTATGTAACCTTTCTCCTCCAAATCTGTGTTTAACTCCTCTTTTTTTTCTTTCCTTTTTTTTCCCTCTCCCAGTGCATTTCCACGCAAGTTCCATGTTGGGCGGGCAGGGAACAAATGGATTAGGTATTGGTTTCTCTTGAAACTTTAGTGCTCCCATAAGATAGAAATCCTCCTCCAGAAGTGGAAGGAGGACAGGAGAGCGTGGAGGGAACTGTATCATTGTCTTCACAAAACTTGTGCAGCCTCCCAGAGGTGGGGATGGCATCTGGGGCCTCATCTCTTCGCTGAACTGTCTGAATTGAGGAAATGTTGAAGTGTTCTCACTGTTTCTTGATGTATTAAATGGGAATATCCACATTCATGTTTTCTGAGAAAAGCATGAGAGCGCTTCGAACATCACACTGTCCTTACTGTGATTATTTCTCTGCTAGAAATGAGACTTGCGGTATTTTTAAAAAAAGGATGCAAATGCTATTATTGCAGTTCAGCACGGGTTGAGAGATCAGGGATTTTTTTCCAAGCTGTCTTTCATGTGTACACCCCATGGATCAGAAGGCTGAGGCAAAGTAATGCTGTAAAATAATGTTTAAAGAGTCTGAGCAATGTTTGCTGTTTCGGAGGCATGGTCCTCCGATGCTGGAAGCATGCAGAGTTTCCCCTCAAGTATTCAGTGTTTGAAAACGTTGGAGGGCAAAAGAGCACTAACTAGTCAGTAACCTTGCCAAAATAAACTGTCAGATGTGAAGGCAAGCTTTCAGGGACAGAAATGAGGATTTGCTGCTTTGTTGGCTCTGTGTGTGACACACCAAGCACTCCACACGTTGCAGTGCGGTTTGTGCTGGGATCAGCTTCCCAGGCCGTTTTCCCCAACCTCTCTGTTTGGCACCCCTGATGAGCTCTACACCCTTGAGCACCTCTTGCTCCGAGCAGCAAAAGCTCCCCGAGGTTTGGGAGATGAAAGGGGATTTTTGAGTGGAAAAAACTGCGGTTTGCTATCTCCGTTAGAGAGAGATGTATATAGATAAATATATGTAACAAAAGCGATGGTTGTTTAAAAAGGACACGCACAACGATGCTAGAAAATAATCTATAAAAAATGCAAAATCAGAGAGCACTAATTAACGCATAGCCTTGAGAAACCTGCAGGGGAAGGGCACAGTTTGCAAGGAAAAAGAACAGTAGGTAGTGGGAGAGCGAAAACTTTTGGCAGTATCTTGCTTGTGTCAGTGCATCAGCTGAAACCTGAGTCCTGTTGCCTGTAATTAGCACAGGGATGCTAAGATAGGATCCCTGGGAAGGAGCTCCAGCTCCCCCGCCGCTTTTTGTGCAGGGTTACAAATGGGCATCGCTCTCCAGTTGCTTCTCCCCGTTCCCAGTGTTCCAACAGCCCCTTAATCCGCTGTGAAATGACGCGCTTTGAAGACTTTGCCGCTCGCTCGCCCACACTTCGCTTGGCGCAACCGCCGCGCACAAAGCGCCAGCGCAGCAGCCTCGTTCCTCCATCCCTCCTTTCCCCCCCGCCTTCCCAAACCGAGCAGGGGCTCTCCCAGGAGTGGGAAACCTGTTGGTTTTCCCCCTGGCCTCCGTGTTGCTGGGAGAGGCGCAGGCAGGAGGAGGTTAAGGAGCGAGGGCGTTGCTGGATGCCTGATGTCATGGAGGCCGGCGGTGGCTGAGGGGCCCTTTGTTGGCAGCGGAGCCCCAGCTCCCAGCGCTCGCCCGGCACGACTGACTCTGCCCAACTTGGTTGGCTTCGCTTTTATTTTTTTTTTTCTTCTTTCTTCTTTTCCTTTTCCCCTTTTTTTTTTCTTTTTTTTTTCCCTCCCCCTTCTCCTCCCTCTCCCGCCAAAAGAGTTGGGAAGGAGGGAAGATGGCTGGAGTTAACTCCCCGGGAGAGGAGATGCGGGGCCCCTGGATTTTCCGCCTCTCGGGCTCACCCTTGTAATGCTTTTCAGAGCCCTGGATTTCGTCGACTTTTCTTGGATATTTTGTTTTAGACTTCTCCTGGACTTTTTCTGACTCTTACCGGATCTTTTCAGACTTCTTTTTAGACTTTTAACGGATAATTCCACAGTGAGAGAAGAAGCTGAAGGAGGGGGGGGAGGGAAGGGAAACCAGACAGCCGAAGCCAAACTCTAACAAATGAAAATGTTGGAGATTTGCTTGAAATTGGTGGGTTGCAAATCGAAGAAGGGGCTTTCCTCCTCCTCCAGCTGCTACCTGGAAGGTGAGTACCCAAAGGGGCTGGAGTTGGGTCGTGCTCCCGGGGGGCACAACCCGATCCCGCCACTATCCTGGACACGAGTTATATCCCTCTCTTGGAAGTTGGGGCCAGGCTTGGGGGCACGTTTGGTCCTGGCCAGGTTCAGGCTGGGTTTTTGGGTGTTGGGGTGAAGGAACCGAGGGGTGTTCGTGGCGTCCAGACCCAGGTGCCTTTCATTAAGTGCAGTTATACAGAGGGAGCGCGGCTCTACCATTTATGGTTGTAAAATGTCAAGTGATCTTATTGCCGAGCCCATAAACAAATCCGTATCTTCAGGCCTCAGCTTTATTTATTTTTTTTCCGAGGGAAGATATCCCTTATTTTGGACGGTAAAAAAACCCAACTCCAGACTCAAGAAGAGAATTTAGATGAGTCCATCCGTAAAATATTTTCAGCGTGAGTTAACGCATAATGTCTTAGTTAATTTTGGTTATCCCCTTCTAAGTTTGCTCTCCACAGGCATTCACTGAGCTGAATTTTCTCGCATGCTTGCTTTTAAGAAGTGATTTTTGAGTCACACCCATGGTTGCTTGTAGACAATGAGATGTTAAACATATGGACTCAACTACTTGGGATGGAAAGCCTGGGTGACTGAGGCACCGTGCTGGGTGGGGGGAGTTTGGGGTGAGGTCTTGCTTGGCGTGACCTCATGGCTTCACACCCCACCTGTGGAACAGCGTTACAGTCCCCCCATCCAGCCCCAGCCCCCGTGTCCGACCCACTGGGGCCGTCCAGGCTCCTTCAACTTCTTTTGTGTTGCTGGATGTTGCCTCAGTAAAAATAATCCACATGCCAGGAGGACCGTGCTAACTCATCAAATCAGAGGCACGAAAGGCAGCAGCTGATTTCCAGGGGCCTATCGCGAGTCGCTGTTGCTCAACTCTCAAATATTCGGTGCAGAAACGGCCCTCGGAAATTCATAGGTTAGGAATCTCAAAATCTACAAATGGCTGCTCGTGGCAAACTCACTTGAAGTAGTTTTGGATCAAGAGTCTGTATTTGTCGGGTGCATTTAGTGGCTCTGAAGAATTTTCTGTTCTCTAAAGCCAAAGAACGGTTTCCAGAGGACTTTTTTTTGTTTATTCAAAGTTTCAGAAACCAAACAGAGGGTAGATGTATATGAGTAATTTTGAACTTTTACTGTGACTGAGTTCTTCTGTGATCTTTTAAGTCTATAAAACCTCTGTCTGTGTCCCCTGCCTCTGGTATTGCTCAGCCTGTGTGTTGAGAATGAGCTCCAAGCTGTGCTGGGCCTCCTCTGTGTGCCGTTGGATCTTTCAACACAGCCCTGGGAGAACAGGCAGAGCATCTGGGGCCTCTCTTCCCTGCAGAAATGAATGCTAAAGGATGATGTTACAAGGGTGTTACCCTGACTGTTTTTGCAAGTTTTCTCTTTTGTGTTCCTTACAACCACTGCCCCCCTTCCCACTTTGCAATGCAGTTGCATAATAGGATTAGAACATAGTTTAACTTGGCCATATCGGCAGCGCGGGTTAAGAACGTGATCATTAACACGATTAATATTGTAATATTTTTCACCTTCTGCTTCCCTGAGACTGTCGTTGCATATTTATTTTTTTTTTTATAATGGGGTGGGAAATGAGCATTGAACTTTTAAACGGTCTTCTCTCAAAGTAGCTCAGTCTCACTTCTCAGCTCAGCATGGGGCAAAGCTGAGTGGATTGTTAAAGGTGAACAGATGTGGCAACTGCGACCACGATGTGACAGTCAGTCAGGACAGGCAGCCCAGGACCCTCATAATCAACTGGGGACCTCTTGGAAAGCAGGGTAGCAGGGTAAGAAGTGAGAATCTATACTCATCTGGTGTAGGAAAAAAAAAATTAAAAAAAAAAAAATAGGATTTTCTGTTGTTCCTTTCTAAAGCTGAAGGTCCCCACGTGGTATTCCTGGGCAGCTTTCTTATTAAAATTATTATGAGGTTGAAAGTGCTGTTGAGGACTCTTTTTAGAAAGAGTGGTGGTGGCTTGTCCCAAACCCCTGAACTCCAAGGGCACGAGTGAAAACCATTTGCTTGCGTTGCCCTTAAGAAGATAACGAGTTTTTACATACGGGTTTGTTAATTTTGATAGAAACCACTTAAGCTTGGCAGATCATGAGAAGGGGACAGTTTTATGTCAAGGGTCAGAAACTAGGGATCATTGCTCCTGGATCCCTGTGAGCAGCATGTGATGGCCAGTCCATTCCCACGGGTGTTCCACAGCCTCTGTGAAGCTTCCGAAAGGATTAAGGAGATGATGGTGATATCATTGGAGGATTTAACTTTGCTCCTGATATCTTAGTTGTATGGGAAGCTGTTCAGGACAAAGGGAAAGCTGAAAGTTTCTTTACTACTAGTTTAGGAAACCTTAAACATTAGGTGCTTGGAAAACCAGTTGCAACCAGGAGGATGGATGACATTTTATTTAATTCAGTTTCTTATTTTGTATTTTGTGTGTTTATAGAAACATAGCAGTGCCTGGTCGATGAATAGCAAAAATCAAAAGAAAATCAAGTCTGTTAGTTGTATTTTTAAACACATTTTTTGAGAATACTCTTCTGAGTCTGGATTTGGTGTAAGGCTGATTTAGTGTCAACCCCATGTGTAGCTGTACATGTCCTTTTGACCAAGTAATCAGAAATGTGGTTTTCTTTTCATGGTGGTCCCTTCTGAAAGGCCTTTATGCTCTGTTAGTTTGCAGGAATGAGGATTGTTTGTGGATCCTCTTTGTGGTGGTGTGGAGGGCTGGCAGGTGCTGTGGCCCATGGCTGTGTGTGGTACTATGCATGGGCAGACTGCTCTGCTCCCTGAAGAAGCTGAAATCTTTTCTTAACTTCATCAAAAATAAGTTTCAACTGGTTCTAGTGATGACTGAGTTTTCATATTGATGTTTGAGCTGGGCATTTCTTTGCCCTCATTTCTATTCCCACTAGTAAATATTATTTTAAAATGTGACAGATCTGAATTTCTGTCATCTGCTTTCTCCTTTCTGCCTTTGCCAAAGCGAATAATTCCTCACCCACTTCACACCAAGAAAGGGTAAAGAGCAGAAGGGAAGAGGCACAGCGAGTAGTGCTGCCAATCTGATCAGGAAAACAGAACGTGTCCATGTCCCAAATAGGGGCTGAAGTACTCTTGCTGCCTTTTTGGGCTTGGCTCTACCACTGAAAGGCAGAAGCCTTGTTTAAAACTTGTCAGTGTTCACTGTGAAGTTTAAAAACCATTTTGGGGACACTAGTAAAGTCCTTTTGTTTTCTAACTGAAATGATTCCTGTCCTGCCAGCTGTCAGACTGCCTCTCTCTCTCTGTTTTTTTTTTTTTTAAGAGTGTCTTGTAACAGCAGAATAGACAACCCTGGGGAGGAGCAGCAGCCTGTAGCCATTGCCCTGTTCCTGGAGAGAGAGGTTTTTTAATGTGTTTGGGCACATATTGAGCCAGACCCAAATCAGCAACCCAGCGACTCATCCTGCCCTGATGTCACCAGGATCAGCAGGGAGGGCTTTGGTCACCCTGTTAGGAAGAGCAAATGCAATAAGCTGGAGTTGCTGCCTCCCCTTGTAGAGTTCTTGCTGTTAAACACGTTTCTGGCTCTGTAATGGCGTGTTAATTATGTGCTTGTTCCAGTGGTTCTTGCCTGTCCCATCCTCATTTAAAAATCTGGCTGATGGTGCTTTGCTGCCATTTCCCGTGGGATGTGGTGAGGAAAGGATTATCATTTCCTGGGGAAAGCTGTAACTGTTTTCAGACTTAAAACTGATCATCTACAGACATGTTAGTCCTTCCCTGAGCAGTCTGTGGGGCTGCTTAGTAAAACAGGGGAATATAACAGTAAATCTTGGTGATTCTTGCTTGGTGCATTCCCTTCCCACGGCTCAGAAATGGACACACGTCACTGCTTTTGCTCCCTTAATAAGGAAACCAAACCAAAAATTGCAAAGGTGAAGTTGTCAGAAATACTGAAGTGTCACTGAAGTTCACTTGGATCTGGTTACTCTTTCCCCTTCCTCTCCCAGAGGTTATTGTCTCAGGTCAGGAAGCAGTTTAGTAGCAGAGTTGGGAATAAAATCCAAATTTCTGCCATGCCCCCTATTCCACTCCATCCATCTACAACTGTGATTAGCTGGCTGTGGAAGGATGATGTTTGCCATGTCACTAAGGGGTTATAAATGGAATAAATTCAGTGAATGAGCTCAGGGGGAACCTACAGGCCTGTGTAAGAGTGAACTTCCAGAAAAACCCAACAAAACAACCCACAACCAAACAAAAACCAGCAACAGATGTGTTTGATGATGGCAGAATCAGAAGGAGGGGGAGACAGCACACCACCAAGGGAGCTCAGTGTTAGACAAGATCCAGCCCTGCAGTTGGTTGTGAGGACCCGTTTGAGCACAGGCACTGCAGCAGGAGCCATGAGTGTCCTTGTGACCCTGATCTCACTAAAGGGATGAATCTGAAATAAAACATGAATCCTTCCTTCTTTTTTGGGAAGATCTGGTTTACCTTTTTTTTTTTTTTTTTTTAAATTTTTAAATCCATATTCCATCAGGCATAGGGAATCCATGAGGGCCACTAAGGAAATACTGAGCAGAGAGGCAGCTGCTCCATCTTATGTGCTCAGAGTTGGGACCATTTGGATGTATTAAATATCCATAACTATTCTGCCATTTATCATAGTTTCTTCCAGCGGAAAAGAAGAGTACAGGGAATGTAGAGGAAGGAGAAGGTTTAGGTGGCATGTGCTGTACCTCCAAAGAGATTACTAGATGTATTCTGCTCTCCCTCGCTCTACAAACCTTGTGGAAAAATTGCCAGCACAGTTTGTAAGCCCACAGGATGTTTGCTTTGCAGGGAGACAGGAGGTCTCCTCCTTCCCTCGGGACTGCCTCGCAGTCAGCTATGGAGAAGCCGAGTGTAATTCTGTGCTCCTGCCTCTTTTCCCAACCCTTCCCTTACATTGGGAAGGAAATTTGCTTGCGTTGATCTAGACCAGAATTATTCATGTCTGAGAACTTCTTACACAGCCCCTAATGATGATTCATGGCTTTGTATAAACAGTAATGAGCAGAAGATAGTTACCCTTACAAAACCTTTTAGTGTGCAAGCATAAATATCTCCTGGTAAAAACTTAATTTAGGAGGGAAATGATGTCATTCTTATGGCTAGTGCCTCAAAATATAAGCTGCTGTTGTCTTACTTCAAAGTCTGCACCACTTTAATTAAGAGTCATCATTTAGTTGGTGTTAGTGGAGTACTGAATTACAGCGCTGCCTCGGAACTCCTACCAGGAATCCAGGTGTTATCCAGAGCACTGTATGATCAGAGTAATAAATGACAGTCTTGCTGGGATGCAGCAAAAGACAAAGTGGATGCACGGAAGGAACGACAGCGCAGCGATAACAGATTGAATTACTCTTGCTTCCTGCCCCGTCGCCGTGCCAGGATGGCCTCCCATAGGTGTAGCAGCCAGGCTGATTTATTAGGAGGAATCTGGCCCACTGAAGAGCTCAGAAGTGCTGTAAAATCGTAGTTAAAACCAGCAGTAGGAGGCGAGGAAGCTGTTGAAAAAGACCCTCAATACGTATGGACAGCAATGTCTAATTCCTGCTCTGAAGGACTGGAATGTCTGGGCAGATTTACCGGAGAATCGCTCGCAGGGATAAACGCTGCTGACAGCCGGGCTGTACGTGGCTCCCAGATGGACGTGTCCTGTCTGCTTCTCTCGCTTCATAGGTTTGTGTCCTCAGTCTGCTGACAGCCTCCTCTTGGGGCCCAGCCCTTTAAAAGTGTGTTTTGTCACGGTCTATCAAGCTTCTGCTACACTCGGGTCACCACAACTCTGCTCTTTCCTTTATGCTCCTCTCCGTGTTGACTCAGGGCCTCATCCTCCCTCTCTGGCCGCCCATCCTCTCATTCGTCGCCTTCCCCACCCCAGTTCTTAACCTGGGGTTCTGCCCTCTGGAAACACCAGCCCCACCCAATCCAAGAGTTGGGTCTGGCGTCTCCCCGTCCTTCTGTCCTGCACAGCAGGGTTCATGCTCAGCGTGTACCCACACCGGGGTGCTGGTGGCTGCTGCACAGCGAGGTCACATTGGGGGATACAGAGCATATGGGCATCCTGGGCCACTGGGGTGGTTTTCCAGTTTCGCACGTTCTCATATGTGTATTTAACAGCCCTTGCTCTTGTTGGTCCTTGGGTTTGCAGACATTATCACTGAGTCAGTGTGTGTAGGAATGTCATCGAGCAAAACCTGCCTTCCCTGACTCTCGCACTGCAGCCTGTGGGTGTTGTTGGCTCTTGGCACAGTGTTGTCTCACAGATGAATCGAAGCACATACCTTGGCATCCGTGTGCAGTGAGTCAGTCCCAGCATCCCTGGGCACAAGGGAGGGATTCTTGTGGAGCGCTTGGCTTTCCTCCCACATCCTCATCCATGGCTGAGCATGATCCGTCCTTCACTGGGCTGCGATTGCGCTGGAGTTGGAGGGGAGCCTGCCTTGGATTTCCTGCCTTCCTGTCGAATCTATGCCCCATGTGGGAGGCATTTTCCTTCCTAACAGAGGTTATGGTCCATCCCACGGAGCAGCATGTGCTGGTTTGTACTGTGTTTGAGGGAGAGCATCACAGTGTGGCTCCTCGCTGAGGTTGTGTATGTGCTGCTTACAGCTCTGCTGTTTGTCTGTTCCAGGTGTTTACTGATGGTGTAACTCCTTGGAGTATCTCCAGTCACTGCAGTGCCCTGTGTTTGATAAGGGAGCTTAATGGGCTTGACAGGATCAAAGCATTTTCATGGTGAAATGATTATAGCTTATTCTGAAAGTGGATTTCCTCCTTCTTTATTCATTGTCCCTCTTCAAACAAACTCAGGCTATTAAAATATATTCTCCTGGAGGACACACAGGAAGGGGAGGCAAGGATGTCAATGTGCTTTAAAAAAAACCCACCCAACACATTTCTTACTTTGGAAGAGTGTAGAAAGTGGAATTATTTTGCTTTCAAAAATATATCTCCTTGCAGATACGGTTTAGCTGGGAAAACAGACCCAGCAGTATCTATATTTGCTGTTTTGTTCACATATAGGATACTGTGTTTTCCAAAGAATACAGTAGTACTCGTGTACATAAATAACCACCCAAGAGAGCCTTTTCCAGTGGTGACCTGACCAACACATGGAGGACGCCAGATTGTCTGTGGGTGAATAGTGGCACTTATACCACCAAAGCTTGGAAAATATTGTGTATTGTTAGTGTTTGCAGGGTTGGGAGCGTGGTTTATTCAGCATTTCTCCATTGGGGAATGTAGTTTGGACCTGTCCCAATCCACACTTGACTTCCATATGTTTTCTGGTGTCAGTTGTATCAGTTCTCGAATCTACAAATATAAAGAGTGAGCTGTGCTCCCAGGTGACCTGATAATGTAGGAACCACTTGGCCAGGTATTTCTCCCTCCAAAGCCCTGCTGTGTTTGCCTGTGCAGAGGAGGGATTCAGCAGGTGGGGGCTGTTGCTGTGTAATGAAGAGCAGTTTTGTGGCGCAAGGGGCTGCTGTGACAGTGCCGTGTTTCCTGTCCCCAGAGCTGCACTGACGTAGTGCTTTGTGTGCAGTGCTGTGACCTCACTCAAAAAACTCATCCAGATGGAAAATGACCCTTCGAAAAACAAGGGTTTCACAACTTATTGTCCTGGTCTTCTTGTGCTAACACAGTCACACGTGGGGCTGCCAGAATATCTGGGGATGGCACATTAAAGTGAGGGGGCACAACTACCTGGGGCATCACTGCCCCAAACTCTTCACTCATTGTCCAGAGCGGGGGAGTTTGCAGGAGCAACTGCAATAAAATTCCTTGCTGGACTTGGACTTGCCTGATCATCACAGAATATTATATGCCCAGTGTGCTGCAGTGTACAAAAAACTTTGGGGGTTGGTTTTTACTCACCTGTGTAGCTCAATTTCTAGGAATCTCTTTCTCTGGAGGTATCTCAGGGTTCCTAAAAATGTAGACAGCTCATTGTGCCCAGTGTGCTCGCTGCTGTGCTCTGGTTTCAAGAGGGGGCAACAAAAAAGGCACTGCCTTGTCCTCAAATAAGAAGAAAGTGGTTAAAAATACTGTGAAGAACAGAAATACCTAACTCCTTAAATACCATGTCTTATAAATCTCACCCTGCCTGGCTCTCTGTGCCGCACATTCTGGCCATTTCATTTATAGGATAATTAAGGGATTTACCTTTTAAAGGTCTTGGGTTTGTTTTCACATCTAACCATTCCAGCAGCTAGGTGTGAGCCAAAGGATTTACAGGCAGCAAACAGCCTACGTGAGCTGCATTTACTGGAGGGAGGGAGGGAGAGGGACTTTCCTTCTCCTGTGTATTGTGGGAGGCAGGAGCTGGGGGCTCTGGGAAGGCTGGAGGACAGCTCTGGAACAGGAGTGTCCTGCCTATGTGGCAGGAGATCTGCGTTAAAGAGCTGTCCACATCTATCCTCTGATGCATGAGGAGCACACGTGTCAAGAAACAATGCAAATTAGAAAGTCAGAGTGCGTGGGTTGACCAGATGGCTTTTATCAGCCAAAATGAACCTGGTTTTTCCTTTCTCTCTCTCCTTCTCCTCCAGAAGCCCTTCAGAGACCGGTAGTGTCAGACTTTGAGCCCCAAGGTCTGAGCGAAGCAGCTCGCTGGAACTCCAAGGAAAACCTTCTGTCCTGCCCTAGTGAAAATGATCCCCATCTCTTTGTTGCACTGTATGATTTTGTGGCGAGTGGGGACAACACTCTCAGCATAACTAAAGGTAAGGTTACTGGGCAGAATGGCACTGGGAATGTGTGAGCAGGCATAGGAAGAGAAGTCACAGTGAAATAACTGAGTTATACACTAAACCCTATGGAATTGTTTTTTACTGTGAGGATTCTTTTTAAACAAATACAAATATTTCACAGAATCATAACCTTTTTAAAGGTTAAAACTGTTTTGTTGGGTTTTTTTTGTTGTTGCATTGAACAAGAAACTGTTTCTCAAAACTAAGGTCTCCATTAGGAGCAAGAATTTGAACTGAGAAATTAAACTAAGCTGATTTTGGAGCTGGCCTCTAATTTCATAGTTCTCCAAAACACAGTCCCTGTATGACAAATGACTGTGTATATAGGTATAAGGACCAGAAGGACTGAGTAAGAAAACTCTACATGTACTCCAAGTTACGTCTACTTACCTTGCTGATTGAAATTACTTTTTTATTGTTTATCCACTCCAGTTCTCTCCTGGCTCCATCAGACCAGCTCAGTTCAAATAAAATTTGCTGGATTCAGTTTTTAAGCTCAAGCAGTATTGGAGCTAGTGCAGAACTGCACGAGAGCCTGAAAATCTCCTGAAGCATGTGACTTTATTTGGCTTGGAGGGGTCCACTCAAGCTTGAAGAGAAACACATGCTCCCTGCTGAGTCAGATACCTCTTCTTCTAGGAGATTACTAGTGATCTGTTAGCCAGAAAGAACCTATCTTTGTCCTCAGCTGCCAGGTTTCCCATGTGTGAATACGTTTTCTGTTTTCCAAGGTGAAAAGCTCCGTGTCCTGGGCTACAATCACAACGGGGAGTGGTGCGAGGCCCAGACCAAGAACGGGCAGGGCTGGGTCCCCAGCAACTACATCACCCCCGTGAACAGTTTGGAGAAGCATTCCTGGTACCATGGACCGGTGTCACGGAATGCTGCCGAGTACCTCCTGAGCAGTGGGATCAACGGGAGCTTCCTGGTGCGGGAGAGCGAGAGCAGCCCGGGCCAGAGATCCATTTCCCTGCGATACGAAGGAAGGGTGTACCACTACCGGATAAACACCGCCTCCGACGGCAAGGTAGGCTCCAGGACATCCAAACCCTGAGGGAAAACCGTGCTGGGATGCTTTTGTCCGCTGACTGCACAAGGTCAAACAGCAGCAATTGAACTGAGCAGCTCTGATCCCTGAGCACAGCGTTTGTCATCTGTAGTTACAGTAAACTCTGAGATTCTGACGTGGCCGGGACAAAACACTTTTACTCCTTTAGCAAACTGTGGTGTAATACAGCTCAGCAGTGAAACACTTTAAGGTAGAAGATACCAGAGTTACATCAGAGCTGAATGTAATGGAGATCATTAATAAGAGATTCTGAGGATGAATTCTTGTCCCTTATGTTCAAAAGAGAATCTCTTTGACTGCCAAATAGAAAAGTCAGCACCTGTTGCTGTAATTATTACAGTAATTCTGTAAATATTAGGGACAGAATGCTTTTTGAGCTATTCTGCAGTATTTTTAACTACTGTTTTGATTTCTCTACAGTATTTCAGCGTGATCATTGGAGACGGGTAGGCACTTTCACTTTTATATGGGCTGTGTCCCTAGTTCCTTCATTTTTTCCCTAGATTGTTGTGTGCTGTAGCAGTGTTGCAATGCCGTGCTTTGTGGATGCTGCAGAGAAATGTTAGCATAAAAGTGTAGTTTTCCACAGATTTTTGTTTGAATTTCGTGGAAACATTTCTACTGGCATTGGATTTCGGAAAACGTTGTTTTTTTTAACAAATCTGTTTTAAGCAGTGTCTCTTTAGATCCTGTGCAGAAGTTGAAGTGTGGGTCTGGAGCATGGCTGCTGAGGCTCTTCTTGCCAGCATCTAATAGATGACAGATTCTGTGCCATTAAATCACTTCAAAAGAAAAAACTAAAAATAATCAAGCACAGTAGTGGCCCACTGTGCCCAATTTTCCCTTGTCCTGTGAGAGCTTCACTCTTCTTACAGCAATGCTGCCAGCAATATCTTTAGTGTGAAAACATAGGGAAGCAGTACATCACATTCCTTATTTCTCAGAAACCTTTAATAAGATAAACAGATTTTATTCAGTGATGAAATACTTTTTGCCTGCTTTAGCAAACAGGTTGTAATTGAGACAATTCTGACCATGTTATTTAAGGCAACGTGTTTCCAAGTTATGGTGCTTTGATTCTTCCTTTTTCCTCCCATGTAGACACACTCTGTGGTCAGCATCAGCACTGTGGCGTGCAGCATACTTGAAGGGCTACATGGCAATCTGGAATATTATTCCTCCTCCTGTCTCTGTAGCTGACAGTCCCTCTATTCCCAGAGATGCTGGCAGATGAGCAGTGTTCACATGTGAATGTTTTGAACCGAATCCTCCTTCGGTTGGTGTAAATAAACACGTGTCCGTGAGGAGATAGCACATGTTCTCCATTTGAGCTGTTAAAAGGGTTTGGCATGTGAGGGCTTTCATCCCAGCAGAGCTGTTTTTATCCCAGAAACACAGTTCTGCAGAGCTACAATAATCCATTCAGGTCTGTATTAGCCAGGTTAACTGTTCATTTTCCACGAAGTTGTTCGAATTGGTGTTTTTGAGAAAAGGTGCAGGTCGGCACAATGCCCTGCAGCTCATGGTGGCTGGAAATGCTAAACTGAGCAGCAGCAGTGGCTGAGAGAGCTGTGGCTTTTGTGCTTCACCTCTGCATGCAGGGGCAAGTGAAGAGGTACCACAGTCCTCCTGATGTTGTGCCAAGTGCCAGCATCCCTGCAGAAGGGGCAGTTTGCCATGTCCATGCATCATGGGCTGCAGTTTGCAGCCTGGCGTGTTCAACCCCATCATTTTCAATCTGTGTTAATGAGCCGGGCAGTGAATTGTGACAGCTTAGTGCCAGATGTGCTGCCCACTCTGCTGCTGGGCTGGGGGACACTGAGCTCTTCCAACACACTGTCCCTGGCTGTCAAAGCTGAGGAGCTGGGGGGGGAAGCAGCCAATATCCCTGTTTGTCCCTCTGCGGAATGGAGGCTGCTGGAACAGGTTCCTGCTCTGAGCTGCTCGTGTCACACTCAGTTACCAGCTTTGCAGCAGAGCGTGGCTGTGCCAAAGGAAAGCTCTTACCTTCACTGCCCTGAGCACCTGGGGCCTCCCCAGCCTGCTGTATCATTAGCCAGCCTGTCCAGGGAATTTAATGTCTGCAAGTTCTCCAGTAAGGATGAATGGCTTTGGTGGGATCATATCCTTTGCCTGAGAGAACATGCTTTAGGAAAAAGAGGTGTCAGAGGAATGTGTGTCCTGCATTGCACAGCCTTACCCAGGCTTTGTCCTGGAGGGAAGTTGAAGGGACTAGGAAGAGATCAGAGGTTTGTTTGTCTTAACTTTAGTACTGGTGATACCGAATGCATTGGGCTTCAGCAACTTTAAAAAAAACTTCTCCAGGATTTTTTACTTTATTTCCCATTTTAATGGGTCATATTCTTCCGGACCACCTTCTAATGTTTTGTTTTGTTGGTTGGGGGTTTTTTTAAGGAAGGTATTAAAAGTGAGCTTGCTTGATTTGGTTGCCACAGTGCAGCCAGTCATCTGGTAAACCACTTCCGTGGTACAGAGGACTTGGTTTTCCTGACTTGATAGTACTTGAGGCAAAGCCTCCTATTGAGTAACCAACTGAATAAACAGCCTTGCCCAGCTAGTTCTTCAAATCCTGCTGTCTTCAGCATTAAGGAATCAGGATTCATGTCCTGCTTGAGTCTCTTGGACCCTCCAATGGCTGAATTCGGATGCAGACTCACTCCTTTATCAGGGACCTTCATGGATTTTTTTTGGTGTGGATGTCCTCCATCCTGATGCAGGTTTTCTCTGAAACTTTTGGCCATTTATTTAGCCTCTTCTCCTTCTGTAACAAGATCATATAATCTGTCACACTAAATACAGATATCTCCAATTCTTATGAGATATAAGCTGTCATAAAACCATGGGCAGCTTCCTTCTCTGTGCTTCTCTAATACTTCCAAATAATCCTGGAGTTCAGCTTTCTCTACATCCATATTTTTAGATTTTAATCCTCGGTGTAACATGTGCAGTGCTCATACCACTGCAAGTACTTCAAGTCGTTCCCAAACAGGCATGGCTTGTTTTAAATTGTGGTTGTACCAGCTAATGCTTGGTCGCTCGCACCAAGCAGCTGTGAAAGGCTCTTATGTTGTCATTTTTCTGTTTTCAGAACATCTGTTATTAGGTGATTTCACCTCATTGACCATGCAAAGTGTTGTGGGGGTTTGGAGGGGTTTTTTTTTGGTTTGGGGCTTTTTATTTTTTTCAGCTGAGGTGTTGGAATGAGGTTTGGTCACTTTACCAAAACAATATCCAGCTCATTTTGGTAGAGGGTTGTGAACATGCTCCCCAGGAGGATGCCTTTATTTTCTAGAGTTAAAGTTTCCCCTAGAGTTTTTTTATCAGCATGTGTAGCAAAAGAAAAACAAGAGTGAAGGGAAAGTAGATTTCTCCAGGCCAGGGTGTAAAACCCTCCACTCTGAATGCCCTTGCACATCGAAAAGCCTTTAACAAGGGCTGTGATTTCCCAGCACTGGCAAGGTAGGTTTCTACAGCATAGCTGCCTTTTTTGGATGACAAATGCTATTTAGTGTTCACTTCCCAGAACCCTTACAGGGGCCCTTGTTGTGTTACAAAGGCCATAGCTGGAAAGCCAATGGCCTCCCTGTACCTTGCAGTCTAACTGGCTGATCTGCGAGGTCGTTCACTGCTGTGTTTGTTTTCCCCTTTCCCGGTTACAGTGTGCCTGAGCTGAGCATTTTACCTTTCTGCATCTCTTCCAAATAAGTCCATGACACACATAGATTATCAGCTTTTGCCAATTCTGACCATAATAGTCACTGGACATACATAAGTTTGTGGCTCATCCTCATAAACCTGAGTAGGGATGTGGGCAAGCAGGATGCTGAGGGGGAGAGGCACTTTCATCCATCACTCCTCCTTCCTTGGATGATAGAACTGCTTTTTTCCCCTCACCTTTTCTTTCATGTAGTGCCTGTGCTCCCATATGCTTCAGAATATTTCTTCTCATTCTGCTTATGAGTTTGTATAGTAAACAGATGCCTGCAAAGGAGGTGTATCCATACAGGAGTTGCCAGTCTCCAGTACAAAGACTTTACTCGAGTTTGAGGGGGATTTTGTCCCTCCCTGCACACCCTTTTTTTTTTCCTCTTGCAAATGCATCTCCCTTTTCTGTTAGACATATTTGCTTATTGCTGGAAGTTCACTGGTGCATCTTCTTTTTCCATCCAGCAATTCTGTCCAGGTGGAAGAGACAGAATTTGACCCTAAGCCTGGGATTTTTGGATGCCTGGCAGCTCCGTCAACTTCCCAGCCTCCTGAAATCCCTGACAGATGGCCACTGCACATGCAGAACCTGTTGAGTGCATATCCAACAATTCAGAGGCGTTTGGGAAGTTTGATCATAGCTATTGGCATGTGATATGAGCAGTAGGAATAGTGTGTGGACTGGACAGAAATTTGGGTGACCAGCATGGTGCTGCTCTTCCTGCGAGTCTGTCCCTTGCCAGACCTTGGTCCTTTGTGAGAAATGGAGCTCTTCCATCTTCTGTGTCCAGCATAGGCAAAGTGCACTCTGATACAAAGATTTCTCCCTCTCCTTCAGGTGTAACCAGCATCACTTTTCAAATAATTAAATCCCTAGCTTTTGTCACCTTGCCTGGCAGAAGGCTGGGCTTGAGGATGAAAATTGGAGACAGTTTCCCTCTGGTGGGAGGGAGTCACTTGTCTGTTATCTTTACCAGGATTTTAGGCTTAAAATGGATCTTCTGTATAAATGTTAAGAAGGTAACAAATATGGGTTATCATGCCTCGCAGCAGGTTTTCATTCAGTGGTAATGATTTTACTTCTGTGCTATCGATCAGTGCCCATCAAAAGGACGGAGCAGACCAGCTCCCTGATTTCATGCTAATGCTCTGCAGAAGCTTAGGAAAAAGCAGGGAAACCTCCATTTTGCCAAGGACACTTCAAGGAGGAAATGTCATAACCCAAATAGAAATAGTGAAATTGAGACACTGAGGCTGACAACCCCCCCACTCTCCAGGAAATGTCCCACAATCTTTACTGACCAGCCTTTTGAAAAGAGACGCCTCAAGCAGCAGCATGTCAGTCTGGTGCTATTTGCAGTCGTTCCTCCTGTTTTGTTTTGGCGAAATGCATGTATTTTCTCCTGAATCGATGCCTTTCCCATGTAAGCAGTGACTGTTCTGGGCTCTGGAGCTGGTTACAAGACCTTGTGGAGCTCATAGTTCTTGCAGCTTGAGTAGAAGCAGCGCAACACTCCGCTTTCACAATTTTGCGTTGCAGTTTCTACGTATGAGCGCATTTCTACCTCAGTGTGCGTTACCTGAATGAGTTTTCTGTGTCTCTTTGCTTCCCAGCTGTATGTGTCTTCAGAGAGCCGCTTCAACACCTTGGCAGAGTTGGTCCACCACCACTCCACCGTGGCAGATGGGCTCATCACCACCCTGCACTACCCGGCGCCCAAGCGCAACAAGCCCACGATCTACGGCGTGTCCCCCAACTACGACAAGTGGGAGATCGAGAGAACCGACATCACCATGAAGCACAAGCTGGGTGGAGGGCAGTATGGAGAGGTGTATGAAGGAGTCTGGAAGAAGTACAACCTCACAGTGGCCGTGAAGACTCTGAAGGTAGGACTCAATCTCGGAACGTTCCCAGCAGGAAGCGCGAGTTCGGGGTGTCTGCCCTGCCCTTAGCCCTGGTTAGAAATTTGGGTTGATGTCGGGCCTTCCTTTGTGTGCTGTAAGCTTGGAATAGTTAATTTCTGAAAGAGCTTGATCCTACTACGGTTTATGCGATGCGTGAAACACTCATATATAAACAAAGGAGGATGTTAACAGCACAGTTTTGACTTCAGAATGGATGAAACCTTAGAAAAGTAAATAGTGCCGTGGTGTCTCGCATTCAGGGTGTGGTAAAGGTGAGCTGTTCACGGGTGAACACACCAGCACAATCTGGTGTGTTAAGGAAAATTGTGGATTATGAGTCAGTCAACACAAAATTCAAAGGCTGTGCTTCAGGGAGGCTTTACATGTTTTGATTTTCTGTCTTATGTGGCGTCTCTCCCAAAAGACAAGCTCCCTGTGTACCTGGAAGTCTTAAGCAATTGTTCACAGCTGCTTCTGATCGAAACACACAAGAGGAGGAAAAAGGGTATCCAAGCTAAGATGTATTAAAATTCATAAGTGGCTTTAATGAAGAACTGGATAATCAGTTCTGCTGCTGGCTCTGCTCCCTGATTTCTGTGTCTTGGTTTCCTTGTCTCTTGAAATGCAAATAGTGCTCTGTGAGTTCATAAGGTCATTGCTTAATTCATCTATGTTTATAAAACTGTCTTGAGATCTTCTGGCACCATCTGCACACATTGCATTTGATTGCTTAATAGGAGTTTATGCGAACTTGACACCATGTTCTTTCTCCTCGAATGGGGACGTGGTTTGGTCTTGCAGAAACAAACAGAACAGGGGTTTTTGTTTGTTTCTTTTTGGTTTTTTTGCAGTGGAAATTTTGAAGTGGAGAGAACTGTGTAGATGCTTTAGTGCCAGGGGAAGAACCTTTCCTTGATTTGGGGAAAATATTTCATCCTTACTCTCTGAGCAGTGGCTGCCTTAGTACTTCTGGGTTGCTATGGCTGCAGAAAGTATTTTCATTTTGGCCTTTTTTGTACTCTGGAGGCTCCTGCTGTTGCTCCCAGCGGGGGAGTCCAAGTGCTGCTTGCACAGGGAGCGAGTGACATCTAGTGTTGTCCCTGCTCGGGATCACTCGGGAGTGTTGCAGAGCAGGTGAGCTGGGATGTGACCAGGTTCAAGAAAACACCTCTTCTATATTGAGAACTCAGTGCTTTCCTGGAACACTGCTTGATGTAACATCTTCCTGCTGTGAGCTGCAGTGTGAGGATTCCCGACGCCTTCAGACTTCTCATCCTGCTTTCATTCTCTTCTCTCTAAAACCTCTCAACAAAGACAAATTATATGTTATCCCATCAAATCTGTTTGTGCAAAGGAGAAACCTTAATACAGACCATGGCTGTTTCAAATATATCAAATAAATATTTAATGAAACACTGCTAAAAGTGGTTCATAATGTAGCATGGAGCAGCATGTTCCACTGGGGAGTGTAAGAACAACCAAGAAGAGAGAGTTGAGAAACACTCCAACCCGCAATTATGCACGCTAAAACCATCCTTAAAAGCAAATTTATAATCCACCTTTTAAAATCCATTAGTGTACTGCCTGACAGGTGGGATTATAGCTTTCTTCAAAGTTTTTGGAAACATTTTTAAATCACATTTATATCCCAGTTCTACTGGGGAAAACAAGCCTTTCGCAGCTTCTGTGCAACCCTTCAGATGACTCATTTTATTTTCCTCTGAGAGAATATTTTTCAAAACTTTATATGACTCTTCTTGTTTCCTTCCCCATCTACTCCAGATCTCTCTGTAAGAAAAAGGGAGGGCAGACTAAAAGAGAGAGGGGGAGAAAAGGTCCTTCCAGCATCTTTTTGAATAATGATGCTTATGAACACCCATTTGTTGTTCAGTTTTCTATCAAGTGTCTAAACATAGCTCATGGCTGGCACAGAACTCTAGAAGGAGGCAATTCAAGCAGCACACACTGTTCCTCAGACAGTGTTGTGGTGCTGAGATATTTCCCATTAAAATGCATCACTGGCAGCTCCACGAGTTGCACAGGACACATCAGTATTTATAAGGGACACACTCTGAATTTGTGTTTTTACCCCCAGTGTTGGAAAGGGGGCACGAGGCAGGCAGTGGCTGCAGGAATGGGGCACAGAGCTCTGTGACCTGCACAGTGTTGGACCAAGTTCATCCTGCTGTAACTGTGGCCACAGCTTGTTCTCCTGAGGGCCATTTAATGGCTGAACTGCTATGAGCTGGTCAGCTCAGCACATTTCTCACTGCACACCTTGAGTCTGCAGCCACTAGGACTGCTTCTGCTTTTTCTCTTTTTTTTTTTTTTCTCTCCTTTTTTTTTTTTTTGTATTTTTTCCCCAGCAGAGAAACCTGTGTTTTAAATTAGACAACACACAACCCCAGTGTCCCTTAATGCCATGGCATGGCCCTGTGCTCTGCTAGGAAAATACTGTACAGCCAGAACTGTTTTATTTCTTCCAGTGGGAGCTGGAAGCCGGTTAAGGCTGGTCCTTTGCACGAGATCAGGTTTTCAGAGAGATCATTGTTACAGTGGTTCTCTGTATGTGTCCTTCCTATTAATTTGGTCACTCAGAGGTAGGAGATTTCAAACAGTGGAGCAGCTATGCAGAGGAGAAACCTTCCAGGGTTTGTGTAGCATGAATAAGATCAAGGCGTATTTAGGGTAATTTTGCAACCTGGATTATTAACCCAGTTTCCTTTGCCAAAGAGAACAGTTTAAGGTCCTGCTCACAAGGACCTTTGGACTATTAGTTTTGACAGTGTGTTCAGAAAAATTGCAGCTGCCAATCAAGCTAATTGGCAATGAATAGTAAATGATTGAATGAAACTTGGAAAAATGTTCTCCGTGCTAACTGCAAAGCAGGGAGCTGGCTGGATCTCACCGTGGCAGCCCACTGTTATCATTCTCACCAGCAGCAGTAAATCCTTTCCAATCCTTCCTTAAAACACTTTGTCCATGTAGCCTGTCAACATTAATCCATCAATGAAAAAAAATATGGATATAGAAAGAAACATTGCTTTAGGAATAGATCTGTATTTTTTGCACCACTTTGAAACGACCTTCCGGCCATTTGGGGCATATTTGCTTCAGAAAAATATGTCTTTTGAGCAAGACTGTCTCTTCCTTGGGTTTGTGCTGTGCCAAGTAACTTTATGGTGTCCAACAAATGGGTAGTGACACGTCTGCCCACAGTGGTTACGTCATGGGTCAGGCTCTAAATGCCAGAAATGAATCTGTGAAACCTTGGACTTTCAATCACAGAGTAGCTACCATCAGTTGTGTCTCCCTGTCTGGGATGGGGAGGGGGTTCTTGTTCCTGCCCATTGAATCTGCAGACCTGAATTTCAGCAGCTTCTCAAGCGTTTGATTGTGTTGTGTCCTTCCTTTTATGTTCATTCTTGTTCCTTTGCTGTACTTTTTATTTCATGTTATCTTTTTTTTCCTGTTAGGAACAAGCACGTTTTTTTTTCCTTTTCAGCTCCTGAGTGTTCCTGTGAGAGACCCCTCACAAAAAGGATATGGATTTTCTTTCCCCAGAAAGCTCAGTTAGAATAAGAATGACAAAAATATGTATTTTTTAAATCATACAAAAAAGCCAATGTTCCTAACTCCCTGGCTTTGTGATGTGACTACAGGGAAAAATTACCTTGCAAGAACTATGGCTTATGTTGTCAGTTTGCAGTTCTTTTTGTGTCCTCATACAAAAATCTGTTCCCCCTTTGTGCACACTGTTTGCCAAAGCTTTGCCATTGTTCTGCAGGAGGATACCATGGAAGTGGAAGAGTTCTTGAAAGAAGCTGCAGTAATGAAGGAGATCAAGCATCCGAACTTGGTGCAATTATTAGGTAAGTGATAAATACCAAGCAGAGGGATTTGAACTAAACCCTTGTGCAGTGATATGGATGTTAAGGAGCAGATAAGCTGCTTACCATACCAAGGCTTTAAATACAGACACTTATTGTCTGGCAAAATTCACAATTTGTACCACTAATACATGGTTTTTAATGATCTCGTCTCCCTAATGTTTAATTTGCCAGAGCCTGCAGCAGAAAATTAAACCCCTCTATTAACCACTTCCAAGCAGAACACATTCTTTCCATAAGCCCCATATTTCTACCTTCTAGAGGTGCAAGTTGCCCTCGAGGACAAAACCTGAAGATTCACTGAGGTTCTCAAACACTCATTGGCACCTTTATGTTGGTCCCCAGGGGTGTGCACGCGGGAACCTCCTTTCTACATCATCACGGAGTTCATGACATACGGGAATCTGCTGGATTATCTGCGGGAGTGTAACAGGCAGGAGGTGAACGCTGTGGTGCTCCTGTACATGGCAACTCAGATCTCCTCAGCCATGGAGTACCTGGAGAAGAAAAACTTCATTCACAGGTAGGAAGGACCATGAGCACCCCCGGATCTCGAGCACAGAACACCCCTTGATGTATTTTCCTGCCTTTCAAGCTGTCACAGCATTGGCTTAGATGCAGTTGGTGTTCTATATTTAACACACTAGTGCATTGTGTTCTGACACAGTCTGTTAACCTGTCTGTAGGATGGGTTTTCTCTCAGGGTTTTTCTCTTACCTTTGAAGAAGCTGCAGGTGAAAGACACGTCAGTTCTTTTATATTTTGGGCAAGGGCCTTAACTGTAAAGGCTTCTCAAAGTAACGGACTTTTAATGGACCAGATAAACCACTTCCTTGATTGTAACAGCCATTAAAACTGCAGTTGGTGTTGCTGGATGTGAGCAAGTGCTCACAGCAGAGCCACCCTCTAAGAGCCACGTCAGCCCATGTTCTTTCTTATTTGGTTCACCTTGTTTCCCATCCTCTGTAGGGATTGTTCCCGCTATTGTCTGGATTGCGTATTCACTTTAATAAGCATCTCTGCAGTCTTAAAAGTCTCAGAGACTCTGACCTTTAAGTGTGCTGCAATTATGGCTGGAGCTTTACGTTCCTCATCTGCAGAAGTGGGCTCCTGGCAATATAATGACACATCCTGCGCCAGGGCTGGAGAGTCACTGAGCTTTATACAAGATGCTCTCGGTGTTGTAGCGTGACCTTTCCTGCCCAATTAACTGGAATATGGAATTAGCACGTGTTTTTTCATAGAGACAAATATGAAGATCGTGTGTAAAGTTCTAGGTGCTCCTCCAAGTCATGCATTGCCTTTGCTGCCTGAAAGGCCTGTTTAAGTGCTGCCATCGGTCAATAAATTGATCAGTGATGCTGCCAATTAAAATTTCCAGCCTTTGATTTGCTCTGTTGAAAGTGTTTTGTCCCGTCAGCCTGCAGGAAGTAAACTTTAAAAACTGCTTTGTGTGGATCTCATTTGTCTGCTCTACCATTCACTTCATTTCCTCTTATTTCTGATGATCCATTTATCTAAAATAAATAGTAGCATTTTTCCTTATCAGCCACCCCCATAACCACCTACCCAATTATTTGAAGAGTGTTGTCACAATTCACATCCATGGATTCAAATGCTGGGCTCTGACCTCATTTAATGAATCAGGAAGGAGGAGGAATTTGATTATGAAGAGGAGCTTTTATTTAGATACACATTGTAGTAATCAGCATTGATAAGAAGGTATATTCAAAAACACTGTGAAAATTTAATGGGCATCTGGTAAGATGTAATTTTTTCTCTTTTTTTTTAATATTTAATTTATTCTGATTGAGCAGAACAAGCAAAAGAAACAGTGGCAGTGTCTGCCTCTTATCTAAAGATCTCACTGGAGCTTCCTGGTAGAATCAATTTTTAGTTCAACGTGACCTAATCTGGAAAAGTGTTCTAACAAAACCTAACATTAGGAAAGATATACTTTTGTGCTTTACCTTTTTATCCTCCTGAAGCATTTCTGAGTGTGCAAACAGGTTTTTCTGCAAGCAGGTTTTCCCTTGCCAGGGAAGAGGCAAATGCAATATGCACATCTCCCACCTGCCAGGGTGGAGCCAGGTGAAAAAATGCAGAGGACAAGCTTGATTTTGCTTATTGCCCAGTCCCTTGAAAATGTCAATACTGACAGCAGAGGCTACAACAGGTTTTCAAAGGCCAAAAGATGGTGTGAACAAGTTGTGTTGTAAAAGGTGGTACACTTGGAAGGAGGGAGGGCAGAGCTGGGAGCTAATCCTGGTGCTTGAGCAAGGACTGGAAAAGGAGTCTGGAGAATAACTGGTGTTAGTTGGGGTGACTGAAGCGTTAGAGGGGTGGGCAAAAAGTGAGGCTTTGAGACTGGGTTTCTTCAGTGCTCATCCTCAGCTATTGATAACTTGAGCACTGACATTTCTTTAAATTATTTTTATCCTGAGGGTGGCAGCTTTTATTGAAACTGAGGGGGCTTCTTGAAGCTCTCACTTCAGATTAGGGGAAAAAAAAAAAAGAAACATTTGGATGACAGTCTTACAAAGCCAGGATGGAAAATAACTTTCCCTCTCACATGTGTGCATGTAACTACAGAATTTCTGTTTAATACCCTGATCAAAATAATCACAGAGGCCCAGGTTTCTTCGGGAACAGCAGGTTTCCTTGCTATCACTAAAAGTGAGATGGCAAAGACTTCTCATTGCCTATTTTTTGTGCTTTTTTTTTTTCTTTTTAGGGACCTTGCTGCCAGGAACTGCCTTGTAGGGGAGAATCACTTGGTGAAGGTGGCAGACTTTGGCCTGAGCAGGTTAATGACGGGTGACACGTACACGGCCCACGCTGGAGCCAAATTCCCCATCAAGTGGACTGCCCCAGAAAGCCTGGCCTACAACAAGTTCTCCATTAAATCCGACGTCTGGGGTAAGAGTTTGCATGTACAAATTAATGCAGATTATAGTCTTCTTTTCCAGGCCTGTGAAATGAGGCCACTGTGGAACATTTCACAAGGAGGGAACACGTTCCCTGGTTTGAGCCACATTGTTCTTTGAGCTTGTCAGAGTGCAGGAACTAATCTCTGCTCGGGCAGTCTGAGAGCAGAGCACAGAGGAAGCTGACCTGCCTTTATATATTTGAGTTGTTGGCAAATATGAAAATAAAGGATACTGTAGGGTTTATAGAAATGTATGAAATGGGGCTGGGGGACACCAATGCTACTGCCTTGGCAGAGTTATGGCACAGGACTATGAAGGGATATATTGTTATATAGCAAAAAAACTTTCTAACTACTTCAGGGAGGAAAGAATCTGGTTCATTTTATGTTAAAAAAATAATAATTATGTGTGTATCTGTCTAGCGATAGCTCCAAGTTCATCTTTCTGCATTTTAAAAGAATAATCTTTGGAGTGAGATGAGGAGAAGCAGAGGGAAAATTTGATGACAAATGGTTATTGAAGAGCCCTGAAGTGCTGGTGATAAGAGTAGGCTTAGCTAAGTGGAGCTCTGTTCTTTCAAATCTGACCACGGAAAATCTCACTGTACTTTTATCAGCCCTTCTTTGGGTTTTATATCTCTACCATAGCTGTTGGTCAAATTCTCAGAAGTGCCCAGTGACATGAGATAGAAGTTTGTGGGACGTGGTCCCAAAAGCACTTGGAAAATGATATCCTGAACATCTTCTATATATAAACCAACAGACAGTACTGAAGCAGTGCTGAAGTTTTCTGCAGTTTGGGGGAAACTGTGCAGAGAAAGGCTTTACTATGAAGAAACTTTTAGGTAGATGGCTGATGCAAAATGTTCTCTAAAGCCCAAAACAGCCTCCCAAAGAATATGTGATTGCTGACCAAGGTGTTTCTGCTGTTTTGGGCTTGCAAGTGGTGTGGCTGTTTCTGTCTGCCACAGCCTCAGGATGCTGCTGTGGTGGCTGCAGGATCCCTGTTGCATTTCAGCAGTAGACTAATCCAGGAGAAAAGATCCCACAGGAGTATTGGGTATCTTTAGTTAGGGTTAGTTGTAACCTTGCAAAGCAGAGTTGGGGCAGTGGACTTTGGGGTGTGATCGGAGCAAACCTGCTGTCCCTGGAGGCCACGGCTGCTGCTGGGAATGCCAGAGTTTAGATGTTTTCACCTCACTGCCTCAAGACAGCAATCAAAGAAAATTGTGCACAGAAATGTCTAATGTAAATTGCCCTTGGTGGCTTTGCCATGTAATGTGATGTGATTTCCTTACTTATGCAGAATTGTAATCGCTTTCTCTTCAGGTTAAGAACAGAATAGGGTGACTGAACTAATTACATGCAGGTTGTTGAACTGGTGTTGGGTTTATTCTGCGTGCCTGACTCCTGGGTTTAGCTGCCTGACCCTGGTGCTGACCTGCATCCCCACCAGCTCCTGAGAATTGAATGCCTCACCTGTTCCAAGACCCTTTCTGTGCTCTCCCTTTTCCTGTTCAGCTTTTCCCTGTGACCAAAACATCTCACCCTCACCGTGTCTTGCTAGCAACTGCTAAAACTTTCCTCTCACTGCTGCCTCCCACATTTCCCTTCAAGACCACGCTGCAGCTAAACAAGGGCACCCCAAAAACACTGAGCTATTAAAATGTGCAAGTCCTCCAGGGAGAGGTTGCAAATGAGAGGAGCTGTCACACTGAGGGAGCGACTGCAGTGCAGCAGTGAAGCGGTTTCAGCTAATCCACTGTGAAGTCTCTTAATTGTGCCTCTAATAGGACTTGAAGGATCTCAAGGCGTTCAGGTTTGAGACAACTGATACATTGAAAATTAGTCTAATTCTACCCTGTCATATCGCAGGAGACTTGTCTGTGCTGACGGAGAGGCTTGTTATGCTTCTTCAACATTTAAGCTGCTGCTGAGCATGGGATCTGAGCCACCCAGAGCTGGTCTAAGTGTGCAGCACTGTTTAGTAACCAGTCCCACCAAACATCCTCCCAAATTTAAGATGAAAACAAAGCTTATTGATTTTTTTCTTCTTTTTTTCCCCCCTCCCTTTTTCTCTGCTGCAGCCTTTGGCGTTCTGCTGTGGGAAATTGCAACCTACGGCATGTCCCCGTACCCTGGGATTGACCTGTCTCAAGTCTATGAGCTGTTGGAGAAAGACTATCGTATGGAGCGCCCTGAAGGCTGTCCTGAGAAAGTTTATGAGCTCATGAGAGCATGTAAGTGTTCCTCAGCCTTGCAAATGCTGCTTTTTAGCTCTGCAGGGGTGCAACAAAAGTGCCGGGATCTGGCCACGTGCAGCAAGGCACAAGAAACCCCCTGCCAGTCCCAGGGAAGGTGCAGTGCTGTGTGGAAGTGTTTGGTTAAAGCTGCTTTCCCCAGAGGATGAACATGCCATGAAACCAGCTGTTCACCCCTGCTGGGAGCCCACAGGCCTCGGGGAGAGATTTGTTGTGGATCTCAATGCTTTCTTTGTCTCCTTTTTCCTGACAACTTAAAGAAAAGCTTGTGCTCAAGGATGAAGCAGGAGCTTCATTTGGCTTCTTGCAGGACTGACTGTTCCTCTTCACTGTGGCTTCTTGGTACGTGACTCAGTGCCACAGGCTTTTTTCCAGTGGTGCTCAGCACCTACTGTCACACACTTACATGGAAACCTGATTTAGGGAGTGCTGGGTGTCTGCAGCTGTCACTGAGCCAAAGTGGTTGCAGACACCCAGCACCCTGTAAATCAGATTTCTGTGTCAGTGTTTTATCTCACTCAGTGTATTAGAAGGGAAGTGTGATTTCTGGCTGCTCCTGGTGCAGAGTACTGAGTGTCTGTTGCTGGAGGGAAGTTTTGAGTGGTGGTGTGTTTTTTTCAGGCTGGCAGTGGAGCCCTTCTGATAGACCTTCCTTTGCTGAGATCCATCAGGCCTTTGAAACTATGTTTCAGGAATCCAGCATATCAGATGGTAAGTTCCTCTTGGACCAGCAATTCCAGAGATGGGGAAAGGGCTGACTGCATCCTTAACTCTGCATGTTATTCATAGACTGTTTTCACTGAAACTCAGTCCTAGGCTGTACTACCTGGTAGTAAATGGCATAGAAAGCAGATACATATTTGCATGTGGGGTTTTTTTTGGGAGCAGACATCTCATATTGAAGGGCCAAATGGCTGAATAACCTCAAGGAACTTCTGCTTTGCATTGCTCACTTTTCTTTTTGTGATATTAACTCCAAACAGTGCAGTGGCTTTTTATCTTCTGCTGATTTTAATAAATGTTTTTCTTCTGTGCGTTGCAGAGGTGGAGAAGGAATTGGGAAAGAAGGGCATGAGGAGTGTAGTGAGCAATTTCCTCCAAGCCCCAGAGTTACCAACTAAGACACGAACATCAAGGAGAGCTGCTGAAAGCAAAGATGCCAACGAGGGCTTGGAGACTGCACATGCTCGAGGCCAGGGGGAATGTGGTAGGTTTTAATTAAAGTCATTATTCCTTCAGGAAATACAGGGAAAAACAACATGCACATCTAGCTCCAGGCCTTCACGTAGGCAGAGCTGTACCTAATAACAGGTGCCATCTCTGTTGTACCAGTGCTGTGTTTCTGGGTGACAGGCTGCTGAGTTTGCTGTCCTGGGTCCAGAACTCCTTTTATTAGTTTTTGCAAAGGTAGGTTGTTAATTCTGGGACCAGACACGCACAGCAGCTGGGAGTGTGAATCCTTAACTGGCTGAGGGACTGGTGCTATCCCTGCCATTGCTTAGAGAAGCCCTCGGAGTTCTTTTAACTTATAATGGCTGTTACCTGGAGCTCCCTAAAGACCAGAGCCTGAGCACAGAGCTCTCTGATCATATCCTCTTCCCATTCCCTGGCAGGAGCTATCAGTGGGATCTCCCACTGCCTCTGAGTGCGGGGTAATCTGCTGTGTTCAAGCCACTTTACACTACCACACTGCATAATTTAAAGCAGGGTGATAGCTCGGGTTTTGCAAGCCCCATAAGGGAGGTTTCTTCACTTTCCATCCTACCAGATTTGTGCTTGCAGCACAGAAGAGTATTACTCTTGGCAGGTACCAAATATAATTTCAGCGAGGGACAAAGAGGTATTTACAGAATCTTCCATAAAATTAAACTTCCAATCAGTTTCTTCAAACACTTACTTGCCATTCCGAGGAAATAAAAGCGGTGGTAAAAGGGTGGATGAGTACAGGAGATTTGTATCTACCTCGTTTGAAAAATAAAAAGGTAAAATGAAATACAGTGGGGGGTTTTTTCAGCTCCTGTTGAGGCTACCTCTTCTGACCATTCATGTGACCTTTTTTATGTAGTGTCAGATTCATCCAGTAGTACATGTTTCAGTAGCAAAGGCACATCTAGACAAAGAAGGGGGGAAAAAGGAGGGGATTTAAAATGTTGGGAAAAGAAAGTAAGAGTGACTTAGAAATGAAGGTTATTTACCATATATAGGAAATGAAATTGCCTATTATTACAAGCTTTTGAAGTAAAATAATTTCATTTGAATACTTAAGAGTTTTGAGGGATTCAAGTGCAGCAGGAATAATATGATTTTAACGTTATGCTGGGAGTCATTTCACTCTTTACTGTGAAAGAAAATTTTGCACATTAAAGTTTTATTGCAGTTTCCCTTCCAATTGTCAGTGTTTCCATAGCAAGTCCAGCAGCTGGAAGCTGATCCTCAGTGCAAGCTGCTAGTTTTCTGTGGATCCTGCAACTCCTCTGTGTCTATAATCAGAAGGGCCATGACCTGTGCTCTGGCTGTCCAGGTCCCCATAAGTCCTGTGGGATTGGTGTTCCTGTGAAAGTGTGCTATCTTCTCAAAGTCCACAACTATTTTATTTCAAATTCTCTCCCCTCAACCAAAATCCTACCCATAGCATGATGATGTCCAACATGTGACTAAGAAGCATCCTTCCGTCCCCTATGACTTTGCTTCACCTCCCCTCTTACTGCCTAGTCAAGCTGTAAATGTATCTGCTGCCCTGCAGGCATTCCTCCTTTGGATCAGAATGCCTTCACAGTGCCTGGCCTGGAAATGAGCCCCTCTGTCAGTCAAACACAGAGACCTTCAGGACTCTGTATGAATTTATTATAGACCATTATTCATTTTTAAATACCTCTTGTAAGTGGAGAAAGGGTCACCCCATCACTTCCCTCCGCAGCGGTGCTGCTGAAGGAGGCTGGTGCTGCCCCTTTCCTCTGTTACTGTACAAAGCTGAGCATCTTCACCGTGGTACGACCTGAAGTGTCGTATCTTGGTCTTGATTTCTGCTCGTGGAACAGTTATTTCCGTTCCCCACAAAGGGTGACATCAGGAAAATGAAGGAGAAGCCTGGGGATGGAGGTGGGTTACAGAGGTGCCTTATTAATTCAGAGGGTCAGCGATTCAAAAGACAGCAATAGCACAGGGACTAAAGCAAAGGCCTCTTTGTATTTATCTTCTTCACAGTGTGAAGTTCAGACAAGTCTCCAGATGTGAGGATGGGAATCTGAACACGAATATGTGATGTTTGTGTGATGTTCTTTCAATGGGAAGCCTACAGGGAAAGCAGTTTGGCAGCCACCTCAGGAATTAATGGATGCAGTATCAGAGACCACGTTCAGTCCAGGCTTGAGTGTGGCTGCACTTGCTTTAGCTCTGCTCTGAAGTTGTGTCTCTTTAGAGAACCTCCACCTTTTGGAGGTGCTGCAGGTTTGCTCCTGTAAGAAAACAGATTATTCTGGCTCTTGGAACAACGCTCAGAAAACTCTTTTCATTTCCCTTGCAGACCCTCTGGACCATGAGCCTGCTATTTCTCCCTTGCTCCCACGGAAGGAGAGGGTGGCCCTGGAGAGCAGTTTGAACGAAGATGAGCGGCTGCTTCCAAAGGACAAAAAGCACAACCTCTTCAGTGCCCTGATCAAGAAGAAGAAGAAGACTGCTCCCACCCCTCCGAAACGGAGCAGTTCCTTCAGAGAGATGGACGGACACTCGGACCGCCGGGCGGGCGGGGAGGAGGAGTGCAGGGATGCTGGCAATGGGGCTTTCATTGCACCCCCCACAGACACAGCTGACCCCTCCAAGTTTCAGAACCCAAGCAATGGGGCTGGTGTCACCAACGGGGTTGTTGCTGGGAACTCTGGGTTCCTGTCTCCCCATTTACGGAAGAAGTCCAGCACGATGAGCAGCAGTCGAGGGGTGGCTGGGGAGGAGGAGAGCAGTTCCAACTCCAGCAAGCGTTTCCTGAGGTCCTGCTCAGCCTCCTGTGTGCCCCACGGAGCGAAGGACACGGAGTGGAAATCCGTGACTCTGCCTCGGGATTTGCAGTCCACAGGACGCCAGTTCGATTCCTCCACTTTCGGGGGGCACAAAAGTGAGAAGCCAGCACTGCCTCGGAAGCGAGCAAATGAGGCCAAGACTGACATTGCTGTCAGGGGGACAGTGACCCCTCCTCCACGGCTGCTTAAGAAAAATGAAGAGACCACTGATGATGTGTTCAAAGACGCAGAGTCGAGCCCTGGCTCCAGCCCTCCCACCCTGACACCAAAACTTGGCCGTAGGCAACCTGCTGCCCCTCCTTCCTCCAGCGGGCTCCACAAGGACGATGGAGTCAAATCCAGTGCCTTAGGTACCACTGTGACCATGGACCAAGGTTCTGCTGCCAAACTCAACCCTGCTGGGTTCATGGGGGCCAGCAAGGCTTCCTCTGAGGAGCCACGATTGAGGAGGATCAAGCAGACCTCGGAGTCAGCAGGGAAGGACAAAGGGAAGTTATCAAAGCTGAAACCGGCCCCTCCACTCCCTCTCTCTTCATCCTCCATCGCCAAGCCTGGGAAGGTTTCTCACAGTCCCAGCCATGAAGCAGCAGATGTGGTGTCTGGGCCGAAATCCAAACAGTTGACTCAGGTTGGAGAGGCTGCAGGCAGTGATGCTGTCAAGCCAAACCAGTCAGGGGAAGGTGTGAAAAAGCTGGGGATCCCCTCTGTACCAAAGCCACAGTCCTCTACAAAGCTGCTGCTGAGCACAGCAACCCCAGCTGCCTCTTCCTCGTCCATACCCTCTGCCCCAGGCGGGGACCAGGTGTCATCCACAGCCTTCATCCCTCTCATATCCACCAGGGTCTCGCTGCGGAAGACCCGGCAGCCCCCGGAGAGGATTGCCAGTGGCACCATCACCAAAGGGGTGGTGCTGGAAAGCACCGAGGCTCTGCGGATCGCCATCAGCAAGAACTCTGAGCAAATGGCAAGCCACAGCGCTGTCTTGGAGGCTGGCAAGAACCTCTACACCTTCTGCGTGAGCTACGTGGACTCCATTCAGCAGATGAGGAACAAATTTGCCTTTAGGGAGGCCATCAATAAGCTGGAGAACAACCTACGGGAGCTTCAGATCTGCCCGGCCACGGCCGGCAGCGGTGCCGCGGCCGCCCAGGACTTTAGCAAACTTCTCAGTTCAGTGAAAGAAATCAGCGACATTGTTCAGAGGTAGCAGAAAAACTGGGTTAGGAACACACAAGTCAAATCAATCACACAATGGGCCAAAGCCAACTGGGGAGAGAGTAACGTGTGGACTGACAAAAGGACCGGGGTGTTCGGGCTGGGGCTGCGCAAAGGACGCAGACTGTGACTGGGCACCCCAGCTCCAAAGGGCAGGGCTGTGTTCAGGAGGCACTTTCCACCCTCTGAACTCAGATTCCCTGTGTTTCATATAGTCGTAATCGTCTTATCTGTGGAGTTCTTGCCTTGTGGACTACAAGTCTAAATGCTGATGTCACGCCATGCCTTTTTAGTAATATTTTATTGTTCTGGACAGACCGTTAAGACTGAAGCCAGGCTGATGGACACTGAGATACCACCCTCCTCAGGAGGACTTTGTACTGCATTTTTGTCCCCTCTCTCTGCCCCCCTGTACACGAGGAGGAGTGTTTGGATAGCAATATACCCACTGTGTTTCTTGGGAGAGCTGCAACACGTGGCCCTGGCCCGAGTCTGACATTTACCTGACATTAATGCAACAGATTTGGCGCTTGGGAGGGCAGGGGGAAAAATAATTAGTGTAAATTTTTTTTGAATGACAGAATGCTACAAGTGATGATTGCCCAAATTCTTCCTGTGATTCCACCAGCTGCCCTTTGTTTCTGTGATTCTCAGTGTTGTTGAGCTCAAATGAGTTGTTGGGTTCCAATGTTGGAGGCAGCACCTGCGAATCTCCCTCGGTAGCAAAACAGGAGTGAGGAAGGTCTGGAGGAGGCTGTGCTATCACAGTCTCGTGATATCTGACATTATTTGGGCTGGTGTTTGGGGTGAGGGGTTGCAGAGCCCGGGGAGCTGATGCTGAGCAAGGCATTGCTCCCTGAAAGCCAGAGGGTGGCAGTGAGGGGGGATGGCTTGGGATGAGCTCTGAGACACCACTGTGCCTCCAGCAGCCCTTTTGGCTGAGCCTGCACATTGCAGTGGGTGAGAACTGCTGTGCCTCCAGTTGAATTTCCAGTTTTTTGTTCTGTGAGCAGAGATGGGGCCTGGCCTCTGCCCTCCTGTGCTTTGAGGGGCTGTGGTGCCTGCCTTTCCGTGCCAGTGGAGCTCCCCAGGGAGAGCTTCAGTGCCAGTACTCTGGGGTAAAACCATTAGTACCTTCATGGTGGTGTGGTTCCATCCAGCATCAAATAAGGATCTGTGAAGACTGCAGACACTTCCCTTGGGTGCATCTCCCAAGGAAACTGCCACAAAATGCTGCCAGCAGGACTCCTGGCCTTCCTTTCCAAGGTCCTGTGACCTTCCCAACTAATGCAGCACGGCTGGGAACTAACTGTGACTTGTGACAATAGTGAAAGAACAAGGTTTAGGGCTATTAACAGTGCAATTTAACTCCTCTTAACGGTTCCAAACATGAGAAAAACACATTTTTCATGTCCTGTTCCTCTGTAACTCTTGTGACCCCTCTTGTGTATCTTAAACACTAATTGCCTTCAATTGTATTTTATGCTGTTCTCTTGGGAACTGTTTGTTTTGTATATGATTTCTAGTAGTTCACTCGTGTGTGTTCACACCACTTCTCGCCCTCACAAACAGCCATGACTTAACACGTGACAAATGTTCAAAAGAAAATACACACTTCTGCCACAGGCTGCCTTTAAAAATGTAAGAAAAGAGAAAAAAAAAAACAACCCTTGGACTGTCTCTTTCCTGGAGGTACTGTTTTTACTTTGATAACATATTGTGCCACTATATTATACATTTGTATCTTGTTATTACACACTTTTGTAGACTTGTCTTTTTTACAGTGTGTAAATAGCTCTGTCCTTCATCTCTGTGATACTTAAGGGGGTCGTTTCCCCTTTAATTTAGTCCAGTACAGATTGTTTCTGTACACGACTTTCAATTCTTCCTCCTCTCTTTCTCTACTTTTCTTCTCTTTTTTTTTTTTTTTTGCCTTTTTTTTTGTAACTGGACTAATGACGACACAGATGTCAACACAGCACATTTGGATTGGAAAAACAAACTCTAAGAAAATCATGCAGTAAATGTCTTTTTTTTATTAGCTCTTATCTTTTTTTTTTTTTTTTTTTTTGATTTATTTTTTATTCCAGTCTCTCTTGTGTAGTGTATTTAAAAATAAATCAATGTTGAGGAAAACCTGTGTTTGTCTGTTAGCAAAGCTTTTCCAACCCAGTTGCCTCCCCTTAGATACAGCATCTGAAAACAGGGGTTCCCTGTTTGGGGGGTTCACCGTGGCCCTTTGGCACAGAGGGATTTGTGGAGCCAGGCAGCAGCCCCTTTCCATGTTCTTTTGATCTGGCTCTGGGAAGTCAGGAGAGAAAAGAGATGCACAGAATAAAGACTGTGTCATCACCTCTTTTGAATCAAAGACTTCACTGTTGTCTTCAAAGATTTAAATCAGAGATTTGACTAGACTTCTCTTCCTGTTAATGGTTTGTAATCTGTAATTCAGCTGCTCTTGTGGTTCCCTCCTCCTCTGCTATGAAATGACCCATGAGTTTCTCTCCTTATACAGTTCCCTCCTTCATTTTTGGTTGCCCATTTTTATCTTCAGCCTTTCCAGCAAATCTGGAGGGTTCCAGGTGGGAGTGTGACCAAGATCCTGGCAAGGTCAGTGTCCAGGCTGCTGTTCAAAGACTTGCATGTGGTGAATAGCTGTGGGCTGAGGGAAGATGAAGAAGCTTAACCTGCCCCTAAATACCACCACTCCTGGTGATCTTCATCTCCCCTGGCTTAGGGACCAGTCCATGGTGTCGTGGGAAGGCAGAGGCTGGGTTACCTGGCTGGGGAAAGCCCGGGGATCTGTGGTGTTGGGAGTGAAAGAGAGGGGATTAAAGGCTAAATTTAGCTGAATACAGTAGGAGTTGATTTAACAGATCGATGCATTTAACAGTTTGATTGCTCCAATTTTCAAGGCTATTGAGCTTGAAAGTGAGAGTGCTCTGGGGGAAAAATAGCTGTGTTTGTGGTTTTGTTTTGGGTTTTGTGTCTTTGAAATTACAATGTTCGCTCTTTTAAGTTTTAAAGGAAAACTTGTCATCTTGCCTTTTGTTGAGAAGTTGCTTGTCACGAGATATAAAATGTGGTCAGTGTTTTAGGCTCTTTTCTCTTAAAAATCCCACATTATTACAGACAGGCTGGTGTGGCAGCCTGGCTTGTGGAGGTGCTGCTGGGCCAGCAGTGCTTTCAGGTGTGTGGGAGTGCTGCCTGTCCCCCAGGATGGTCAGGGACAACCCACAGCCTCTCCCTTGGTTGACATTCATCCTTCCACAATTGAAAAGAGAGGAAAACACACCTAAACACAGTGTCACCTCTGAGGAGAGGGATCCTGACATCACCTGTGCATCTAAGAGCGGGCTGGCAGCAGAGCACAGGATGCTCCCGGTCCAAGGCTGAGTCCTGGCCTGGGTGGGCTGCTGGGAATGATGCTCCTGAATCAATCCATGGTCAGTCCTGATGCCTGGGCAGTGCTGGTGCCCCTAAAGGTGTGGTTGAGGGGCAGCCCTGCGAGTCATTCCCATGTAGAGGCTGGGCTCAGAGCTGTCCTCCCTGGCAGTGCTGCCCAGTGGGTGTTGAACGGTAGGTCCAGCTTAGCAGAAAGTTGACCTGCAAGCCAGTCCATGCTGAACATTTTCTTAGCAATTGCCCCCGTGTTGAGGGTTCTGTGCTTGTCCTGCCATCCATTCTGCTGATAAAGGTCCCACCTGTGCTCGGGAGCCGCAGCACTGCATGACCCAGTTATGATACACGAGCCTCTTCAGGAGTCCCTTGGATGTGATTAAATCGGGCTCTTTCTCTGCAGAGGATCCCCTGGGCTTCTGAAATTTGCTGTTCCTGTTGTGTGTGTTGTAGTGCTGCAGGTCTGCTCGGGGTGGAGGAAAGGTGAGGAGCAGCCTTTGGGAATGGAGCCGATGGGCAGAGATGGGGCCGGGACAGGGACAAGGGTTGTGCCTGGACGGGGGAGGATAAGGGGGTGTTTTATAGGGGGTCCCAGCAGTGGTGATGTTGGCAGCAGTTGTCTGCATCAGCCCTTGCTGCCTGGGCCCACTGGCCGTGTGTAGAAGAATCCAGTGCCAGTTTGGTGCCATCCCTGTGTGGGTTGGCTGGCACAGCAGACAGTGGTGTCAGAGCTCCAGGAATGTCCTGCCTTGTCCACGCTCCTCTCTGCCACCGGTGTGGCCATTCCACAGTGGATCCAGCTCCTTACAGTTTGTTGTGCAGGTGGGTTCCAAGGTCTCCAGCTCACAAAGGTGTTGGGGGGTCTCGGTGTCCCCTCAGGAGCTGCTCCACAAAGGGACCAGGGAGGGGAGGATTTGGGAAGAGCTGGATGGGAGACACCACGTCCAGTGTGCAGGGACAGGCTTTCCAGCCTCCTGGGGATCGTTCTTTGCACGTTGCCCCCTCCTTCCTCCCAGACACACCCCCAGACTCCAGGCAGTTATTTTCCATTCACTTTTACCTCCCCTCTCCCCACAGTGTTAATCACCAAGGAGCAATAATGAAGAGCCTGGAATGCTGTCTCTTCCCAAGCACACCAGCCACCCTAAGGTGTGTGCCAAGGCGAGCTCCAGGGGTGCCACAGCCCCTCACCTGCCCCACATCTCAGCCTGACGGGAGCCCCTTTCCTGCCAGAGGGTGAGGAGGGGCATGGCATCACCCCTGTGGCACCAAGCTGGCCATCAAGGAGCCCTGGGGTGCAGGGGCTGAGCCAAGCTCTGTCCCACCTGCCAGGTAAGTGCTTCACTTTTCAGTGAGTTCTACAGAGGTTATTGGACATCAATCAGCCTCGTTATACGTGTGCTTTTATCGTGCTGCTCTGAGCCTGTTCCTCTCCTGCTCTTGAGAGCAGTAGCTCAGGCATCTCTGTGGCCACAGCATTGCCCAGCAGTTTTCCTTCCCCTTTCCACAGCAGCCAATGCCACTTTTCCCTGCAATGATCCATCACAGCAAAGCCAGGGATTTACCAGCCCTCACTAACCCAGAGTTGCTCCAAAACTCTTTCCCCTTCCTCCCTCCCCATCCCTCCCCCGACTCCAGTGCAGGGTAAAATTGATCAGTGCGTATTTATTGATGGTTTGAACACTCAAAAGAAAGAGGGGGGGGAAAAAAGAGTAGTTGCCATAGAAACATCGATAAAGCTCCCGTCTCCACCGAGGGATGCGAGCGCGGCGCCTGCGTCCAGATCCAAACCAGGGCCTGTGGTGGGGCGGAATCGAGAGGGATGGAGGTGGGTTTGGGGGTGCCTGGGGTGGGGGGCTGTGTGGGCTCAGCCATCCTGAGTGCTGTTGGTCTCTGCTGTGGTCCCCACAGCGTGAGATGGTCCTGGCAGAAGGGATGCAGGGGAGGGAAATGCCCTTCCTCGCCTTAGCAGCTGGTGGTGTCCCCATGTGAGGACCAAACCCTGGCATCCTCTGTGCCCCTGCAAACCTGGAGTCTCTCCCGTTCTGCACCCTCCCTAGATGAGCCTGGTCCAGTGTCTCCATCACTCCTCCTTGAACCCCATGGCTGATGTTTTCCCAGGGGTTCCAGCTCCTCCATCCAGCCTTTGGTTACTGCTCCTGCTGCCAGAGCAACTCACGCAGCACTGCATTAAGTGGTCTGTCTGCTTGATGGATATTACAATGCACCTCTTGCAGCCTGATTTAGGGTTTTTTTTTTTAATCTTTTTACTCCCCCAACCAAGTCCTGCCACGGTCTCTGATTTTTGAGGGTGCAATTTAGCGCTTGCAAATCATCTCCCGGCTCATTTTTGTGCCTGCAATGAAATATCAGCAGTTGCTCAGTGTGTAAGTTGCTGTTAGTGCCTGCAGCAGGTAGTTAGAGCTCTGATTGCTGGTACCTCTGGCAGGCACAGAGCAAATGCCGACGTTGGCAGAGCTCAATCTGCCCAGAGGAGGGGAAGGCAGTGTCTGGACAGTGGGGTTTGTCTTGCACCGCTGTGGCTGTGCTGGCTTTCGGGGCTGGTGATTCCCAAAGCTGCACCACTGGGGACTGGAGAGCAAGGGGACACTGAGAAGTCCTCAGTGGCCCCGGGTAGGTGCAGAAGTCCTTGTTTCAGCCCTTCTGCACCCAAATTCTACAGCCGGGAATAGGTGGGGATGAGGCCAGGAAGGATTTGGGAAGGGCCAGGCTTCCAGGTAGGTGCTGGGGTGGTGTGACAAGGATACAAAAGGTCGGTCATCACCACCTCACCCTGGTGAGGACTGACTCTGGGGGCCAGGGAGTGAAAGGGGTGTTGGGGCTGTGGCAGGACTAGTGATGCCAGGGCAGGTTTCCATGCTCATGCCAGGGATTGCTAAGGACAAGATTTTCTCAAACCCCGCTGCTCTGCCCTGGTTTTTGCACGCAGGAGCTGCCTCGTGTAAGCGGCATCTTGACACTAAAGCAGAATTTGCTGCCGGAGGGACTTTTCCTTAATAGGCAGGAGAGCAGCAACTCGGCAGAGAGCTCTGAAGGACCCTCTCCTCCCTAACAGCCGGCCCTGGGTGGCAGCAACAGGCAGTCCCTGGGGACTGTCACCACCAAGATTATCCCACTGTAACCCTCCAGCCTTGCTGCCTGGCCTTACTGGCACTGCCTGTCCCAGTGTGCCACCCCTGCTCTCTGCCAGCACTGCAGCACTGGAGACTCAGTGCTCGGCCCTTTCCTTGTGCCCCTGCAAAACTGTCTGTGACCAGGAAAGGGATTTAGGGGCTTCTTTTTAAGGCACCCTCCTCTTCTTCTGTTGCACTGGTTGGGAACAGGGACATGAGACCTAGAGCAGGGCTGTGAGCTGAGCAAACGCGGTGTCCCCCATCCCCAAGGCAATCCCAGCAGCAAAAAAACCCCAGTACCCTTTTGTCCGAGCAAACCCAGGCGAGATGGAAGGGAAGGACGGGACGGGGTGACCCGCAGGAGGGTGGGGGGTATCAAGTCCAAGCCCTCATCTCCCGAAGCGGAAGGTGAAGCCCCCTTTTTTCCTGTTGTAGCCGTTGAGCTCCTCGGCCAGGTTGCCCAGGGTGCCGCTGCGCTTCTCCCCCGCGGCGGGCAGCACCTCGGAGCCCCCCCGCCTGCCCGGCCGCTGCCCGGCCCCCGCCGAGCCGTAGCCCCGCAGCTCCCGGGCGATGCCCAGCAGCGCGTCCAGCTCCTCGCTTCGCCTCCGCTTGGCCCCTGCCCTCCAGCCGGCGCCAGGGTCCTCCGCCGCTGGTTGCCACCTGGGACCGAGCAGGGTCCCCTCCCCGGGGCGTCCCGGCTCCCGCCGCTCGCTGGGAGGGAAGCAGGTCCCCAGGCTCAGGAGGAAGAGGCAGGACAGCGAGTAGGGTGCTCTCATCTGGGGGAAGCACAGGGAGGGAAAGGCAGGTCAATAAACCGCCGAGCATCCTCGGGCGGCGGCTGAGGCACCAGCACGGGATGCCCTCGGCCCTCAGTTCCTCACCCCTGCTGCAGCACCCCCCAAACCAGCCCCGCTGGCCCTGCTAGAACTTCACCCCACACTAAGCACCCACTGCTCCTTCTGCAGCCTCCACACCAGCACCCAGTGCGGGTGCTGGGGGAGTTTGAGCTCTCCCCATGCTTCCTTCAGACCTGCTGCCCTTCAGCAGCAGCAGCTCCGTGCTCACAAATCCCAGCCTTGCAGCGACTCCCCTGGTTCGCAGCCGGGAGCCAGCCGGGCTCTGCTGGGGTGAGGGGCCGAGAGCCGGGCAGGGCGAAGGGCTCCAGAGCTGCCCGCTCCTCTTGGAGGCACCTCGGGAGGACTTTGTGCATCACCCTGATTGTCCCCACGAGTAAGTCCTGCCCGCAGTGCCTGGATGACACAGGTGCAGAGGAAGGTGCTCAACATCCCTCTGCTTTATGGGGGTTGAAGGTGTCCTGGCGGTGGGGTCTGAGCAGAGTGAGCGCAGTCCTGGGTCATGTGCAGTGGTGCCTCTCACAAAGGCTCAGGAAGGGGAAATGCTGGCATTATTATTATTAATTACTATTATATTTATTATTTGCCGGAAATGTTGCCGTAAAAGTCACTGCAGCTTCTGGGGGCCAGGGTTTCTGCCCTGTGCTAGCAGGCTGGGGGCTGCTGCAGGTGGGTGCTCCTGACTCCTACACCAGACCCAGCTGCACCAAAGCCCCTGCATGCCCTCCCCAGCACCCCTCAGCCCAGGGGCTTCACTTCTGGGTGCTCCCTGCCTCTTTCACACCTTGCTGTCATTTTGCTCTCTCTCTTTTTCCACCCAGTTGCCCGTCGTGGAGCCAAATCGCTGGGTGCAGCCGGAGAAGAGGTGCTGAGTCCCTTCCCAGGGTCTGGGGGTGCCGGTGGGTCCCCACCTGCCTCCCACTGGCTCCTTTGCCTCCTCACTGGCTGCAGGTGTGAAGCAGGTATGTGGGGGCAGACAGACAGACAGATAGACAGACAGTCAGACAGACATATACCAGCCACTCACCTCTCTGCCCTGGTGCTGCCCAGCGCCGCTGGCCCTGGCCCTGCTCCGTGCTGCCCTGTGCCCAGATGAGCAGCCAGCCCGCCTTGGGCCATTAAATACCCGCCAGGTCTAATTGCTGTGTCACCTCTTGAACGTGTGGCCAAAGAGAGCAGAGGGTGGGATTCTCAGGGAGGGGGCTGGAGAGGGGGATGGGGGGGACAGGGGTTGGTGGAGCTGCCACAATGTGAGTACAGCAACACCACTCATTAACGCCCTGCCTTCATTTGCTGCCTTGTTTGAAGCGGTGGCTGGGAGCTGGCCTTGAGCCCCTGGCAGCTGGGGATGCTGCTGGGAGGGAGGGTCTTGTCTGGGGGCACAAGTGTGTCCCCCCCCCGTTTGGCTGGTGTGTCTTTGTGTGCAGGTCTTGGGGGTACCAGACTAATGTGTAAGTGTGGTGGGTACACAGGCACCAAGGGAGACTCCTGCACCCCCAAATTCCCCCAGGGACTGGCCCCACATGGATAAGCCCAAGTGCTCCCACCCTCCCTCGTCAATGCATGCAGCCACCAGTGCTGAAATGTGGTCCCCAGTGCCTGGGACCCTGCTGTCCCCTCCGGGTCTGTCCTGGCCTGCGACAGAATGGGAGGTGGGGTGAGCAGCTCAGAGGGAAGGGGCTCAGGGCATTGCTTGGTGCTCTGCCTGTCAGAGCAGGGAGAGGGTTCCCTTGGCTCTGAGACCTGCCACCCTCCCAGCCCCAGCCCCAGGGCCACCCTGAGGTCCCACAGTGCCTCAGTTTGGGCTGGAGCTCTGGGAAGCCTCCACTGCCCCCCCGGTTCTCCCCAGCCCTTGTTTTGCAGAGTGGTTTTGGCTCAGTGATCGAGTTTCCGGGGATTCCATGCCACGAGCCTGGCACAGGGAAGGAGCTGTCCCCACAGCACAGCAGGGGCTGCAGCGATCCAGTGTCACTCCCTTTGCCACCACCACGGCAGGTCCCTCCGGCGATGTCCCCACGCTGCGCCGCGGGCACGGCCGCCGAGACGCTGGCTAACGATGAGATCCTTTTATTAAGGAGTTTAGAAAGTCCACATGTACAGCGTTGGACACACTCACACACGACCTAGAGAGACTTCACGGCACTGCTACACACCACGACCTGGCTCAGGGCTTCGCCGGGAAGGTACGTGGCCACATCCCGGACCCCCAGTCGCCCCTGCCCTCCCCTCTCCGGGGAGGTGTCACCGCGGACGGGTTTAACCTAATCCAGGGCCATGGAGCAATGTGTGCGCTCTTGGGAATAATCCTGGGCAATCCTGCGTCTTGGCATGGATTAAATACCTCTCGTGCAAGTCAAAACAGAGTCATTGGGGGGTCCCGGATGACACAGGCAGTTACTCAAGGATGTGCTATCGACAAACCGACGTACAGTGTCCCCTCCCCAGCATGGCAAAACACCAGTGGAGGGGTCTGGGGAGGGGAGGGCCTTCCCACCCCGCACATGGCTCCATGTGCCTTCCTGGCCCAAAGGCAAGTGCTAGAAAACACAGCTACAGCTACTCCACAAAATAAATGAACGAGAAGTAAAGATGGGTGCAGGCGGGACCCTTTCTGGAGAGGTCCAGTGGGGCACAGGAAGGCCCTGGGAAGCTGTCAGGGCTCCTGCTCTTGAGCTGGGAAATGCCACTGCTGAGCTCCCCAAATTCCATTGTTCCAGAAAGCCTGACCAGCTGCTCTGGGCAGGGTTGGAGTAGGTAGAGCTGGTGCCTGCACTCAGAGCTCATCCTCACCCGAGGGCTCTGAGGAATGTCTCTGGAACAGGGAAAAGCAATCCCAATACGTTGTTTGTCCTTGTTTTCCTCGCAAAACAGACAGACAGGGACTCACCCAGCAGGTGAACGGGCTTGTCCAGCACAGGATCCGAGGTGGGAAGGCTTAAAAAAAGAAGAATCACAGAGGGCAGTACAAACCTGGCGCAGCTGGGAAGCTGAGCCTTTGATCTCCCCATGCCTTAAGTCCCCCTGGAAATGGAGACACTGGGAGTTTTCCTCCCCTCCTCGGTCCATCCATCTGTCCAACAGTGTCTCGGGGGGCCAGGGCTCTGCTCCCCACTGCTGCTTTAGCACAGGCAGAAAACGATGGACAGGGTGACTGGGTCCCTGCTGTCTCCTTCCCTCCCTGCTTCAGAGCCTTCTCACATTTGGTTCTAGTTTTCTTTTGGACAAAATCCCCCATTTGAGTCCTTCCAGGGAGCCAGCAGGAGACATCAGTCCCGCACCCCACAGCAGCTCCTGCTTGGGTTGGCTGGTGCGTGGCGCCGCTGCTGCCCAGTTATCAGGGCCCTGCAGATGCTAAGCCCCACTCGGGGCTTCTTTTTGCAAAACCTTAACGGGATTTGAGGAAATGAAAGGCTTTGGATATCTGCAGGTGCCGAGCCAGCACACGGCTCAGCCGGGGTGAAAATGAACGCGGGTCCCCGGGCCGGCAGTGAGCAGAGGGGGCTCACGTGGGGGATGTGTCTGTGCTGCCCAAAGCCAAGGGTTTGGGGAAAGGTCACAGCTTTTGGATGGCCCACATGAATCCGAGTGAGTCTGGTTGGGAGGGAGGAGCTGTGAAATGCAGGCAGAGCTGTGCTGGGAAGTGAACCTTCCTTGCCTCCTCCTCCTACTTGCCGCGCTTCCCATTTCTCCAGTGCTGCCAAAACAGCTCCATGCCGTGCTCAGTTCTGGGTGGACGTCCTTGCAGCACTGCATCAGCTTGCTTTGGGGTGTTCTGACCCATGGGGAGGCTCCAGGAGGCAGGACAGGGACAACAGGGTCTAAGGAGCTGGTAGTCATCCCTTCCCAGCTGTGTTCTCTTCCAGGGGCAGAGGCGAATGTTCTGTAGTCCAGAGAAAGAATCACTGGCACAGTCAGGCTGACCCAGCTGAGCCCTCCCCATCACTAGTAGCACCATGGGGGGAGCTGGAACTGTGGAGCAGCCTTGTCCCGGTCTGGGGGATTCTGGGGGTCTTGGGGCTCCCTGTGGCAAGTGCCCCCAGTCACTTGGTGAGGCCACTGCCTGGAGTCTGTGCCCGGAGCAGAGGTGATCAGAGGTGCTCAGCCTACCTGGGCTACTCCCTACCTCCAGGCAGCCCCTTCTCTTCCTTGCTGGACCCTGCTGGGCACTGCTCCCCAAATCCCTACATCCCACTGCCCTCTCTGGGGCATGAGCACCAGCCACAGGTCACGCCCTGGCCAGGACAGAGCCATTCTGGCTGCAGCGGAGCCATGGCAGTGGGAAGCAAAGGTCCAGCAATGTCCGTGGATGCCCAGGAGATAAAGTCACCCTCACTGGGGGCAGGTGCTCCCCAGAGGCCCCTCAAAGATGGGCCAGCCCTCGGGGAGGATGGGAAGGATGGCAGCTGGGGGGGATGGGGCTGCAGGTTGGTGGGGAAGGGCAGGGGGCTGGGCACAGTGTGGGGGGGCTCCTGCCATCCAGCTAATTCTCCTCCCGGATGGGCCGGATCTTCATCTCCGTGAATTTGAGGGAGTACTGCCAGCCGGTCCAGGAGGACCACTCGATGCCATCGGCGTAGGAGCTGTGGTGGCCCTTGAGGTACTGCCCGTTGAGGTTGGAGGTGTGGCAGTTGCGGTACCACCAGGCACCGTGGTAGAAAGCGGCGCAGTTGTTCTCCGAGTGGTCGTTGTCCAGGTCCTTGGTGGTGAACTTCATCCCATTGTGCTTCAGGAGGGAGTCACCTGTCCCGGGGAAAAGGAGATGTGATGAGCCCTTCCTGCCCTTGGGCCAGCTCCCTGCCCCATGGGACTCTCCTGGGCACCACAGCGGGATTCCTGCAATGAGTCTCCTGCAAAATCCTGTTAACTACCTCCAGCTCCCTGCAGCCGCAGGGATACAGCCAGTGCCACTGCCAGGGGAGACTGGAACACCCCAGTGAGGGGGTTTGGTGGCTGTGGGCTCCCCTTGCCCCACAGGCCCATGTGTGTGTCCCCACTCTGCTGCCTCACCTGCTGTTCCCGAGTAGTCGGTGACGGTGATGGGGTACCCGTCCTCCTCGGGGTCCACAGAGAAGAGCCCCACCCCGAAGCTGCCATAGTGGGCGAAGGCAGTGCCATTGTCAAAGTCCTCCAGGTCGATGCGGAGCTCGTAGGTGCCCTGGACTGTCAGCATGTGGATCCGCTTCAGCCCTGCAGCAGAGGGAAGGGGTGAGTGCAGGGACCCCGCTGGGGATGGGGTGGCCAGTAGGCCCTGGGGAGGGGGCCTGGGGTGGAACAGGGAGCGGTTCCCACCCTCCATCCCTCACTCTGGCTGCATGGCCAAGGGCACACGCTCAGCTCGGGGTCAAACAGCCCCATTGCCTCCCTGCCCTGTGCAGCCCCCTGACACCCTCCCTGCCTGCCCACCCATCACTCCCATGACATGAGCGCTGGCCAAGGGTGTCTTGGTGTGCCCTCCTTTGCAAAGGAAACCCTAGACCTCTTCAGGGGACCCCAGGCTTTGCCAGCCCACCCAGGAGTGAGCACTGCCAGCCCCACACACCTAACCAGTGCTCTCCTGTCAGCTTCCCAAAGCCATCCCGGTAGGCTTCCCAGCCACGGAAGAAGTTCACAGAGCCATCTTCCCGCCGCTGGAACACCTGGGGAGACACACAGGGCATCAGTTGTGGGGCTGCTCCAAGCCCATGCACCCTGGGCAGCCCCCCTGCTCCCCACCGTGCTGCCCACCACTCCCTGCCACTGCCTGATCACATACAGGCACGAATTAAACCCCATCAGCCCAGTCATTACACAGGGATGCTCAGCCATTATACAGGGATGCTGGGGAGAGGTCCCCAGAGAAATGCTGGATCATCACCTGCCAGATCCCAGGGTGGGTCAGTTCAGATAAAACCCTTCACAGGATCCTCCCTCTGGAGCAGAGCCCCAGAAACCTGTGGCCTGCTCCTGTGGGAAGGTGTCCTGTGCCCCTGGGAGTGGTGAGGACACTGCACCCACCTCCAACCAGCCTGGGTCTGCTGTTGCACATGGGAGCAGAGGTAAGGACAGATGGATGGACAGCATGACCTGAGGTCTGTCCTGCAGCTCGTGCGGCCCAGACCAGTCCAAGCCCTCCTACCAACGGTGTGTGTTCAGAGCTGTGTAAAACCCGGCAGTTGATTTCCCCCTCCTGGATCTCCACGCTCTCCTGGGCAGCCACCCCATTACAAGGCATCATCCCTGTGATGGCATCATTAGTCTCCCAGAGACTTTATCTCCCAGAGAAATTATCTGGGGGGCACTGACTGCCCCGACCCCTGCAGAGCCTCCAGATCCCGGGGCTCAGAACGTCTTTTCTCCTTGGAGCCTTTCCCTTTTCCTCTGCCATCTGCTCATCAGTGTGCTGTGTCCTGCGTGTTTCATCCCCTTTTATCCCCTTTTGTTTGGGTTTGATTTATTGACAGCAATCCAGAAAATGCTGCTTCGTATCTGACCATTTGAACTTAATTAAGCCTCCAGTCCTGGATTAATTGCATTAAAGTTGGCTGAGCCAGCCTGCCCCACTCCCACCAAGTTCTGCGCTCCTGTGGCTGTGGCGGGGAGCACTCAGTGATTTAGGAAAAGCCATCCCATGCCCTGGCCGGGCAGAGCACCCCATCTTTGGGGCTGGACCCCAATTCCAGGAACATTGATGAGCCCTGAGGCAGACTGGGAAGCCACCGTGCTTCTGCTCCCCTGGGCTGCTCCTGCCCTCCTGCACATGCAGGTTTTCATCCCTCATGAGCTTCACACCACTTTGCCCTTCACCAGACGGGCATTTTCGGGGCCGTGCCTGCTGGCTGCAGGCTCCGACACGCTCCTCGGCGTGGCCCGGCTCTGATCCTGCTGTACTTACCTTCTAGAATTAGAGCCTTAATTTTTATCCCTGCGTTGAGCACTTGAGAAGCTGTGGTTAAGCCCATTTAAAGGGGCTTTCTTCAGGCTTGCTGCGAAAGGGGGACAGCACGGCTGGACGGGGGCCTGAAGCTGATTTTCCTCAGCCAGCGTCGGCTCTGGTGCTGCCGTGTGGGGAAGGCAGTGGATGCAGCACCAATGCTCCCTCTTAATCGGCTTTGACCCGTGGTTTTAAATAGGCCAATTGCCTCAGTGGTGCCCAGGGAAGCATGAGGGACATGGCTCCGTCGGCCGAGCCTTGGCACGGATCAGGAATCACCCCAGAGGAGCCCTCAGTGCCCCACTGCCCACCAGGCTCGTCCCCAAGGGGGATTGGAACTGGGTTGGAAGGGCTGGCGGGTGCTGGAGGTCCTGTGTCCTCCCAGGTCTCCTGCTCCATCCTCATCCTCTCTTATGCACAGTCCCTCTTGTGCTTCATTTGTGCATCCACCATGCACTCCTCCTTGCCTCCCACACCAGGATGCTGCCTGCACTGGAACACTGGGTGCACTGGGATGCTGGGGGCACCGGAGACCCACAGGCTCATCACCCTCCAAGCCCTGCCTCGCTGCTCTTTTCCTCCTCATCAAATATTCATTACCCCCTCTTAAGCAAAAAGGATTTCCTTCCCTTTAAAGGCGAGGCTGAAATATTTATCTCCCTCACTCTCTGCCTCCCCTGGTCACACTTGCAGGACAGGGACAGGCTCCTGCGAAGGCACCAAACCAGAAAAATGGGTTAAAAGCAGAGAAAAGCAGGAGCATCAGCCTGTGACTGCTGTGGCATTGGCAGTGAGGAAGGGCTCTGCTCCCTCTCCCTCAGCTCCACCAAACCTGGGGTGTGCTTGAAACCCAGGCAGGCCCAGTCTGGGGACAGACTCTGCCATCACTTCTCTGCCTGCGCAGTACTTGGGCTCCTGGTTGGGTTTTTGGCAGCCGTGGCACAGACCCCCCAGCCCTGGCCCCACAGTGTTCCTCTGAGCCCCGTCACAGCAGGGAGACCATCTTCAGGCTCAGCCATGGACAAGGCAATCCCAGAGCATTGCAGGGCCAGTCTCTGGGAAGTGCTGATCACCACAGCCAGCAGCACTGCCCATCCCGGGAACTCCTGCCTGTCCCCACCAGCAGGAGTATTTCATCCCTGTTTGTGGCGACACATAAATCATATCTTCTGGAAACAACAGGTTTTTCCCCAGGCTCCTCTCTCCAGCTGCCTTCAGCCTACCCAGCCCATGTGTCTGCTCATCCCCCAGCCTGCTCTGGGACCCCTCCAGTGAAGGATGAGCTGGTGAAGCTGTGCCTGGCACAGCAGGTGCCCGTGAAGCTGGAAGCTGTCGCTTAACATTACCACAGCCCTAGTCCTGCTGGCACAGCCTTTTCTTCTGCATCCTTCAGCTTTCCCACCACTTCCCAATGGGCACTGTACATGGAAAATGATGCTGAGGCACACAGCCATTGTGGCACCATGGCTTACAGGGCCAAGATGCTGGATGGAGGCTCAGGGGCACCGTGAGGAGCATGTGGCCTTTGCAAAGACATTCCAAAGACAAACAGCACATGAAAAGGCAACTTTTTGAAGCCTCCTGAGACACTGAGCCTTCCTTGCCATCCATCATCCCATTATTACTTTAATAAAGTGCTGGAGGTGAGGAGTCAAGGAGTCAAGGAGTCAAGGAGGGAGTCAGGGTCAGGCTGGGCAATCACAGAGCTGGACCCCGGCACTGCCACGAGGACGGGTCAGCCCGGGGCAGCCACTGCAATTACAGTCGGTGCTGAGCACAGGATGGGGATGTTCCCATCAGCACAGGGCACTGACCTGGATCCACATCCCCACCAGCTGCAAATGTGGCTGGCAGGCAGGACCAGGGGGGATAAAACAGCTGTGCCTTGCTCAGCCTTCCCGAGGCAGGGGATGAGGAGTGACCAGGGAGCTGCCTCTGGCGAGGGGACAGGGTGGCACCGCAGGTCACACCGCAGGGACGGGGAGGTGCTGAGCAGCACCCAGTGAGCTCTTCCCCCTGCCCTGTGGTCTCTAAGCTGTCCGTGCAGGCTAAAGCTTAGCTCAGCAGCTCCCAAGCTCCCGAGTCAAAATTGATTCAGCTGCTGCCATCACTTCCACCCACCCACCCACATGCAAATAAGCCCAAATGTCAGGAGTAATCGCTCCAGAGAGGAGGAGGGGAGGGAAATTTCCCAGGCTCTGCACCACGACACCCTGCTGTGCCATGGCTTACCTGGAGCCTGGATAAGCCAGTGGACACAGGGACCTTCTTCGTGCCCAGCCCTGTGGGATGTGGCTGAGACAACCCCTGTACCCAAGGGACCAGAGGTATGTTTGGGACCTGCTGCTGCAGAGCAGCCACAAGAAACAGGAGCCTGGGCTGTGTGCTCTTGACCCTGCTCTGGATGTGTCTGTCTCTGGAACAGTGGGATTCAGCGCCTGGTTTGGCTCCTCATCCCATTGAGACGGCAGAGCTGAGGTGCTGCCTGACTGTGGTGCCAGAGGCAGTGCTGTGCCATCCCATTCTCAGGCCCCCACGGTGCTGCTGGGCTTAAAATCATTTCCTTTGCCCCCTCCCCAGCTCAGCCCGAGCCCTCCCGGCTGCAGCAGCTTTAAATAAGCCTCTGAGTGTCTCGCTAATCACCTTGGGCTGCTCTTCAGGCATGGCTGGGGCTGGTGGCGGCTGTGCAGACTGTGCAAGGGGTTTGCAAAGACCCTCCACACCCTGAAGAGCCAGAGAGGTCCTCCCCTTTTCCCTCTGTGAGGCCCCAAGAGATGAGGTCTCCAGGGCTGCACTGTGACTTGGTTTCCCCACCTGAGCTGCTGCTACCAACCCACAGACCACAGGTTCCTCCCGCACAGGGTGGGCGCTGGGAGGTCAAAGGCTCATCAGTCCCTGGGGGCAGGGGGGCTAAGCTCCCTCCTGGAACTGCTCAAAGCTGCTTAGGGGAATCAGATCGTGGGGATTTGTTTCCTAGAGCACCCAGCTGGAGGGGTGCTGGCTAGCCCAGCTCACCCAGAGTGTCCCCGGGGCAGAGGCTGCCTGCCCACCCCTCCCAGTGAGCCCCCACCACCTCCCTGGGACCACCTCCTGCCCTGCTGGCACCCCAGGTGATGCCCTCTGGGGTAGGAGAGGCTGCTCACACCCAAGTGGTCCCTGGGGCAATGGGGGGGCTCCAAGCTTGGTGCTGCCGTGTCCCCCCCTGCTCCCTGCTCCCTGCCCCCATTACTGTGATTACGGGGCCGTGGCAGCCGCCGTGGCAAAGTGAATCGGACAGGGCAGCCAGGGAGAGAGTGAATCAGCGCAGCATCCCAGGCGCCCCAGGCACCCTGGCCTCAGATGAGGCCAAGAGTGCTGGGTTTGGGGTCTGACCTGAGCCCCAGCACCAGCTCACCGTGTCCATGAGGACACGGCAAAGCAGAGCCACGTGCCCCGTGGCACAACTGCAGCCACGCTGTGCCTCAACTGGGCCCCAGCCCCACTGAGAAGGACAAACTCCTTGGATGCCTTGGCATCCAACTCCCTGCCTGAAACCACCTTCCAGCTCCAGCCAAACTCCCCATCCCAGTCCAGGGCAGGGCTGCTGGGCTCCAGCTCAGGGGTCTGGCTGGCACCGCTGGGAAGCTCAGTCGATGCTGCCAGCACGGGCATTGACTGGGCCCCTGTGTGCAGCCAGACCCCCTCAGCATTTATGCCAGATCCCAATGACACATTCAAGTGTCAGAATTGACATCTCCCACCCCCAGCATGCCAGCACAGGGCCAGCCCGTGGCCAGCGGTGGCATCCCCCGGTGTCCCCCAGCCTGGTGGCAGCTCACCGTCCAGCCGCCCCCGTCCGTCGTCATGTCACAGTAGACCTGGAAGCCGGAGGGATAGTGCGTGGGGAAGATGGAGTAAATCCCGTCCTCTTGCTGTCCACTCGCATAGATGTCAAAGCAGTCTCGGGGCCGGGAGCCTGCAGCGTGGCATTGGGATGGGGTGGGACAAGGAAAGCTGGTTAATTAATGATCTAATTTAGTGTCTTGCCATTTCTTCCAGGCTCCCAACCTTGCTTCCAGCTCTAGTTGGCTGCTTGGTGCTGCCTTGCTCTTTCCTTCCTTTCTCCTCCAATGCTCATGGTGAGTGGTGCCCAGGGGGACGCTGCACCACGGGGAGCCCCCAGCAGCTTGCAGGGACTGACCCCACGTCCCCCGTGTGATGGCAAGGGCACGCTGGGACCCAGCTGGGGATGGGGGAGCCGATGCCCAGAGAGGGCTGTGGGCAGAGCGTGGGCATGTGCTCACGACCCCAGGACAGTCTTAGCTGCAACTCAACCAAATGCTGATAAATGTGACTGTTCGAGCCCGTGCAGGGCCACCCTCTGCACCCAAATGGAGGCAAACAGTCACTCCTCGCTCTGCCTTTGCCCCAGATACATCTGCCTGGGGAGCAGGTGGGTCTGCAGCGGTGTGAAGTGGCTTTTGTGCTGGTTTACAGACAACTAGTGAGAAACGTGGTGAGAAACCCACCCTTCCAGGACACACCTCCCTGTCTCCCTCCTCCTCCACCACCTTGCCAGCCCCCTCGCTGTATTAAATCCCTTCTCCAGGGTGGTTTGCCCCATCTTGGGTGGTTTTCCCCCTCCCGAGAGCAGCGCCAGGCACATCCCTCTCCCCAGGGACTGGCAGGGATGAAGTCTCACCGTTGGAGCAGCCCCGGGGCCGCGCCCCCCTGGCCGGTGCTCGCTGCAGGTCAGCCTTGAGGCGGGGCCGGGCACCGCCCCGCTCCTTCTGCAGCGTGTCCAGGACGTCGCTGACTGAGCTCACCAGCCGAGCCATGTTGGTCTGGCTCTCCGAGAGCAGCTGTGGGCAGGGGACACGCGGGGGGGACACGGAATTGTGGTTAAATGTGGTTAAACCCTTTCCACGCCCCAGCCCCTTGACACTGTGAGGATGCTATGCTTGCTCCCACGGCTCAGCAGTGCTCCCTGCCAGGGCATGGGCTGGTGGGGACATAAAGCCACAGCAGATCCCTTATGGCATCTCTTTTTGGCTGTGGGTCAGGCTCCAGATAGTGCCTGTTGGCACCAGGGCTGAGAAATCCCTGAACCTGGGTGTGTCAGTGCTGCCACCCCTCAGGATAAAGAGCATCTCTGGGCAAAGGACAGGATCACGGAGGCGGCAGGAATAGCCGTGTCCTGAGGCAGCCACCAGCTCTTCATCGTTCCCTGAGGTGACCCGGGCTGGGAGAGTGACACGGGGTGGCCGTGGCAGAGCAGCAGGATGGGGAGCGAAGCGAAGCAGAGAGAAACAAGCAGCTCTGGATGGAGGGAGTTGAGCACCAGGAGGGTCGGGCATGGAGCTGAGTACTCAGCCGTGCCCTGGATCTTGCTACAACACTTGGCAGACCCCTAGCATACCCAGGTAAGCATTGCAATACAGTTCATCAGCTTGGCAATTCTGGGGATTGGAAATAAGGGGAGGGTGACTGCTGCGTGAACTGCCCTTGGGAAGGTCCTGTGCTGTGCTCAGCTCTGACCGGAACCTCCAAACTGGACCTGGAGCCAGGAGAACCACAATGTGGGAGGCTGCATGCCCAGCTCACTGGCACTGGGGTGGTTTGGCAACGAGGCAATTCCCAACTTGCAGTTCCCAAGAACCCACCTTCAACCTCAGCTCCTTCTGCTGGAGGTCTCCCCCAGACACCATGGGCAGGGGCTGCAACCAGCAATGCCCTCAGGGACACCAGGACAGGGTGTTCTATCCCCAGGGAGCCCTGAACGGCGCTGACAGCCCCGGCTCACCTGGATGAGCCTGCCCTGCTCTCCCTGCAGGGCGCTGAGCTCCTGCCCCATGGCGCTGTGCCCCTTCTTGAGGCCGTCGCAGTCGGCGCGCAGCTGCACGGCGTGTGTCAGCAGCTTGGCCACCTCGTCCGCCACCGTGACCAGCAGGGCCTTCTGCTGGCTCTTAGTGGCCTTGGCCTCGGCGTCGTGGTCGGTGACGGCGCGCAGCAGGGAGATCTGCAGCCCCTCCATGCGGCCCAGGGTGCCGGCGGCGCTGGGGCAGTTGGGGTCGATGAAGATGTTGATGCGGGAGCTGTCGGCTTTCTCGATGGTCACCAGCGCGTTGGCCTCCTCGGGGTTGGTGCTGATGACGGGGGGCGACTCGGTGACGGGCGTGTGGTAGTGGTTCATGAAGAGGATGGCCCCCGTGACTGTCACCGCCAGGAGGACGGCCACTGACAGCAGGACGGTGCACAGGATGTACCCGCAGCTCATCCTCTGTCGGCAGAGAGACAGACACCGTCAGCGCCCGTCCGGACAGACCCCTCCGCTCCCCTTCCTCCAAGAGGTAGGTTCAAACCCTCACAGGCTTTGGGGGGGCCCAGCAACAAGGTTGGCCAAGGGGGTGGTGACAGACGAGGGGAGGTGGGAGACCCCAGGGAGCCCTGAGGCTCTGCCAGGAACGTGGAGGCCACGGGTGAACACTCAGTGAGCAAAGCAGCTAAACCCGCCTGGGAGCAGGGTATGAAATAATAACGAGAGTGAAGGCACGGCAGCCGCCAGCTCCCGCTGGCATGTTTTATTTATGGTGGTGATCCTCGGCTGGAGCAGCCCTGGGTCCCTGGGAGAGCAGCGTGTGGGGGTCCCTGGTGCCCTGGGCACAAATATGGGGAGAGAAAGGGAAAACACCCCCCATGTTCCCTGGAGTCAGGACTGCAGGGAAAGCAGGGAGGGGAGGGGAGGCAAGGGCTGTCCCAGCAGCAAGGGGAGGCTGTGGGTTGTTGCTGGGGACACATTGCCCTGAGCATTGTGGGGACCTGCTCTGCATGGGGCATCTCCCAACTGTGGCTTGCCACATGTCCCCATCCCCCTTGCGCCCTCACTGCCTGCTGGAGGGGAGCAGAGCTGCTCTCAAAGCCCTCAGACCAGTCCCAGAGCCTACTGGTGAGGGAAAGGTGCTGTGGGAAAGGTCTCTGACCCTCCCCAGGCCCCTCCAGCAGCTCTGCTGCTGTACAGACCCCTTGGCTCAGCCCGTGGGAGCTGCTCCATTGCCCACCAAGAGCCTTTTCTCCCTGCAAAGCATGAAGTGCCAACACAGTCAGTGCAGAGGGAGTGAGCTGCCACCCGATCCCGCCAGCTCCCCGTCCCCCTCCACCTCCCCTCCTCATTACACCTGCAGGACAGAGGCTGTGATTTTCCCCTGACCCTGGCCACAGCTGTCATAAGGAATTGCAGGGCTGGCAGCAAACTGCAGATTCAGAGAGACAAAGACTACTTTCCCCTGAAACGAGGGGAAAATTGCTGCATCTGCAAAGATTTCCTAGGCCCTGTCCCCTCCTGTGCACATCTATCTGGAGTGACACCTTCCTTCAAGCACCCTTCATTTCATTCACGCTCACGCAACCATTTGCATTAAGGTGACCCCAGCTGTGGAGGGGCTGGCTGGCCACCAGCCCCAGGGGATGTTCCAGGTTTCTTCCCCAGCCCAGGGAGTGAGGCTGGAGATGCAAACAGCACTGGCTTGAATGGGGAAGCCACTTGGAGGGAGCTCTGTAAGGAGAGAGCCCCAGGCTCAGCCCCTCAGCACACGATAAAAGAAGATGTCAAAGGCAATAAGGGGAGCTTTTGGCAAGCAGAGGGTCAAGGAGTTTGCCCAGTGTTTGTAGACACAGAGCCCTGGCTTGGTGGCACAAGGGACACCCAGGAGTAGCAGGATGGTGGCAGACAGAGGTGGGAGATGCCCACTGCTGAGATCCTTACGTGGATACCTGGGACCTGAGCTCAACCCAGCCCCTCAGCACCCTGCAAGCACAGAAGTGACAGGAGGGAAGGCTGCTGAAAAAAAGCCAGCATCGGGAGGTCTGGGATCCATGGGGTGAGCAGGGACTGTGTCCCTGTGGCTGTCCTGGCTATCACAGCACCTTCAGCTCCACAACTTTGTGCCCTCCCATCCCGCTGCTGCTGCTCCCCACTGCACTGATGTCCCCAGCTCAAGGGGGCACATGGATGGGCCAAGGGACCTCTCTGAGCAGTAAAGATTCCCAGAGCAGAGCTGTGCACAGCTGATGCTTCACTTCCCACAGCCACGCAAATCCCAACCGGGCTTTAACACACCAAAATCCTGCAGCTCTGCTCAAGTCAACCATCACACCGGGAGCTGTATCCAGCTGCTTTCCAGCCTTTAAGACATAGAATCACTGCCCTCCTACCGGCACCAGGAATAGGGGACCAATCCCCTTCCAAAATTAGCCCCTCTGCTTGCAACCACAAGATTCTGAGTGGCGGCAGCTTCACGAGTCCCACGGCATTTTGCTGGCAGGTTGTGTTACCTGGCAACCTGCAGTGGGGAGAGGAGGGAAACTCAGTCAGTGGCACCAGCAACGCTCCAAACAGGGATAGTGGTCCCCCCAAACTCCCCCAGCACGGCAGCATGGCCAGCTCCCAGCACTGGCCCCTGTGGATGCCTCTGCCACGTGCTCCTGCCCCACCATGGCCACGGCCCTCATGACTCCAGGGGTTTCTGCTGTCTGTTCCGTGGCCTCAGGCTCCTGGATCTTCTTGCCAAGACTTTCAGGCAGCTGCAGGACATGCCCCTGGTTCTTGATATCCCTCTGGAGACATCTATCAGGCTGGAGGTCCCAAGGTCTCCAAATCACTCCTTCCTGAGGAGAGTAGAAGCTGGAAGACTGGGCGGTGCTCAGGATGAGCGGAGCTTTACTTGCAAACCTGCTGTGGAGCTGGGACTGGAGCTTGGGAAAGAGCCCCAGGCAGAAACCAAGGCATGGTTTTGTCCCTGGTGCATAGATGACCCAGGCTCTTCATGCCCTGCACTGGCTCAGGCAGTAGCTCTGTGCTCGGTCACCTGTGGGGACTGTGTCCTTGGTGCCCCAGCCACACGGCATGAGCCACCTGCAGGCTGCCCTGCACCCCATCGTGCCCCCAAAACATCCCCCAGCCTGTGCTGGGGATGGGAGACACTCAGCCTGAAAGGAGGGGAGGACACCAGTTGGCTTGTCCCCAGAGCAGACAGAGTTGACTGGTGCCTGGAGAGCATGGACAGAGTGGTGGCAGGAGAGGCTGAGCTCTGCCCTGGCAGATGCCCTTTGAGGAGGAGGTGCCCTTTGCTCCTGCCAAAGTCACTGCTTCTTGCCAGCTCACCAGGCAAGTGCTACTGTGGGATGGCAGGCAGCAATCTGGCTGCCTGGGTGCTCTCCCCCTGAACCAGGACCCCTGTTCTGCTTTCGAGGCAGGGGGGCACTGGCTTGCATTGCCCAGGCTCAGCTGCTGGAGCAAACTTTAGCCCAGGTACCCCCACCTTCCCGCTGGAGCCCACCCAGCGCTGTGGGCACCCCAGGGCAGCAAGAGTCAGTCCCCTGTCCCTCTCGCCCCCCCAACTCATTGCTTGCCCCAGAGCTGCTCGAGCAGCTCATTTTGCATCCCAGCCGCTGCCCTGCCCTGCTCTGCTCCACTGCCCCGTCCCCCTCCACCCTCCCCGCCTGTGCAGCCCCGCTGTTCTCAGCCTGGCGCCGGGGCTGTATCCCAGCCGCCTCCCGGAGCCCAACGCCGCGCTCCTCTGGCTCCCCGCAGGCACCGAGCAGATGAACTGAATCCCTCTCCCGTTCCCAGCTCTTTTCATCATCCAGAGCCTGCCTGCGACCGCTCCCACGCCACGCTCTGCGGATCGGGAAGAGGAGACGGGAAGGCTGGCGAGCACAGCGGAGCCGGCTCTGTGGGTGAGCATGCAGGCGGGCTGGGCTGGGATTTCACCGGAGCTTACAGAAGCTGGGATCGCAGCACGGAAAACTCTGTGCATCCTTTGCAACGCACCGCGAACCATCAGCTCCAGGCTGGGTCGTCCAGTCCCGTACGGGAGGTGGGGCTGGATCCATCCTGCCCAGCTCACTCTCGGGGCCACGGGGGGCACAAAGCCGGGGGGGTGGCAGCTCCAGCCCGATGGCACTGCTCGGATCCCTGCGTGGAGGGGCTGCGCGCAGGAAGGCAGCTTTGCCGGGGAGGGAAGAGTGAGGTTTCTCTCTTGGGGGGTCAGGGGTCTCCCGGGGTGCGCAGCCCCTCTCCCGTGAGGCGCGAAAGCCGTTCCCGTGAAGGGGCTGACCGGGGAGAAGAGGGCGCAGGTAAAGGGTGTGCAGAAGGGACAAGCCAGGCAAAAGTCCCTTTCCTGCCTCACTGCGGGTGGCAGGGGACAGGAAGTGTCAGACCTGGGGGCGAGCGTGTCTCACGGCTGCTCCCCCCCACCTCGCCCAGCGCCGGGGTGCGGAGGAAGGGCAGCACTGCCAGCTCTTGGCTCCTTCCCTCCAGTCACAGTCGGAGACTCACTCTCCTCCAGCTCTTCCTAGACACATTTGTCCATACTCAGCACCTCTTCTTCCCACCCTGCCTGCGCCCAGCGTGCCCGGCCGTGCAGCCGTGCCTGTGCCTATCCCTGGAAGTGTCCAAGGCCAGTCTGGACGGGGATTTGAACAACCTGGTCTAGTGGAAGCTGTCCCTGCCCACGGCAGGGGGGTTGGAACGAGATGAGCGTTAAGGTCCCTTCCAACCCAAGCCGTTATGGGATTCTCGGATCCCCCACCTGCTCTGCCGTGCTCGGCGGCCGGGCCGTGCCGGGGACGGGGGGGCTGGCACACGTGCAGCGGGATGTGCAAACGGGCTCCGGCACGTGCCGGATCCCCCGCGTGTCACCGCAGGCTCTGCCGCCGCTCCACCGCACCCCGCCGCAACGCCGGCCTCCCCCCCAAAAACCAGGGGCGCTCCTGGAGGTTAAGAGCGGGCCAGGCAGCCGGGAGCCCCCGAACAGGGAGGGATGGCTCTGGCTGCCGCGGGGAGCTGAGATGCCAAATCCCTTTAAAAGGGTTATTTAAGCAGTTTAAAGCGTGCAGCGGTTCAGCAGAGGAGTGTGGCAGCCCCGGAGCATCGCCCGCTACCCGTCCGGGGGCAGCCCCGGCGCTGGCGGGGGGGACCCGGGCCGCGGGTTAATAAACAAAATAATTCGGGGGGGGGGGGGGGGGGGGGGGGGGGGGGGGGGGGGGGGGGGGGAAAAAAAAAAAAAGGGGGGGGGGGGGGGCTGAGGGGGTGCAGCCCGGGGGCTTCTGCACGGGAAGGACCGGGAGGCAGCTCACCACGCCGGGCTGCACTGGGAGGAAAGCTCGCTGGGGGAACTGGGGGGTCGGTGGGACCGCCGGGATGGCTGACCCCCCCCTCCGCCCTCCGCCCCGTACCTGCGATTTCTCCTGCTGCCCATCCTCAAGTTGCGAGGCTCCTCCCACGGTTTTCCAACGCTCGTTCCCCATCTCGCCGCCAACTTCCAGCCCAAGTAAGTGCCCGGACCCCCCCAGGCTCCCCCAAACCTCCTCCCCGGCGGCGCAGCCCCCGGCCCGCCCGCGCTGCCCGGCTGGCCGCGGCGGAGGACGGGCGGCGGCGGCGGCGGCGGAGGAGGAGGAGGAGGAGGAGGGAGGGAGGAAGAGAAGGGAGGGAGGACACGGGCACGGACACGGGGGTGGATCTTCCCTCCCCGCCCGCCCCGCTCCCCCCCGGGGCTCCCCTGGCCCCGCTCCGGGCCCCCCGCCCGGCGATGCCCCGGGGGGTCTCCCCGCCTCCCTCAGCACAGCCCGCAGCCCCCCGGCCGCCCCAGTCATTCCGGACTGGGGCCCGATCCCCCCTCCTCCAGCCCCGGGCTCCGCAGCTGCCCAGATGTGGCAGCACAGCTGGAGGAGCGGCAGCAGGTAAGGTGGGGGCTGGTGCCGGCGGGGCCAGGGGTGCTACAGGGGACCGGGGGGCGAAGGGGGAGGCGGATGCCCTGGGGACCCGCTCACCCCCTTTCCAAAGATACGCCCCTTCACCCCCACGCTGACTGGGCTCAATCCCACCGGTGGGCAGGAATGGGCAGGGTGCTGGGCAGAGAGAGGGGGGCCATTGGCACGCCCCCACCCCCCCATAACCTTTGTCCCCAAGGGTAGCCAAAGTGCTGGGGGGCTCAGAGCAAAGCCCAGCGCACAGTGGAAAGCTGGTGCGGGCTGATGGGGGAGGAGGCAGCAGCTCCCCTCCCTGCGGGGTCACACCGATGCCCACTGGAGCATCCCTTGCCCAAACCCCAGCGTTGTCAGCCCAAAGCAGCGGTGCTGACCCTGCGTGCCAGGAGTCCCTCCCGGCCTGATGTGCTGCCACTCCCGAGTGGATGTGGTTTTCCTTCCCATAGCTTTGCCGCACTTCCCGTAAATCTTTTATTTGCCACTTGTCTGACCTGCGGGCAGGAGCGTTGCTGAGAGGTTCAGAGGAGCATCGTGAGAGCAGCGATGGCTCAGCCCTCTCTTAATCCATCTAGGGGGAGGCTGGGTTATCTCTCCGTGCTGAGAAGCCCCTGGGAAACCTCCTGGAAGGGCCCTGCATCCACCCTGCACACTCCTGTCCTGCAGCATGGGGCTGTCCCCTGGGCAGGCAGCACAATGGGGCTGGGGGTTGGTTCAAACCCCCCTGGGTCTGTCCCTGGAGCTCAGCTCAAGTTGGGACCCTCCAGCAGCTCCCATGTGGTGGCAGGTAAGGTGTGTGGGGGTGTCAGGTTGTTTGTGTGTTGGGGGGCAGGGGTCCAAGCAGCTTCTTTCCAGGACACACACCCCATCTGGGGAAGAGTTGGTGCATGCTGGGTCGGCTGGTTCCAAAAGACATCTCTGGGGCGGGGAGGGAATCACAGGCATTGCCTCAAGCAGTCAGTACGTGTGTCTCTGTGTGTGTGTGTGTGTGTGTATGTTGTTTCCTGGCAAGGTGCAAATCCTGCCTTTGGCTGCAGTGATGTTGTGTGTGGATTTACCGGGCGATGCTCATGGCTGGCAGCCCAGCTCCTTCCCCATGGACGGTTTTCAAGGACTTCCCTTTACAGCTGAGACCGGCCAGCTCGTGCCACCAGTGGGTTGTTTGACATGCCCACACCAGCCGGGCTCAGCCCCTGGCTCTGCTCGGCCACTCTGGAAGCATCAGGCCACGGGCACCCCGGGGGGCTGTTTTAGCTGAACTCCAAACAATAAAAACTTATCATTAAAAAGAAATGCATCTTGGCTTCATGTGGCCTGGCAGCGCGAGGAGGAGTGATTCAGTGGCTTGTCAGCCCTGGGCGTTAGGCACGCCGAGCTGCACAACTGGACACTCTCCAAGTCCAGCAACTCATTTTCTGCAGATGGAGCCAGGACCGTGCAGAGGGCTGATGGTTAATTTGCAATCCAACATACCTTGACATAACCCACAGCCGAATCGCGGAGGTGGTGCGGGGTGGGATGCTTGGGAGCCCGCTGGCAGGGGTGTGCAGGCAGGGCTGGCCCCTCGCAGCCCCTGCCCTGTGTGGGGTGTCCCTGCTGCACCCTGACACAGGGGGGCCCATGAGGCTCTGGCTCGGCCGCTCCCAGTGCTCTTCCCAGTTTCCAGTCTCCGAGCAACTCGATGAGCAGGATAGAGGGTGCCTGCCTGGAGGAGAAGGCTGTGTTTCTGGGAGCCGTGGGTGAGCCCTGCCCATGCTCTGGTGGGCCAGGGGATGGCAGGGACACTGGCCTGGCTCATCCCTGACTCATGCTGAGCTGTGTCACCACCTGTTACCCATCATGGGGTCTGGCTGTAGCTGTGGCACTGGGGACATGGATATGGGCATCCACGGCCAGATGAGCCCCATGGCCCCACAGCCCTGGATTCTGCTCCATAGGCTGTGCCAGGAGGGATTGGGTGCTCAGGGTGCACCAAGGACTTGGGCACACGCCATGCCTGGGGATTGATGGGCCCCCCGGGGGCTGACAGGGGCTTGGATAGGTGGAGAAGGGGTTCTGTCAGCAGCTCAGCCCTGATCTATAGGCAGACAGAGGGGATGATTCATGTCTCAAGCTGTGGCCTGAGGGCAAAAACGGGAGAGAGGTTTGATGTGAGGATGCCGGGAGGCTGCGGGTCCTGCTGGGAGTTGCGGCTCCTGGCAGTGTTTCCCTTCCCAGAGCCAGCTCTGCCCACACTGCCCAGGGGTCTCGGCTTGGCCTGGGGGCAGAAAATGGCTGAAGCAACACGGGACCAGATCCATGGACTAAACTGAGTCTTTTTTAAAAATTTCAGACACTGTCATCTATGTTGTGGTCCAAGGCAGCAAGCAAAGTTGCAGTGGTGGTGTTGGGCAGGGGTTTGACTTGGGTCAGGGGAGAGGACACCCCAGGGAGTGGGACACCCCAAGACAGGGCTCAGTGACACTTTACCCCCCTTGTTGAGTTCAACCACGCTTGGTCTGCATCCCCAAAATGCTGCAGGCCAGAGCTGGCAAGAGGACCAAAGTCCCGTGGGTCCAGCCCAGCGAGGGGCTGTGCAGGGCAGAACCACACCTGAGACACGGAGCAGCGCTGGGCCGGGGGGCAACACCGACCCCTCCCCGAGGAACAGCGTGCGCTTTCCTTGGCAGGGTGCCCCCGGAGGCAGAGCCGCCGCTGCACACGCGCGGCGTCAGACATCATCATCATATTAATAATGAAAGGGCAGCTCCTTCAAAGCTCTTCGTCCCCGCGCCGGCGAGAGCACAGAATGCAGAGGAGGCGCGTGAGCCTCATCCCAAAGCAGCCGCGGGGAGAGCGCTGCGATGCCCGGATGGTCCTTCGCTGGTCCTTCACCAGGCCGCTGACCCGGGTGACAAAAACCTGCCTGCTCCCCGATGGGTGCTGTCCCCACTGGGTGCTGGGGGGTCCCTGGCTGGGAGGGGGGAAGCCCGCGGTGTTCCCAGCTGCTGTCCCTGTCACTGCTCTGTGCAGGCTCCCCCGCCTGGCAGGGAAAGGCCGTTTTGGCTGTCAGGGAAGGAGCCTTTCTCCCAAGGGCTGAGTGCTGTGTCCATCACTGAGAGGCACGGCAGGACATCGCTCGCTGTGCCGGGGCCTTTTTCTTTTTTCCACGGGAGGAATCGATGGCTCAGACAATCAGACAAACCACCCGTGAAGATGTGCTGGGCTGCAGCCAACAGTGGGTCAGTGGCAGCAGCTCTTGGGGCATCTCTTCTGCTCATCCCCCTGCAAGACATTTGGGTTTCCAAACAACCTCCTTTAACACCCTCATTTTGTCTAGAGCATCCCCAAGCCTGGTCACTCGTTGTAAGGGTCTCAGCAGGACCAGACCAGGGACTGAGCATCTCTTCTTCTCTCTTCCCTCTGCCAAACCCTCTCCTCCAGCTTTTGCCCTGCTTGCGTGGTGGAAGCTGGGAGGGTTTTGCTGTGGATGCCCTGATCTGGGGAGGAAAGAATCAAACCCCCTGTACCAGGCAGAGTGGAGCACCCCATGCCCACCCTGTACCCACCCCATGCCCACCCCATGCCCATGTGCTTTCCCTGGCACCCCACGTGTTACAGAGAGTCCCACCCTGCAGTAGTGCCCCAGGGGGGTGGGGGGGCTGCTGTGTTCACCTTCTGACCCTTCCTGCCCAGCCCTTTCTCAGGCTTTTATTTTTCTCCCTCCAAACACAACAAAACCCCCAAATCCCCTGCAACTGAGAAACCTTTTTTTGTTCCTCTTTTCCCTTTGCTTTCTGCCGTGGCAGAGTATTGATCGGAGCTGATGTGCTGTAATCCGTTGTTTCTGAGAAAAGTTGGCATCCCAGAGTCCCTGGAGGGGCCAGATCCTGCCCCAGCATGGGTCTTGCTCCTCTGCCAGGCATGGGGCTTTGAGGGAAGGCTGTGACTTGCCCCATCCCATCCCTGCAAAGCCAGGGGCCATACGCTTGGCGGAGGGAACAGCATGAGCTGATAGGTAGGAGAAGGCTCTGGTTTGGAGCAGAGCCAGCTCAGATCCTGCTGGGATGGATATCCAGAGTGATGGACATCTGAAGATACCCTCCTACCCCTCTGGCAGGACAGGGGATGGTGGCACAGGGGGACATTGGTGCTGATGAGAGGGGCTGGTTGGGGGGCTCAGCAGGGGCTCTCCAGAGAGGAGTGATTCTGCTTCCAGGCATCCAAGGAGGGCTGTGGGGAGTTGGAGCTGACCTTGACCTGAGAGGGGCTCGTTTTGGGGTGCATGGCTGCCCCTGCAGGGCAGGACCCTGGCTGAGAACCACCCTGTGCCCACCCTCCTCCCCCCCTCCACTCCACTGTGCCGATGTTCCATCTACACTTAATGATGGCAAATGGATCAGAGCAATGGAAAGTGAGGGGAAAAAAGCCCAGCCAAAAATCGCCAAAAACCACAGGGAAGATTTTAATTTAAAACCTTTTCCCACATGGAGAGCAGCAGCCTGGGCCATCTGGAGGAGCATATGCAGGTGAGGGGGGGCAGCGGTGCCTCCCCCAGCTCCATCGTTATCAGCAGCCCCTAAAAGGGCTTTGGGCTGACAAAAGCTATCCCTGAGGGGGGGCAGGCACCCTGATCCCAGCCATCAGCCTGGGGGAACCCCGGCTTTCCCTGCCAGGCTACCAAGACCTCTCTGTTTAATTGCTGTATTTGCTGGAAAAGTGATGATGAATCCCAAAGCAAACTGCAATAGCGGCCGAGTTTATTGCAAGAGATTAATTCAGTGGTTTAATTGAAACTGCAGGAGCAGGACGGGAAAGCACCGGTGTGGGGCTGAGAGGAGGGGGGGTCAGGGTCAGCCCTGCTCAGCACCCACATCCACCTCTAACCCCGGCAATCATCGACACCCAAATTAGCAGATTTACTCCTCAGAGGCCTCCTCCATTGGCTGAGCGTCACATCCAGCATCCTAAAGCCCCAAGTCTCCTAGCAACTCCCCGGCACTGCCTCTGCCCACCCATTAACCCCTTCCCGAGCTCCCCCCCGCACCATGTGGAACACCTGGTGCCTTGAAGGCGTCACTGCCACACTGGGTGTGAGCAGGGCTTTGTGCAGCAAATAAATCTGCAGGATGCTGGAAGGATGCTCGGGATGGGAGAACTGAGCTGGGCTGGTTGGTCAAGACTCAGGATTTTTTATTCCAGGTGGCACAGAGAAATCTTCAGGTTTATACATTGATGTTGTGGCAGTTTGGAAGGTTTCATCCTCCTGACTTGTGGAGATGCTGGGAAAAGGTCAGGGAACCTCCAAATCATGGCCAGCTGGTGCAGCTCCCAGCTGGCATTGGCATCAGAGCACGAGCCAGCCTCTTCTTCCCTTTTCAATACTAAATCAATGACACCATTTCTTTGGGAATAGGATGGAAGGGAAATTTTCAAGGAAAATGGCCTTGAAAGTGTAAAATCACAGCAGGAGATGGTGTGATGCCCAGGCCAGGGCCGGAGGGAGTGAGGCTGCTTTTTGGTTTGGATGTCCAATACTTCCCTGGCTTTGTCTTTAGAGATCAGAAGGATGGAAAAAAAGGCTGAAAAAAATAGTGAGTTTGCTGTTCGAAAAATAACAGTTGACATGAAAAAAAAACCAAACAAGTTTGGTTGTGTTTGTTTGTTTTTTTTTTAACTGTCTTAATATTTATAGACTGGGAAATGTGTCCAAAGATCATGTGCCACTGAAAAGGATAAATCACTTATCTCACTTTAATGTGCTTTGTTGGGCTTTATCAGAAACATTGTCATAAAATCACCAAATTGAAATTTTAAATGGGGAGAGAGAGGAGATATCTGGAGGGTTTGTTCTTGCTTCTGTTTCCTTATTGCCAAATAAAATACAATTAAAGCAACGTTTTCCATGCCAGCCAGCACAGCTAACACTGCTTTTCTGACGGCACTTATTCCTGTCAGCCAATGAAAATAAATGATGCAGGATTACCAGGGAACATCCAGGCTCCGTGGCTGGAGGGGGATGCGGAGCAGCAGGCATTCCAGTTTGAAACAGAGGGATTTTATTCCCGCGGTAAGTGGAAATCTCCAGGGATGTTACCCACGGAGCTCTCTGCTGCCGCCTGGAGCGATGCTTCATCTTTCGTTCGCTCTCCCAGTTTCCCCCAGCGCTTCCCAGTCTAAACCAGTCCTTGGCACAGCCCCTGTCTGGGGGTGCTAAATTAACTCAGGACCCCCCTCGCAGCAGTTTTGGGGTGACTCCAGCCAGATCACGGTGGGTCTGGTCCCCCTTAGGGCTCACTCCCATGCCGGGGGCTACCGGCAGCTCAGCTGCTGACTGCACCGAAATCCCCGTGGTAATTGGATGAGGGCACTGGTTTCCATGAGAATATTAAATCAGAGCCCCAGCCCCGATCCCGGGAGACACGCTTGGGAATATAAAGACACGGTAGCTCACGTTATAGAGGAGTTATTTCTCCTGCTTTAAAGTCAAAGGTACCACAGCAACTTCTTATTTGTCACAGAGTGTATTGGAGCATCTCCGACTGATGGGAGAGAGGGAAGGGGAAGGCAGAGGGGCTGAGCACTCACAGCTCGTCACAGCGATGGGCTTTTGGGGGGCTTTGGAAAAGCAGGCTCAAAAAGTGGTTAAGTGCTTTCTAAGCCTGCTTTTCCAAAGCCCCCTGAGAGCCCATCACCAGCACTTTCTGAGCTTGTTGTTCCAAAGCCCTTTGAGAAACCATCACTGTGAAGAGTTGCAAGTGCTCAGCCCCTCTCAGGGGAGAGCCTGGGGGGTGACAGCAGCCACAAACCTTTGTAGCAGAGCTGATGCAAGTGTCCCAGTGCTGCAAAGGTCCCGGGGGCTTTGTGGGCAGGAGCTCAGTGCCACCATCCCGAGCTCACTCCACTCGGGACTGGTACAGGGAATCACTTAGGAAATGAGGGGCTCCAGCACCCTCTCACTTATCAGTTTATCCAGGTCTCTGGTTGTGGTGACCATCTGGTGGCATCTGCTGCTGCTCAGCTGTCACCCACCCTCCTGGTGAAGGGGATGCTCTGGGCACCTTGTGGGTGGGGATATGCAGGGGACATGTCCAGAGATCTGGCACAGGGTTAGGGGCAGCCACAGCAAGCACATCCCATGGCTTCCACGGGGACAGATGGATGCCATGGATGGATGGAACAATGGATGCATGGGCAGATGGACATCTCCCCACCCACAGCAGGGAGGCAGGGGAGGACAGACAGACAGACAGATGTTCCTCCTTAGCCAGTGGGGTGCCCTCAGGTGATGCAGACAAGCCCATTAAAGGGGTTTATCAAGGGGGTCGGGGCTGGCAGGAGGCTGCTGGTTTTATCTGAGATGCTGCTTTTGGGCTGGGAGAGCCTAAGCTCCTGCTCATTAATTAGAAAGGCTTCGAGGAGGTTTGTACTGGTTGGCCTCACTCGTGAGCAGCCATAATATGATGAGCGATTAGGGACTTTGAAGCTTTTTAGCGGGTGTCATTAAGCTGCTGATGAGCTCAGGCGGGGAAAGGGCCTTTTTGGCTGTGCCTGGAACTGGCTGGTCCTACTCTGACCCAGCCCTTCCTCCTGTTGTGGTCCCTGACCTCCTGAGCCTGATGAGATGGGTGAAGTGTGTGTTCTGGGGACAGCAATGGCTCATCTGTCACCCTGTGTCCTTGGGCTGGGTCAGATCTGGTGTCATTCAGCTCATCAGTGAGATGATGAGCTTGTGGTCATGCATGAGTGAAGCTGAGATGTTACTATTTTCGCTGTCTGCCAGGTATTGAGAGAATTTGGGGATTATTAGCTCTGAAAAGGTGACTTCTAAACCATTTGTGCATCAGGGGAGAGAATCGTGATATGTATCCTGGCAATTGCTTTGGGACAGAGTTTGTTTCCCGGTTATGGGTTTTCCCTGCTTGTCTGGGCACTGATGGTGAAGGCTTCTTGCTCAGGGGACACCCTCTCGGGTGGCAGTGTCACTGTCCCATCCTCCTCGTGCTTCCTGATGCCCCCAAGGGCTGCGGCAAGGCAGGGACAAAATCTGCGGGATTTTCTCTGCCCTCCCTCATCTTCTCCCGCCTGCCTTGGCAAAACTTCCTGCAGCTCAGCAGCATCCTGCCCCGCCGTGGTCTGGTTGGCATCACTAGCGCTGTATTTACAGCAGTGTTAATTAAATACTTTCTGCAATCAGCGCCACACATGACCCCGCTCCCCGAGCCGGGCTGGGCTGTAATGTGCCATCATCGAGCGAGAACACGACTGCTGCCATCCCAGGGAATTTCTAATAGAGATTTACTCATCCCAAGCCTCTCATTTCTCCATTTTGTGACATTTTGCAAAGTTCAGGTTTACAAAATAAGCCAGTGCACACGAGAGAAGCTCCAGCCATTATTTATGCTGCACATGCCATTCCCCCTCAATGGGGTCTTTTGTCCCACAGTGAGCAGAGTTAGGGGGTGGGCTGGCAGCTGTCCTCTCCTCCCCTCTGCCCAAGAGGCTGCTAGTTTTGACAAGGAGCACCTCATCACCCCAGATGTCCCTTCCTCTGTGTGCTGGGAGAGTGGCAGAGCGTTGTGGCTGTGCCCTTTGAAATGCTCCTGGCATCGTGCAGCTGAACCTGCCTCCAACCCCCATTCCAGTCCCAGGGTAAAGGATGGGATGGGAGAGGGAACTGGTCACAGTCTAGGGGCAGGTCAGGTAGGGCTACTGCAGTTTTGGGTTGTGATTTGGGATGCTGAGCTGCTCTGCTTTTAAAAATAAGCTTGTGCTGAAAGCTGGCGGGGAGCGCGGGTGCGGAGGCAGCAGCTGCCAGCAGAATCCCATTAGTGTGCCACAGCCTCCCAGGTCTCAGCTGTGGGCAGAAAAGCCCTTTTTGGCAAATCACCTGTGGTAGGAGCTGCCCACTCTGTGAGAGAGGCAGCCTGTGTGCCAAAAGCCAGGGATGGGGAGAAGGTGTCCGTCCCAGAGCCTTGTCCCTCCATGACACAAAGTGGTGGCCAGTGCCTTTCTGACCTGCTCCTGTTTAACCTGTGCCCAGCTCCCATCGGTGCTGGGGCCTGGGGCAAACCCCTGAGTAACCAAACTTCCTTCTCCTCCTCTTCCTCAGGAAGGCACTGGCCATTCTGTGTTCAGCAGTGCTACAGCAAGGTCAGCTCATCCCTTCTGGAGAAGGTTCTGCTGGAAACCAGGGTGTGCTCATCTCACAGTATCACTCCGTATGCAAGTGGAGTCAAGGGCACCAACCCAGGTCCCACACAGCTCCATGAGGTGGATGGGGGCAGGTAAGTGGGTGGTGGCACCCAGTCCTGTGCACCCTGTTGAAACCTGGCCGTGCTGCCAGCCTGGAGCTGGGCTGTGGGAGATGGGGGGCTGTGGGCTCTGGCACACCTCGCTCCTGCCCCACGCCTGCCTTGTCAGGTCTGATCACGAGAAGGATCAGTCGGCCCTGCTCCTCGCTCTCCCGATTTAATTAACGGGCCTTTCATCTCTACCCTGAAGGAATCTGCTATCTTCTGTCTTCTTAATTAACGTTCATTAAGCAAATCAGAAGAACATTTTCTCCTCTCCGCCTCCACGGCTTTTAACCCTTGCAGGGTTCCAGGTCCCCCCCATCCCAGGCTCCTGGGCAGGTTGGTGTGTCATCACAGACTTGGTCACCACGTCTCTGCCACGCTTGGACTAAAGTCCCGGGGCAGCATGTGAAGTCTCTCCAAGTACAGAGAACTTCAGGTGAGGTTGGGCTTTGCTACACCAGTTGGGCTGGGGGCAAATCCCAGCTCTGATCACTCTTAGGACACTCTTGTTCAAGATCATCCATATTCCTGGAAAACAAGGGGTTTCCATATCCAGCTTTAGCTCTACTTCATATCTAGGGGTGAAGTTCACCCATGGCACAGGTGATGCATCTGTGCTTGAAGGTTTTGCTGTGAGGAGCCACCATCCAAACCTGGTAGGAATCACAGTGCAAGGAAGGTGTGTCCTGTGGGGGCTACCCCTGCCGTTCTCTTGCAGAGTAACATTAGATGTGAAGGGAAATCTCCTTGTGCAGGCAAGAGGCACATTTGTGCCCAGCACCTGACAAGATGAGGGGCTCGTTCAGCCCGGGGTGCAGCTGAATCCGTCTAGGGATGTGCAGCTCTCACTCCAGCTGCAGCATTCCCACTGCTGAGCACAGCAGTGTCACCACCAATTGCCATCAAGCCCTGGCCCTGTGGGCCATCCCCCCATGCTGGGTGGGCTGTGCTTGAGGAGGAGGTGAGGTTGGGATGCTCATCAGCTTTGCCTGAATCCACTGTACGTCCCATGGGCACAGACCAAGCCCCCACTACATGGTCTCATCACTCTCTAACATGGACCCCTGTGCAAGAGGGGATGAGCTGGGCAGGGAAATCATCTCCTCTGTGTGTGTTACATCCAAGGAGGAGAAAGCAAACCCATGACACAAGAGAGCATCTCCTTGCCTCAGCAGCAAGTGGAAAGCAAAACATCTGGAAAACCTCATCCCTGCAGAATGCAAATCTGCTTAAAACTGGTGGCAGAGATATGCGGGGCAACTCTTGAGCTGAAAACCCTTCTCCTTCTCCCTGGAGGTTGACAGTGTGTTTGCCACTGGCCGCCCATTCCCAGGCAGCTGCTGCAGAGCTCCTCAGTGCTGGGAAATTCACCCTTCCCAGCGGAGCTGGCTCTGGCTGTCAGAGCCTGGGTCAATATATGATAATGGGGCTTTGAAACGGCGCTGCTGCGGGAGCCGCTGCCCAGGACTCTGATTCACAGCTCCCCTCCGGTGCTTTCTCCCGCAGTGTGTACGGGGAAGGAGAATAAAATAAATAAGAGTGGAAGGGAAGGGGAAGAAGGGAGCTTAAATTATAAATGAGAGCTAAGTTTCCAAGGCCCCTGTGGGCAGCTCAGTGAAGCAGTGTGGGAGTCAGAGGCAGCGCTCCCCCTGTGCACCCCTCTTTTGCAAACACACCTCCTGTGGAGTGTGGGGCAGGGTCTGCCCAGGGGCATGGCACTGTGCCAGTCTGCCTCTCCCCCTATTTGCTGTCACCCTCCTGCCCCCATGAGTCAAATCTGGAGGGTGCCATGGTCCCCAGAGGGATTCCCTTGGCACAGACTATAATTAGGATTAGCTGAGAGCTGTTAATGAGGCATGGTGATGATTGGGTTTTGCTACCCCGTGGAGATGCCTCCACAGGGATGTGCCCTCACCCTGGTCAAGGGGACTGGGCTGGTCCATGGCAGCAGGCAGAGATGGGACCCCCACTCGTGGGTGCTGGTGTGGAGGCATTGAAGGGAGTGTCACAGACCCACAACCCAGCCAGGCTGGTGTGAGTACAGGAGCATTGGCATCCCATAAATCAGTGTCAGGGGAGAATAGGGTGCTGGGCCTGCTCCAAAGCCTTTCACTCACCCCTTTTTGATTTTGGGGCTGCAAGAAAAGTGGTGACCACCACCAATTTAAGGAAAAAAGCTACAGGTGAGGCACATTCCTGGGGCTCATTCCTGGGGCTGAGAAATGGAGGAGCTCTGCTCCATCCACGCAGCTGGAGGTGCAAATCCCCCATCCCCAAAACAATGGGGCTGGGATGTATCCCACTGGAGGGTCCTATCCTGCCCATCCCCACAGCCTGAGGACCATGATGGCCTGCGGTGATACCAACCCCACAGCTCTGGCTCACAGACGAACATTTCGACATTCCCAGCAGCTTCCACAAGATGGACCTCGGAGCGAGAGGAGGTGCCGGGTAAGGGGACCCGTCCCGTCCCATCCCACCCTGTCCCGTCCCATCCCATCCCGTCCTGCCTGCTCCCGCCTTGCCATCGGGAGGAGGCTCAGAGTCCAGCCAGGCGAGCCCCGGCATGGCACGGCCTCCCGGGCTCTGCCTGCTGGCCCTGCTGGGGCTGGGGCTGGGGGCGGGGGGCTCGCCCGCCTGCTGGGACCCCCGGGGGCAGCCCCGCCGCTGCATGCCCGTCTTCGAGAACGCCGCCTTCGGCCGGGCCGCCCGGGCCACCAACACGTGCGGGTCGCCCCCGGAGGACTATTGCCTGCAGATGGGCACCCGCCACGACAGCACCCTGTGCCATCGCTGCGATGCCGCCGACCCCCGGCTCCACCACAACGCCTCCTTCCTCACCGACTTCCACAGCCAGGAGGAGAGCACCTGGTGGCAGAGCCAGTCCATGGCCTTCGGCATCCAGCACCCCAACTCCGTCAACATCACCCTCCACCTCGGTAAGTGCCAGCAGTGGTGTTGGTGAGGGGCACCGGCTGTGGGGGCATCGAGATCTGGGTGCAGAGATGGGGGGGGAAAGGGTGGATGCTCCTGCATCTGGTACCTCTTGGTGTCGGTGCTGAGTTAAGGACAGGACCTTCCCCAGGTCTTTTAGGGGGTGCAAGTTGGGAGGTGCCCTCTGCAAAGCACTGAAAGGACTCAGGGAGGGTCTGCCTTGTCCATCAGCCCTGGTCCTTCATGGGATGAGGATGTCAGCGGCTATGCCTGCCTGTGCTGCTTCCCAGACTCCCAAGACCGGGATGCCTGCCCCTCTTTTCATCCCCGGCTGCGTTATACTGGTTATGGAGGTCTGTGGAGCAGGAGACAGGTGGTTCCTAGCCCTGGGAGAGCTTTGCCCAGGACGAGTGAGCACCATGGGTGCTAAACCCCTGCCGTTTCAACCCCTGCATTGCTGAGGGTGCCCAGTACATCTCGGGGTGCAGAGCTCTGCACACATCGTGCAGTCCCAGTAGGTTTCCCCAGCTGGAATCCGCCCCTCTGTGTTTTAAATACTGTGCAAGCCGCCTGCTTGGAGGGTACTTAAAACCCACGGGGCATGCCTGGCATTTTAAAAAGGTTTTATAACATTTTCCTACCATCTAAACTATCCTGGCTGTTGGCCAGCGCTGTAAAATCTTCATTCTCTGCAGTCTCCTGCCATCTGCATGCCGAAGGGGGGTAGTGGAGGGGCTGCGGCTGGAGCTGGTAAGGGGACAGCCCAGCGAGGTAAGGGGACAGAGTGTTGGTGTGGCCCAGAGCCGTGCTGGTGGCACCCAGGCTGGCTGGGGTCGCCGTGGCGGTGGAGGGTCCGTGCCTGCCCTGGCAGTGACGCGGGCTCTGCCCGGCTGGGCGGAGGTCGCCGCTTTCCCAGCCCCCTGCGAGCGGGAGGACATCTGGTCCTGTCCCCGGGCCGGGGCTGGGCTCCCCGCCGGGCATGAGAAACGATGCCAGAGGAACCTGCCATCCCTGCTCCCGCTCCTGCCAGCCCTGTCCGCGGGGATCTGCTGGCCTCTTGTCCACTGTCAGATTGCCCCAAATCTCTCTGTGGGTGTCCTGGGGCACAGACCACCCGAGTGCAGCCTGTGTGTCTGAGAAAGTGCCACCAGGCGAGTTTGTGGCCACCAATCCCAGCTTGGCGCAGCGACATGTGCGGGCTCCACAGGCCCCGGGGCTTGCTTCCCAGTCTCTGCCTTTCTTCCAGCTCTTCCCTGGCTCGTCTGTGGTCCCTGTTGGACCCTGCACTCGGGTTTCCTGTGAAGTCCAGTCCCTGTGCCCACCCTGCTGTGTCTATGTTAACACAGCCAAGGCTATAGAATTGCACCAAGCTTATCTTCCAACCCAGTCCCTGTGGCCCTTCCTGAGCTGGAGCATTCTCTGCAAATGTCCCCTTCTCCTGCATGGCTCCTATATCTTGCTGTGCTAAAAAGTGCCATTTTGGCGCTTGGCTGTCACTGTCTGACTTTGCCAGAGCTGCCAGGCCCTGTTTCTGTCCCAGCTGCAGACCTTTTTATTGCTGCCTTAATGCTTTCACTTGGGTTAAGAAGAAAAAGCCCAACTGGCCCTGCAGCCTCCCCAGAATGAGTCCTTGCTCGTGAGCTCCACTGGGTAATGGGGTGTTTTAACCCCTGCAACGTGTCCCCTCAGCCTGCTTGTCTTGCTCAGACACATGTCATGTAGGTTCTCCAGAGTGGTTACCTGGGGAGCTTATTAAATAAGATATGGAATGAGTTGGACAAGAGCTGTGTTTACCTGCGTGCTGTTGATTGGTGTTAACTAGATTATCCTCCTTTAAACCTCTCTTCCCTGGGAGATTTCAGCCGTGCCGTTACAGTGCACTGGACTCAGAGCAGGTCGATCGTCCCAAGTGTCCATGGCTCCTGCACTTGCTCTGTCAGGGAGGTTCCTCAGGGAGGAACCCAAAATATCCATGGCTTGCGAAGGCAACAGACACCAGGGCTCCTCAGGAAGCTCCCTGAATGTCAGTGGCTCATTTTGGAGTGTGTAGATCAGGTAGCATCCGTGTCTGTGACTCTGCCTCTGATTTTCCTGTGGGATGGGAGCCCACTGCTGAGGTTTTGTGGGGCTGGAGGTGGCTGGGGACATGTAAGTGGTGCGACTGTCCCACAGGCTTCTCTCCAAAATCCTCTTGGAACCCCCAGTGCTGTATGAGCTGCAGTTCAGGCTCCACGGGAGGCAAGGGAACACTTTGTTCAGGTTTTTCTAAGTAGAAATTGGCTGATTGAAAAACCTGTCTAGAATAAGCACAGACTCCCTCAGGATGATTCCACAGGGAAGTGAGTCTCCTCCATCCCGGCTGGAGGCACCGAAATGGGGCTCCCCCAGCCTGGCTGACCCCTCCCCTCGCGCAGGGCCGCTTGGGGCAGAGGCTGTTTATTGACACAGCACTGAGCTCCCTTCCTCTCCCAGAGGAAACAGCTCTGGGAGGTGATGGCCCTGACCTCTCTGTTTTGGTAGACATCCCCCCTGGGACCCTGCTGTCTGGGAACCGGCGCCTGCCAGGCGTCCCCCCCCTTGCTCAGGGTGCAGGACAAGGGCACCCCTGCTGTCATGAGCCTGGAGGGGTCCCAGAGGGAGGGGAGAGGCACAGGGGAGCGTGGCAATGGTGGGACAGCCTGGCTGCAGACCCTTCTTGGCCCTCGTCACCTCCGGGTGGGCTGGAAGCGGGTCTGTCCCCAGCTCCAGGCACTCAGCCGGGCGCTCCCCGCATCCCTGATGGGATGCAGCTGCTTTTCCCAGCGCTGGTAGCCGACTGCCTTGGCTCCCCCGCAGCAGTCGCAGCACATACGCGACAGTATTCATATGGGCCCAATTAAAGGCTTGTTTTCCTAGTCCCAGAATAACCCCTATAACATTCCCAACTCATTATCTTTTCAAATAAAGCCAAAACCTTGCAGCTAATTGTTTTGTGCTGTCAGGAGTGGTGCTGTTATGGAGCAATCCAGGCTTTGAGCTGGTCCTTCATCTCTGGCAATTAAGAGGGTCTGATGTTCACTTTGGTGTTTTCTCTTCTCCTTTCTGCTAATTCTTTCAAGTGCTTTCAGAGCTCGCTGGCTGCCCCAGGGATTGGTGGCCTCTCTTTGTCTTCATCCCAGCAAACATGGCAGTGAGGCTGGGTCCTGGCACGCAGCTCCCTGGGAATCCCTGGGAAAGGGATTGGCCTTGACCCTTTCCAACTCTCCATCCCTGTGGCACTACTGCCCTGGGGACGCTCTCAGTGCTGTGGGCCTGACTCTCCTCCCTGCTGCTGGATAGAGCCTGGATTTGCAGTGCCTCCTTGCCCATACAACCCACCAGTGCACCCACTCAAGGGGTGGGCATTGCATTGGGGTGAGAACCAGTTTGGAGCTGGATGGAGCTGCACCATGGAGGAGCTGGTTAAGGGCAGCTGGATGGTGATCTCTTCTGGCTGTGGTGTGGAGAGGGAGACAATGCAGTAGGAGCAGCGGGATGGCAGCAGCTGTGCAGGATGGGGCACTGGGATAATTTAGGCTGGTGGTGCCCATCGGGAGGCCTGGAGAGGGTCACAGCACGGTGGGTCTGTCCACAGGCAAAGCCTACGAGATCACCTACGTGCGGCTGAAGTTTCACACCAGCCGCCCCGAGAGCTTCGCCATCTACAAGCGCAGCCACGCCGAGGGGCCCTGGGTGCCCTTCCAGTACTACAGCGCATCCTGCGAGAAGACCTACGGGAAGCGGCCGCGGCAGTACCTGAGGCCAGGGGAGGATGAGCAGGTGGCCTTCTGCACTGATGAGTTCAGCGACATCTCCCCGCTGAGCGGGGGCAACGTGGCCTTCTCCACCCTCGAGGGACGGCCCAGCGCCTACAACTTCGATGGGAGCCCCGCGCTGCAGGTGCTGCCAGGGCAGGAGGGGGTGGGTGTATGGAGCCCCGGGGACTGAGAGCACTATTGCACCCACGTGGGGTAATAGCACTGGTGATGCCCAGCATCCCTGTATGGAAAGGTGCAGGATGAGTCCCAGTTGGGAGCTGGTGGCCCCAACCCCTTGACAAGGTGCATTTCCTTTGTCCCCTGCAGGAGTGGGTGACAGTCACTGACCTGCTTATCTCCTTGAACCGGCTCAACACATTTGGGGATGACATCTTCAAGGACCCCAAGGTGCTGCAGTCATACTACTACGCTATCTCTGACTTCTCAGTCGGTGGCAGGTGAGGGGCAGCCAGATTGGGGTGAGGGCAGGAGTATGGGGACCTTCCCGGGGCTGTGGGGCTGGGGCAGCTGCTCCACACCAGTCTTATTTGAACTGTGGTTTTGGGAAACCTGCCCAGATGTGGCTTCCTCCATATGTAAACCAGAGCTGGAAATACAGAGATGGGTGATAAAACCTGGAGCCTCCCCAGTTGTATGGGAAGGTGGTCTTTTCCCCACAAACTCTTCTGCATGTTCCGCCAGCTTTATTTGCTTTGTCCCCTCCCAGCCCTATGGCTTTTAATGACACTGGGGCTTGTGTTGCTCCTCCTGTGGCCCTGCTGGTCCCTGGGCATGGGAAAAGGGGTTCCTGTGGTTCTAGTGGAGCCACAGCCTGAGGCTGCTGAGGCTGGTGGAGGAGCTTGGAGTCAGCACGGACACAGTCCGAGAAGCTGGAGCAGCTGTCTGTGGGAAGGGGGAGCTGATGTGGGTCAGAGATGCAGTCGGCACCCACTCGGTGCTGCCCATGGGCTGTGCTGCACATGCCCTTCCCTAGCTGGGACAAGTGGGAAATTTCTCCATCCTGGAGGGAGCTGTCTGCCCTGGGCAGCAGGGCTGGGACTGCTCCCAGCTGCTGTCCCACGCTCGGGGTCAGCAGATGGAGCTGGTTAGCACAGGCCACCCTCGGCGTGTGACCTCCGACTGGCCAGACTGGGATCACCTCAGGGACACCATGGGCGGCCTCAACACCAGCACAGCCTCGAGCTGCTTTCACCCCGTGGCCGGCCTGGCAGGGCCACACACAACCTGGCCACTGTCCCACTGCCACCACTGCCCACACGGAGCTCAGAGAGGCTCCCCCGTGCTGGGGTTTCCCCACAGGTGCAAATGCAATGGCCACGCCAGCGAGTGCGCGCCGGATGAGGCCGGGCAGCTGGTCTGTGTGTGCCAGCACCACACGGCCGGCGTGGACTGCGAGCGCTGCCAGCCCTTCTACCAGGACCGGCCCTGGGCACGCGGCACCGCCGAGGCTGCCAACGAGTGTCTCCGTGAGTATCGCTCGGGCTGTGTCTGTGGTCAAGGTGTGTGGCCATACTGGCGCTGCATTGGCTCATTCAGAGGCTCCTGCCCTTCCTGTACAGGAAAAGAGTACCTGCTTGTAAGGGAGGGAGGGTTTGCAACCCAGGGCTTCCCTTCACAGCATCACCCTGTGGATTCCCCATTCCCTCACCCCGTGAGCACGGCCATCTGCTCCGTGCGTGGTGCTGCACCCGCCTCTGCTTCCAGTGGCAGAAGCATTGCCGAAAGCTCACACTGCTGAGCCAAGCGTCCCCTCCGGCTCATCTGACCCCACAGGAGGTTGCCGTAACCCCTGGGTGAGCCCTGTGCCCCGCAGGTGCTCACCCCCTCTCCTGCCTTCCCCCCAGCTTGCAACTGCAGCGGCCGCTCCGAGGAGTGTTTCTACGACCGGGAGCTGTACCGGCGCAGCGGGCACGGCGGGCACTGCCGCCACTGCCGCGACAACACGGCCGGGCCCCACTGCGAGCGCTGCCGGCAGAACCACTACCGCTGGGAGCCACAGGCAGCCTGCCAGCCCTGCCACTGCCACCCCGCAGGTGCGTGGGGCTGTGCCCAGCTGGGCTCCGGCTGCACAACCCCTGTCCCAGCTGGAGTTAGCTGGGAGGGATGGTTTTGCTGGGTTCTCCCTTGCTCGAGGTTTACACATTTGCTCCCGCCCTGTGTCTCTGTTGAGTCCGTCCTGTTGAGCCTCAGGGCTGGCCGGGGTCCCCACAGGCTCCCTGCAGCCCCAGTGTGACAACTCGGGGACCTGCCTCTGCAAAGCCAACGTGACGGGCTGGAAGTGTGAGCGCTGCAAGGACGGCTACCACAGCCTCAGTGAAGGTGGCTGCAGGTGAGGAGGAACCTGGCCCTGGGCAGGAGCAGCAGGATGGAAGCAGGACTCACCTCATGCCTTCATCTCCATCCAGACCTTGCACCTGTGACCCAGCGGGCAGCGTTGGGACCTGCGACCAAAACACAGGGCACTGCACCTGCAAGGAGAGGGTGGAGGGGCACTTGTGCAACAGGTAAGCACCACGGCCCTGGGATGGGGACGGGACCACTGTCTCTTTCCAGTCTGGGATCAGTGACAGGACTTGGTGGCAAGACTGTGGGGCTGCATCCCTCTGGACCTCTGGGACCGGGTACACAAGGAGCTGCCACCAGTGTCCCACCCTGGGTTCCCTGCAGCTCTGCCTGCCCTGTGCCATCTGCTCCCATTTCCTCCCTGTGCCCAGGTGCCAGCCAGGCTGGTTTAATCTGCAGCCCCACAACCCCATTGGTTGCACCAGCTGTTTCTGCTACGGCCACTCCACCGCTTGCACAGCAGCCGATGGATACGAGGAGACTCACATCCGCTCCGACTTCAGCCACGGTACTGACCACTGAGTCCTGGGTGAAACAGAAGGCACAGCTGTGCCACCTCTAGCCAAAAAAGCTTGGGAAGGGTTGGGCTGAGCACCCCTCTTGGGGCTGAGCATTCCCCTTTATGGCTAACTAGTGGTGATGACCAGTGGGGATTTTCTCTGGCTTGCCCCTATTTTACTGTTAAACCTTTGCTTTTGCCCCCAGCTTCATGGGGATGGATGGGCTCTCCCTGGCTCCTCATGGTATACCTCCATGTCAACCTGCTCCTGGGGCTGTGCGTGGCTCAGGGAGGGCTGTGGGGCCAGGCATGGCTGCCCCACAACACCAGTGACTGCAGGAGCACTAAAAACAGCTCAGAAAGTTAAAATCTAAAAGGATGGAGCCTGCTGTGAATTTTCCCCTTTATTCCCTCCTCTCCCCACTCTCGGCTGGTATGTGGCAGGGTGGTTGGGAGAGCAGGATGGGGTGCTCTTTGCCTGGCTGCAGCCAGGGCTGTGGTGGCAGGGCTGGATGTGTGCGGGATGCTCGGGGAAACCCTGCCATCTGCCGCGCATCCCGGCGTGTGCAGCCCTGCTGCAGGGACACCGCAGCCCTCACCGCAAGTCCCCGCTCACCAGGACTCCCCCCCTGCACCCTGCAGGGATGAGCACCCACGGCAGGCACCCCCTGTCTGCCTCGCCTGTCCCCTGACGAGCAGATGGATACGAACCCGCCAGGCACGGGTTGATCCTGATTGCAATTAAGCCACGCTGCCAATTGCTGTACTGCTGGAATGTCTTCCACGGCCTTGAAACAGAACCAGGCTTTAAACCGAGTCCTTTTTTCCACCCTTTACGCAGCTAATCTAGGGCTTTTCCTTTTGGGACTGGTTTAGCAAAGCCCTGGGCTGAGATGTAGCCATGACACCCTCCTAAAGCCCCACTCCCCAAAGCGCCCCCCAATCTACAGTGGAGCTGGATCAGATGGAATTTTCCTGTCCTGGGTGAAAGAGTCCAAACTGGGGATGATTTGATAGCTGAGCACAGCCCACTTGAGAGCTGGGAAGGGATTTCCAACTGTTTGTCCTGCAGGGCTAGAAGAAATAACCCTAGGGAATGGGGGAGAGTTTAACTGGCTTCTGAAGGAAACCAACTTCATGCAATTATACCCCATCTCTCTCTGGGTTTCTCCAGCATCTCTCCCCAGGCTTCCTGCGCTCTCCAGCCCACAGTAATGTTAGCAATGCAGCACAGGCAGGGAGGCAAAAGTTTAAAGATAATAACTTCCTCCAAATCTAAAAAAAAATAAACAGATAGGGGCTGGCTAGGGCCACCCTCTAGTGCATGAGAGCACAGAGCCTGAGTGGAACAGGGTGTTACAAAGTGCTGGCCCCTTCCAAGACCCTGGAGAGCCTGGGGAGGAGGGACACAGCCCCTGAAAGCAGCACCTTACTGGTGCTCCCTTTGGTGAACGTTGCCACCGTGTGCTGTCACACAGGGCTGGAGGGCTGGGCTGCCACAGCTCCAGGCACCACAGACCTGCCCCTGCGCTGGGCTGGCGGGGAGATCTTCACCGAGTGGGACGGAGAGGAGCCGGTGGATTTTCGCGCACCAGGTACTGTGTGTGCTGGGTCCCTGGGGTGCTGCTCTGCCGTGGGGACCTGCCAGGGGACCCCCTGGTACTCTCATGGGGTGCCCACTGCTATGCTGCTGTGTGAGGCACTGGGCTCCATCCCAGAGCTGAGCATGTTTCAATAATACAAGGTGGTGGGGAGGTTTGGAACAGTGGATCTGCCTGGGAGGGCAGGTTGGAGCTGGCACTGCCCTAGGAGGGTGATTCTGGCTCCTGATGATGCTCGTGGGAATAGGACTTTCACCAGCAGAGCTGGTTCCTCCATGTCCTACAGACTTTGCTCCTCTCTCCCTTTGCAGAGAAGTTTCTGCGGAACCAGCGCCTCAGTTATGGGCAGCTCCTGTCCCTGCTGTTGGGAGTGGAGAACAGGACAGGGACAGAGCTCGGGATGCCTCTGCTCCAAGTCCAGCTGGTTCTGGAGGGTGAGGGGATGAAGATCACCATGCCCAGCAGCAAGAGCCAGCCCCAGCATGGAAAGCAAGCTGTCACCTTCAGGTACCTGTCACAGTGCTTTGGGGAACCTCAGTGGGGTTTAGGGCAGAGTGTGTCTGATCTTGTCTGGGCTGCCCTTTGCTATGGGGTTCAGCCCCACTCTCTGCCCCCATCAGGGATTTAACTGTGCTCCCATTGCTGTGCCTGGGTCCCAGCCAGGGAGCCAAGCTGTCCTGCAGCACGTGGCTCTCAGACTGGCCCTGTCCTTGCTCCCATGCTCCTTCTCCAACAGGCTGCACGAGGCAGAGGAGGGTGCAGAGCCTCTGCTGTCAGCCTTCAACTTCCAGCGCCTGCTCTCCAACCTGACCACCCTCCGGCTCCGTGTGAGCCGTGGCCCCGTGCGAGGTGGGTGGTCTACACTCAACATTCCCACAGGGACCAAGCTGGGATGAGCCGGGGACACCAAAGCAGCAGCAGACTCTCATGAACGAGAGGCACTGCAGGGGGTGTGTTGGAGCAGGGGCTGGCTCCTCTCTGTGAACACCCCTGGGCTCTCCAGAAGGTGTTTTGGTGTCTCCTATGCCTGTCTGGAGCACTTCCAGGCAGGAATTAGAGAGCTGAGCGTGGGATGTGCCATCCCATCCTCAGGCCGCTCTCCCCTCTCGCAGGCAGGCTGTCCCTGAGCGAGGTCCAGCTCACATCTGCCAGCCCTGGGCTGGGGACACGGGCGGGCTGGGTGGAGGAGTGCACGTGTCCCACGGGCTATGCCGGGCAGTTCTGCCAGTCCTGCGCGCCCGGATTCAAGCGGGAGATCCCCTTCGGAGGCCCCTTCGTCAGCTGCGTGCCCTGCGCCTGCAACCAGCACGGGGACTGTCACCCCCTCACAGGTGTGCACCCCCCGGCCCCTCCACTCACCCCATGCACGAGTGACAAATCCGTGTCTGTGCTTGTTCTGAAACCGTCGGTGGGGGTTGCTGTACCCAAAATTTGCAAGTCGAGTTGCTTGTGGGGACTGGGTTTGTAGCTGCAAAGACAGAGATAATTAATGAAGTGCAATAACGGTGGTAACTTATAATTAGAGGGGCATTTTTCATGGCACTATATGACCTTTAAGGAGGAGAAGGGAAGGGTGCTCATCCTCAGAGGAGTGTTGGAGTAGAGGTCAAGGCAGCAGAGAGGCAGAGGATTTTGCCAGGCTGGGTCTCACAGGCAGCATTGCTGCCCGATGGGTGGAGCAGGACTGGGTACAGCCCTGGAATCTGCAAACTGGGGGTCGACCTGAGCAGAGAAACAAGGAAAAGAGCAGGAAAACACATCAGTGCCAGGCTTGTGGGAAGACACGGGAGGAGCTGGCCCTTGTGCTGCCAGCCCAAGCCCTGTTCTGCCTCCAGAGCCAGCTCAGAGGTGTGTGACTGCAGCAGGGACTGCGGATGAAGGGAGGAAAAAGCCAAAGCAAAGTCTTTGGGGCAGTATGGCTGTGTCTGGGGTGGTTCACAGGGTGCTGTCACTCACCTCTGCTGCCAGACAAAGTGTCTGGGTGGCTTTGGATGGGGAAGGGGAGCAGGATTGCAAACAGCTGCCATGGAGCTTGAGGTGGCCGTGTGAATCCAACAGCAGCCTTGGTGCTGTCAGCCCCAAGGAAATGCAGACCAGAGCCCTGTGGGGCTCATGAGGTGCTGCCGTGCTCCCCATCCCCTGCAGACAACAGCAGCTCCAACAAGTGCTGGAAAGAGCTTGGAAATACAGTGATGCATTTGTTACCCGGAGATCCTGGATAGAGGGGAGCTCCTGGGGGTGGTGGCAGCTCTGCAAACTTGCCCTCATCTCACAGAGCCGGGGCTGGCGCCGCTGCACAATCCCCAGGGACGGGGCCAGGCTTTTGATGTCCTGGCCTGGGCTCTGCCAGCCTGCGCACTTCCTTTAGTTTATTTTTCCACTTCTTCCTGCCACCCGCTTTTCCTTTCTTTTCCTTTGTCTGACTGCCCGGAGGTGGGGAAAATGGAAAAAACACCCATTCCCTCCTGCGCAACATTCCTGGTATGACCTGACCCCACAAATTGTGGGGGAAAATCTTCCCTGTAGCTCCTCCTCTCCCTAGTGAAGCAGAGCATCTGCCTGGAGGTGGGGATTCCTTGAGCACTCTTCCTCATCTTCCTCCTCCTTCTCCTCTTCACAGCCGATTTCAGAAGGCTGACTCACCGGCTCGGATTGCCCTGGAGGAGATGCTCCCCAGTGGGTGCCGGGACGGCTGCTTGTGTTTTCCATGACAGGCTGGAAAGGACGTGTCTCGTTGCTGAGAAATGTGTTGTTGATTATGGCAGGCGCCGACAGCCTCCACACACACACTGATGGTGCTGCCTGTGCCAGCTCTGCCTTGTCCCCGTGCAGCTGTGTCCCCCTGTGTCCTCTCCAAAACCTCCCTTGAGCAAGGACAAGGAAGGGAGGGAAAATGTTCTGAGCACTGGCTGGAGATGTGCAACCCCAGCATGGTCCTTTGGCTGGAGCTGCACATCCCTCTTGGCACCCTGTGTGCCACACTCGGCGCTGGGCTCTCCATCCCTCCCGTGGTCCCTGCTGTTATTTGGGGCTGGGTTTTTGCAGACCCTCAGCTCTGTTTTTCTCCCCACAGGGCACTGCCAGTGCTTGCACAACACAGAGGGTCCCTCCTGCGAGCGCTGCAGCCCCGGGTTCTATGGCAACCCCTTCGTAGGGCGCTTTGATGACTGCAAGCCGTGCCCCTGCCCAGGAGGTTCACCCTGCACCGAGGTGCCCAGCAGTGGGGAGGTGGTCTGCACCCACTGCCCCCCGGGGCAGAGAGGTGAGGCTGGGGGTGGGTGGGCATGGGAGCTGTGGGCAGCACCGACACAGCCAAACCCTCCCCTTCTTTACACCTTCCTCAGGGAAACGCTGTGAGCTCTGTGATGACGGGTTTTTCGGGGACCCCCTGGGGCAGAGGGGGCCTGTGCATCCCTGTGAACCCTGCCAGTGTCATGGGAACGTGGATCTCAATGCCGTGGGGAACTGTGACCCCGTGTCTGGCCGATGCCTGCGCTGTGTGTACAACACGATGGGCGAGCACTGCGAGAGGTGCCGGCCAGGCTTCTACGGGGACGCACTGGCTCCCAGCCCTGCCGGGAAGTGTGCACGTACGTACAGTCCTGGGGACAGCTCACTTGCAGCCAAAATCCTCCCAGCAGTGGAGGCAGAGGGTGGAAGGGGGATGCCCAGTGAGTCTAGGGGGTGATGGATAGTCCAGGTTAGCCCCAAATGCTCTGGAATGGGATTCGTCCTCTTTCTCCACTGCCATCCGTCCCTGGAGAATCTCTGGTCTGCAGGAGCTCAGCCTCTTGAAGTCCTGTTTGATGGGGGGACGTGACTCTCCACATTGATGGCGGGGGGGCTCAGCCCCAGTGTCCCATTCCCACAGTCCTCTCCACCGGCTCCGTGCTGGGATGTAGGTGCTATTTTGTCTCCCACAGCTTGTGATTGCAACCCCAGCGGCTCAGACCCGGGGCTGGAGGGCTGTGATCCTGTCACGGGCCAGTGCCACTGCCTCCCACATGTGACGGGCAGAGCCTGCGGGCAATGCCAGCCTGGCTACTACGACCTGGAGCCCGCCGTGGGGTGCAAGAGGTATGTGGGGCATGGCATGGGGCTGCCAGGGGCAGGGTGGCCCTGTATCCCCGGCTCTGCTCTCTGCTCTTTGGGTCCATTGCCTGCTCATGTCCCCCCACTTCTCGTTCCAGCTGTGAGTGCCACCCAACAGGGTCGCGTGACAGCGAGTGCCACGCAGTGACGGGGCAGTGCTCCTGCCAGCCAGGTGTCACGGGGAGGCAATGTGACCGCTGCCACCACGGCTTCTTTGGCTTCTCTGCCAGGGGCTGCCGAGGTAATGGGGGTGGGGACTGCGCCTCGGTCCCTAAAGCAGGGCTGGCAGGCACAGTATGACACTTCTCTGCCACTGCTGCAGCCTGCAACTGCTCCCCGCTGGGCTCCGTGACCCCGCAGTGCCACGAGAACAGCACCTGCCTCTGCCACCCCGGCTTTGTGGGCTACAAGTGCGACCGGTGCCAGGCCAACTTCTTCCTCAACCCTCTGAGCTCCCACTGCCAGCAGTGTCCTGCCTGCTATGGGCTGGTGAAGGACAAGGTACAGCCCGTGCACTGCCAAGGCGGGCACAGCACCCCAACCCCCGCCCTGCCTTACTGTCCCCCCATGTCCCCCTGTGTCCTGCTCACAGGCTGACCAGCTGAAGGCCAGGCTGCAGGAGATGGAGGAATGGCTGCAGAAACCAGGCTGTAATGCCCACCCAGGCCAGTCTCTCATGCTGGGGGATGCACCTCGGGGAGATGGGCTGCCCAGCCCACACCTCCTGCAAGGTACAAGGGACACAGCTTTTCCCCATGTCCTGCAAGGTATAGAGGACTCCTCTTCCCTCCACCATGGAGGAGCCCCATATGACCCCTCTGGGTGCCCTCTGCTCCTGCAGGGTGGTGTGACATGCTGGGTGGGTGCAAGGAGTTCCTGGGTCAGCGCTGAGCTCAATGTGGGTGATGGGGTGACCCCTAGGGGAGCACAGAGCGGGGGATATGCCTTTTTGGGTAGGACAGAGCACTGCAGGGATGCTTGCACCCATGAGGTTTTGGAGCAGGTGGTGATGGGTGCTACTGAGGGCTGAGCACCAACACACGGGTGCCTTTTGGGTGCTGCATATGTGGGTCCCTCCTGAGCACCAGGAGGGACTGTCTTCCCCTTTCCTTAGCAGGTGGGAGGGAGGGCGTGGGGCAGCCCCAGAGGCAAGCAGGGAGCCCTGAGCACCTCTATGGACAATGAGCTGCTTGTGCTGCTCACAGGTGCCTGGGCCACCCTTTTGGCACAGCTGGGGCAGCTGGCAGGGGCTCTGAACATCGCACGAGGCCGTCTCACCAACGCCACCCAGGCCACCAGCTGCTCTGGCCACGGATCCGCCAAGACCTGCATCCTGCTGTCAGAGATCGGGGCCGTGCTGCAGTCAGCACAGCAGGAGATCCTGAATGCTGCAGACACCCTGGCTACCACGGTGAGCTGGGCTCCTGGGGGGGCTGCTGGCAATCCTGGGGGGCAGGGGGATGTGCCCCCAGGACTGGTGGGGTGGGATGTGGATGTGACCAGCACAGTGGGTGAGCAGGGGTCTGTGTGGGTATAACCCTCCTTGCAGCTGAGTCAAGAGGAGCTATTTTCCTTGCCCCAGCCCTTTGGGAGGTTCTTGGTGCTGGGCTGGTGGGGCTTGAGAGTCCCTGCTCCTTGCCATGGTCTCACTGCTACTGTTTACATTTTAAGGAGATTCCCCAGGAAATCCCTCAGCAGCCCACAAACTGGAGCCACTGGGCACTGGAGGCACGGGCTCTGTCCCAGAGGTACGGCTGCAACAAGCAGACGAGGTGTCTGCCCAGCCGGGGGTGCAGGGAGGCCGCTCCTTTCCCAGGAGGCCAATCCTAATATCATGTCTCTGAGTGTCCTTGTCCCTGCAGCCACGAGGGCGCTGTTGCAGAGGTGGAAGCAGTGGTCAGGAGAGCGCTGCGTGCCTCCAACGCCAGCTCCGAGCTCCTGCGGAGTCTGCTGGAAGGGAATGCGACGCGGGACGCGCAGCGTGAGCTGGAGGCTGGGTGAGGGGCTGGCAGGGCACCACAGCTCCTTGCTTCTGGCCAGGTCCCTGTTACAGGACTCGATCACAGTGATTTGGCATCTGCCCAACAGGGACGTGCTGAGCCCTGTCAAAATCATTGCACCACAGTGTTGCCAAGTAAAAAGACAAGGTGCTCTATATTGTGGGTATTTCAGGGAAAACCCCCAGCCTTTCCTGCTACATCTGTGTCTGGAGCCAGATCTCCCTCCTTTGAGGGACCAGAGGGCCTGGGCTGACAGCAGCATCCTGTCCACATAGGTACGAGGAGATCCAACGGCCCCAGGAGGAGCTGGGTGTGGGCATGGAAGAGGCCAGGAGAGCTTTGGCAGCCGTGCAACAGGCAAATGCAGACATGGCCAAGAAACTTCTGCAGGTGGCTGCTCTGGGGCAGGTGAGTAGCACCCAAGCTACGGCTGGTAAACCTACTCCCTGAGCAGTGCTGCCTCCTGGGCTGGGAGACGCTCTCATAGAGCTCTGGCATTCCTGACCCCACAGCAGGTACTGCCAGTGCAAGCTGGAGCCCTGGCACAGGACCTGGCAGTGGTGGAGCAGGCAGCAGCAGCCCAGGAGCTGTTGGCTCAGCAGGCTGTCGAGACATCCCGCACACTGGCAGCAGGATTGCGTCTGGAGCTGCAGAGGACTCATGGCTTTGAGCAGGTAATTGCTGCTCACTTGCATGGGGAGCCCCACCCCTGCTGCTCCAGCGACAGGAGGGACTGTGCCTACAGCCAGGGAAAGGATGTTTTGGGAGACATCTCCCCTTGGGCTCACGGGTCTCCCAAGGAGCTCACATGCCAAATGGGAGCTGGCTGAGACCCACATTTCTCAGCACTCCTCAGCCTCACTCCTTCCCTCTCCTCTCCCAGCTGCGGGACCGGGCTGGCTCTGCCCGTGACACGGCCACCTCAGCTGTCTCACATGGAAAAGCTGTGCACTCTGATGCCAAGTCCCTCCTGGCCAGCTTGGAAGGTAAAAGGCACCGGTCAGAGCATGTCCAGCCACAGCTTGGCTCTCACCACACTGGCTCTGGGTGCCAAGGGGAGAAGAGGACAATTTGGTGACAGCCAATTTGTCCCCACAGGCATGAGGAAGATGCTGCGGCATCGGAAGGGCCTGGCTGCCCTGAGGAGGAGGATGGCCACTGTGCGGAACAGGGTTTTGGTGGATGCCCAGAAGAAGATTAAACAGGCAGAGAAAACACTGGGAAACTCCTTGTCCCTCTCCATCAGAGCCCAGAGGACAGCTGGAGAGGCTGAGAAAGTCTCTGAGGAGAGTGCCAAGGTCTGAGTGGGGTGTGGGGAACTGCTGGGCATGGCCAGGCTGGCAGCCACCACAGGCAGAGCCCAGCCTGCTGCAGGCAGGGCTGCATGTCCCCAGGTGACTGTCCCCACCTCCATCCCTTTGCAGAGGGCACGGGCTGTGCTGCAGGAGAGCAAACAGGCCCACAAGCACGCCAGACAGCTTGCCAGGCGTGCCAACGAGACCCAGCGGGAGCTATCCCGACAGGAGCACATGGCTGAGAAGCTCAGGGGGGACCTGGAGGAAGCACACCAGGTGAGTTGGGTGCCCTTGGGCAGGTTGTGTCCTCTGGAGCCTGGACAAGCTTTGCCCACAGACCAAAGCAAAGGGAACAACACAGCTTTTGGGATCCACAGTATGGGCAATGCCTTGGGGATGTTCCTGGGATCCCCTTTCCCATCCAGCCAAGGGTCAATAGGGTCCCTGATCTGGGTTTCTGTCTCTTTTGAAAGGTGGGGACAGAGGTGAGTGAGATGGCAAAAAGTCTCCAGGAAGCCCGGGACTCACTCATGTCGGACATCGAGACCCTGAACAACCTGCTGAGCAGCCTCGGTGAGACCCGGGTGGGAATGGTGTGCAGGTTCCCAGGGAAGGGCTGGGTCCGTGGGGGCCGAGGGCTCTCCTGATCACTGATGCTGGGTCTCCTTCTCACCAGCCATCCAGGCTGAGCTGGGTGCTCTTTGGTTGAGATCAGCCATGGTCTCAGCAAAACTTCTTGAAGGTTCATGTCTTGAGGAAAACCCCCATGAAGAATGAATGTGTGTGCTCATGCCTGCTGTGGGGACACTGATCTCCCTTGGCACCTTCAGAAGGAGCAGGGCTGGGTTAAGGGCTCCCTTTGGAGCTGAGGGATGTACTGGGCTGGGTTCAATCCCTGTTGCCGGTTGGATTTGCTCCAGCTTCTCCCGCTTTGATCATCTGGGTACATTTCTGAGTACTCCAGGAGTCTTGCATCCAAGAAATTTTGCAAAAGGGTGGACATCACCCATTTGTAAGACAGACGTGCCCAGGCCCTGCCTGGAGCCACAGTCCTGTTTGCTTATCTGTGATCACTGGGAAGCTGCAAAGCCTCCATGCCCTGCTGCACCCGCTCCCTATAGCTTGCCTGGTGCCAAGGGTCTGAGCCCCTGGAGTATGTCCAGAACCTCTCCTGCCCAGCTGCCTGCTCTCATTCATGTCCTCTCCCCTTGTCCAGGCAACCTGGAGCAGGACATGGAGGTGGAGGCGGTGCTGAGTGCCGGGCAAGTGCAGCTGGAGCGGCTGTGGCAGCGCCTGGCCACGCCGGGCTCCCTGGCTGGCCAGCTCAGCCGGCTGCAGCAGGAGGCAGCCCGGCAGCAGGAGAAGATCCAAGCATTCGAGAGTGACTTGGCTGAGATCCGGGCCGACAAGCGGAACCTGGAGGATATTTTGCGGAGCCTCCCCGAGGGCTGCTCGAAGTGACCGGTTGCTGGCTGCTGCCCCATCCCCTCCGTGCCCCCCTGCACAGGGAAAGGCAGAGGGAAGGACACCCTGTGTTAACCAGCATCAATCCCTCCCACTGCTACTCACGCTGTCCTCCACAGAGTATCACACCCCAGGTCTTTATCTGTTACCAGTTCAGGCTCTGCATTCCGAGTGCTCTGCAGCAAGACTCCAGCCACCAGCTCCCCTTGGGATGGGGGGACAACCAGCTACCAGGGACCACCAACGTTTCTGTGCAGGATATTGAGCCATCACAGGGCCGGTTTCTCACCATGGAGTGAACAAAGAATCATCACAGATTTCCTCCATCTCTCCTTCCCCACCACAGCATGGCACACTGGGCAGGGAGAGCTTATCAAGTATGTAACATACCCAAGCTGTAACACCCAGCAGTCCCTCCTGCCCCAGGAGATGAGAGAGGCTCTCACCTGCTGCACAGTGCCTTGCAGTATTGTGCTCATGTGCTGTGGTCATAGAGGTGCAGAGAGGAATCCTGGTGAAGCGAGGCAGAGAGCTGCTCACCGGAGGGCATACAGCTTGTCTGCTTTCCAAGGGAAGGGAGGTTGCAGCAGGAAGGGATTGATTAACAAGCAGAAGCAAAGCTGGACCCTGGCAGGCAGGTGGGACATCCTCTACCTGCTGCAGGGTAAGAGCAGGTCAGCTCTTGCTGTTCCCCTGCTCCAGGGTAGCACAACACTGCTGCTGCCTACAGCTCCTCGTGTCCTGTCCCATTCCTCCTGGCTTACTGGATACCACCAGGCCTTGCTTTAAACCAGCCCGACATCTGCAATCCCAGGGGCTGGGTGGCACAGGCACCGGGCTGAGAGGTGGGAGAGCTGTATCACCCACAGCCCCACATCAGCACCTGCGCCCCCTCCCCACTGGGAGGAGCTGGCTAGTGGCACCAGGCTGTGCCTGGGGAACGGCTGGACACCAGCTCCTGCCAGTGTCACTCCCACGAGGTGGCAGAGGTCGGTGGCTGCATTGCCTTTAAAGGAAAGGCATGTGTGTTCCCCTGTGCTCCCATGAGGGCTGGGCTGTGTGGCCACGCAGGCAGGTCCTGGCTCAGCCCACCCTGTGCTGGCTGTGCCCTGACTCCAGGTAGATGAAGTCATTCCCATAAGACCAAAAACAAGTCCCCAGGCTGGAGCAGGTTTCACTTTTTAACCAGTTTTACCTGTGTTTTTTCTGCTCACAGTGCTGGAAATCAGGTTTGCTAAAGTCTTGTGTAATTTATGTAAAATTGCTGCCATAGATGTTGAATTCCCCCAGCAACATTTTCAGTGTGTCCAGTGGCCTGAAAGGGACATGGGATTTTCGTACTGAGAACAAACCCTTTGCCTTCATAAAGCTGCCCAAGGAGTGGGGTGCCAGAGCAGCGTGAGTGTAATGGCAGGGCCTCCCGTCCCTCTGCCCAAGAGCAGCTCTGGGAAAGCAAAACCATAGAGCAGCAAGAGCACAGTGTGATCCGGCTCGGCCAGGGAGCCATGGCCACTTACTGTCTCCCTGGGAGGACAATTATACATCTCCGGTGAACACACAAATTTGCTGCTGTTACAGAAATGTCAAGCCTCTGCCGTGTGCCTGCTGCTGAAGATGTTCACGCTCCCTCTCCTGCTCTCCCCGGAATTCTGTGTTTTTAGCTGGCAACACCTGCCTAGAGCTGTATCCATTAAAAATCCTTAATATAACACACAGCTGCCCAACCAGGGCATGTGAAGGTGAGAGGGCAAACGCTGTACCTGCTCTTGCTGCTTTGAAAGAGCAGGGGCTGAAATGCGGCTGAATTTGGAGTGGTGAGGGGCGAACGTCTGACAGCTCCTGCTAAACACCACTTTAGTACATGTTCCTAACATAAGGTGTCAGGCTGAGATCGCGGGGGCGACCGCCACAGCAGCTCCAGGCCGGGACACGCATCAGCCCGGCTGTGGCTGTCCCTCGGTCCATCCCTTTCCCCGCTGCTCGCGCTCCAGGGTCTATCCAGCAGCTGGAAGCGTATCGCCCCACGGGGCACCCGCGGACCCGCCGCCGGTACCGGCGGGGAGCCGCGGCGCGGGGATGCCCATCCCGGGGCGGCTGCGGAGCGATGCCCGATGGGCAGAGGGGGCCGGTCCCTTCCCCGCCGCGGGGAGCCCGCGGGCGGCGGTGCCTCCCCACCGCGCTCGGTACATCGAGCCCCCCGCGGGTCCGCGCTGCCCTCCCGGCGCGGGGCAGGCTCGGCCAGGAAGGGGTTAAGGGCGGGGGGCGGAGGGCCCGGCCCGGCCCTGCCCGCCCCTATTTAAGGCGGCGGCGGGCGCGGGGCGGCTCGGTGCGATGGCGGCTCCGCGCCGGCCGAGCGGCGGGGGGCTGCGGAGAGCCCCGCAGGACGGGCGGCTGGAGGAGATCAACAAGGTGCGGCGGGGGCCGCCCCCCGGGCCAACCCCATCCCGGCGGGGGAACGGGCTGGGGGCGGCCGGGAGGGGAGGGGGCTGCCTCGGGGAGGAGGAGGAGGGCGGTGGGTGGTGGGTGTAAGGGGAACTGCGGCCCCCTTTGCCTGAGCCCCTTTGGAGAGGGGGATGCGGCCAGAGGAGGCAGGGGGGCTCTGCGGGGGTCATGCTCCATCCCCGCCGCCCTTGGTGCTGCCCTCGCAGGCGGCTCTTTCCCCCCAGTGTCCGCACCCCTGCAGATCCGAGCGGCGCCGGTGGGTGCCCTGGGCACCGGCTGCCGTGAAAGTCCCCTTGGGAACTTGTTCCAGCAAGAACAGGAGCTATTGTTCTCCTGGAGGACTTCAACCTCCCCTCCACTGTATTGAGCACTTCAGCTTCTTCCTCGACTTCTTCCCGGAATGAGGAGCTGCTGCTGCTGCTCAGAGCTGACTCCAGCCTTTCTAGCTTTTCACTACAGCGGGTGATGAATAAGTAGCCCAGGACGGCTGGACGTGCCCCAAGCCTTGGGAAGGGGGAATGGCAGCTCCTGGATTAGTGCAAAGTGCACTGGGCTTCATGCCCTTCATGCCAGGGTCAGGCAAGGTCCTTTCCCCAGAGCATCAGGCTTGCCCTGTCCCTTGCTTGGCATGGCAGCAGGGGCAGTTCTCTTGGCATCCCTCCCGGCTAAGAGCGGTCCTGAGGGAGAAAAGAAGGGTTTAACCTTGAAACAATCAACGCTGGGATTTTTAGCGTAGTTTCCAGGTGGGTTTGGTGGTTGCCTGCTCCTATAGCCAGTGGCACCTTAGTGTTACAGGTGGAGAAGTCAAATCACTGCACAAGATGAGAGCCCAGAAGAGATGGTGGCTCACCTTGCCCTCACACTGCCTGAGCTGTGAAAAGTGCCAATATGTTCCACCAGACAGCAGTGAGACAGTGGAGGTGAAGTTTATGTAGGTCACTGGAGAGGGAATTAAGTCATTAGAAATAATTCAATTAATTAGAAACTAGGGTGTGCTGCGGAATAAGAGTGGAAAAAGAGGTGCTGCAGGATTAAGGTGTAGAATAAGAGCACTTGGCTAAAAAGGAGCCCTTGGAAGGCAGACATGGCACACTCTGCTCCAAGAAGGTGCATAGGTGAGCCTAAGGTATCTCCCCTAGCCAAGGTGGTGTTGGCCCTTAGGTTAAGGATGAAGGGACTGTGTTGTACTTACTGCTGCAGTTTCTGCTGCTCCAGAACCACCCTCCAGCATCACTCGGGCACAGGATGGATATGTGATCTTTCAGCTGGTGGGAGCTGTAGGACTGAGTCTGGGAAGTTGTGCTTCCTGGGATGCTGCTGGTGTGCCACTGTTGTGTTCCGGGGCTGGGGCATCTTCCTTCTCCCACACAGAGGACAGAAGCTCCTATCAATCCCCTAAGCTGCCATCACTTCTGGCTTTTCCTTTGGGTGAGGTTTGTATGACAAAAACCAAAACAAGCTACATGACTGCTGATGGAGCTGCTTGTTTGCATCCTTGCTGCCCTGTGTGTCGGCTCAGTGCTGGGAGAGGGGCTTTCAGCCGCTCAAAACCAAGCTGCAGATAGCATGGGTAGCAGCTGCCTATGGATCCTGAGAAGCCATCGTGCTCAGGGCAGCAGCCCCCACGCTGCCCTGCTTTGGTCTCTCTGCCAGCTCTGCGTGGCAGTGGGGGAGTGCAGTGAACATTTGCACACCTCTCCATCACAGAGCTGATAGAAACTTGGGCTGATATTGTGGCTGGAGCCAGAGAGGGGGTTTCCCAAGACCTGAAGAGCCCCAGGGTTGTAAAACAGTCAAGTACTCCTAATAAAACCAATCAGGCCAAATTCCTGTCAGGCTTAATCTCATTGTCTCATCCTAACAGTTAGCTCCCTCCCAGCCCTGCTTTCCTGGCTGGTTTCTTCCCTGCAGCTCTCACTGGGATAAGGGTCTGGCAGGCAGCATCCTGAGCGCACATGTGCTGCTGAAGGACAGCTGAGTCCTAGTATTGACTTCTCTCTTCCAGCTTGAAATGCTCCTCTGGGCTCCCCTCTTGCCTGTTCCCCTTTTCCTGGGGAACCCAATCACATTGTTCAGCCTCGTGCATCAAGGTGGCAAGTCTAATCCAGCACAGATTAGTTTCAACCTAGTTTTACCCACTAATACGCTGGGCTGTGGGGAAGAAATTCAGCCTGTTAGAGAGCAGGTGCCCACTTCTTTCATCCAGGCAGGCAGGAGCATCCCTCAGCCCCTTCCCAGCACCAGAAGGCAGGGCAGCTGGCATTGAGCACTTAAATATCCCAGTAAGAGCTTGGCCTGCCAGGTGGGGTCACCTTTTTGGGGAGCAAGGAAGAATCTGTTTTTGCTCAGGTTGCCTTGCAGGTAGCTGGGACTTGTGTGGCTGAGGTTATTGGCTTAGAAAAGTCTCTCAACAGCTCAAGAAAGGCTGCTCAGGGCAGGAGCGGGGGAGAGGCTTATTAGGCAGTTCTTATTAATAGAACATGCCCCTTAAAATGGGAACTTTAGCAAAGGGCTCTAGGAGGAACTTCAGCCACTCTGAGTCACAGGCCCTGGGGACTGAATTCCTGTGTGCTATTGTGAGTGTTTGCCTTATCGCAGTCACAGCCCAGCTCACATACAATGTGGAGGGTGGAATGCCTTTCAAATACACCCCCCTATTGCTTCCTTCCACCTGGAGCAGAGCTGGGATGCTGGTGGTCTATCCAGTCCCCCTCAGGTTGAAACTCAAGGGGTTGCACAGATGTTTGCAATGTCACCTGTCCTGCTCTTGTACCTTGCTGCCAGGGGCTGGTGGGCTCCTGGGCACATGGCCCTCAGCCATCACCTATGGATGTAACATTCCCTTTGGTCTTCACCATTTCTGTGCTGCTTCTTGCTCTCAGAGAGGTGCTGTGCTCTGCTTTCACACACTCTGTCCTGCTGGGAGGTGGAAGCTGTTTGCTGCTCCTGCAGGGCAGGAGTGAAGCTATGACCTGGTGGTCAGGAGGTGCTTTGACCTTGTGTTGTTTTTCAGTGATGTTTGCCTTCCCCAGAGGCTCTTCAGTGGCAATGGCAGCAGGTAACACTACTCCAGTCTCTGGTGACTTCTGCTGCTGCCTGGGCCCAAGTCTCAGAGCTCAATTGGGGCCTTTGTGTTGGGCTGGTAAATGATACCCCTGGGTAGAAATAACTGAGGTAAATGAAACTGAGTTGGCAAAGGAGAGCAAAAGAAGGAACTGGGAATGCCACTTTTCACCACAGCTCTCAATTTGAGTTGGTGACCATGGTGATGAGGGAAGTCAGTGTCACACTGGTTTAGTGGCCATGGTCTCTGTCTGTGGTTCACGAGGTGAGAGGACAGGATGGCAGTCACTTCTGTCCTAGTGGGCTTCCTACAAAACCTTAGTTCATCTGCAGGTAAAAGACTTGCCATAGCAGTGGTTAACTGGCAGTGAAGGTTTGAGGACTCCCTGGGCAGGTCTGAGCTCCCCTGTCCCAGTGAGGAAGGAGGAAGCAGCTCCAGGTGTGTGGGCTGGGGGGACTCAGAGCACAGGAGCAGGATCAGGGTGACTGACAGTGATCAGCACACAAGGCTGGCTGTGGCAGCAGAACCAGGCATGAGTTTGGGGCTGTGTCTTTGCTGGAGCTTGCCCAGCACCTGGACTGCCACAGTTCATCACACCTGAGGATAGCTGGATTCAGCCTTCCTTCTGGAAGGAATGAGTGTGCTCTGGAGGCTGGAGAGCATTTGGCTTACTGTTGGGCATGTGGACCTCGTGCAGTCCTGGTGTCTTAGTGCCTGCAGGCGGGGCTTCATTGGGTAGATGGTCTCATTAATCACAAGCAATGCTGCCCCAGCACTACCAGTGCCAGAAATCCTCATCTCTTAGTGACCCACTCCTGTCTTCCCCATGGGCATGGAGAAAAACAGTGAGGAACACATGCCCAGGGTAGGGAACAGCCTCAGCCCTCCATCCACTAACCCCTGGAGGGGTTTGTCCTGGACAGGCCATGCATAAGCTGTGCAGATGTTAATGATTTCTACACTGAAGAATGTGGTGTTGTTGCTGAACACAGATCGAGTCATTAAGCTGTGCTGGGCTGGCTGGAGCTGGGTGGTGTGGGAGGGCAGGGACAGGAGCAAGACCCTGCTGCTCACAGCTGCAGGGGGGTGTTGCTGGCAGGGCAAAGCAGCAGAGCTGGCTGTGCAAGTTGTGGTCTGTTCTCTTGGGTATCTGAAGGTTTTTGAGGTGGGGCTAGGCACAAGTGACCAGAAATGACCCAGGATTTCCCCTCCAGCGTGAGCAGGGTACGGGGAGAAAATGGATAGCTGGTCTGAGAGAGTGAGAGCCTGTCCCTTAGCCACACACCCGTCCTCCTGGGTGTATGACATTCTGCAAACTTTGCCTGTTCTATTTGCAAGCCCTCAGAGTTATCCAAGAGTTTGAAGTGTGAGATAAGAGTGCTTTTTGCAAGGACTAGGAGCCCTTGCTGGGAATAGGTGCCCAGTCCACGTGCTATATGTGCTTAAGCTTTCAATGGGGAACTGAAATCTTGGGTAAGCAAGAAGATGGGGTTTCATGCAGTTATTCCAAAGGCATGTGGGGTCCTGTCTTCCCTCAAGCTGCTGGTGGGAAATCTGAGACACTGGAGGGATTCCCTTTGCACTGGAATTCTAATGACAAGGTGTGGAGGGATTCAGCCCATCTTCAAGTCTCCTAGTGCTGTTGCTCAGCTGTGGCTCTCTGGGAATTGTGTGGGTCTTCTGGGTAATGCTGCCTCTGTACATGCCCTCTAAGGTGTTTTCCTTTGCATCTTTAACCTTGGGGCTATTATTTTTTCCTGTGATAGGAATTTCTCTGTGATCCAAAGTTCAGTGATGAAGAAGACCTGGAGGAGAAGTTGGCAGCATTCAAAGGTGAGAACTGGAGGGTTTCCCTGTCCTTTCAGCCTGACTGTTTGCCCTGAACCAGATTATTTTCCTCAGCACTTGGATCTTACCAGCCTGAGATTCTCTGCCAAATACAAGTGACTGAGCTCGGATGGATGCCTCCCCCTTGCTTATGGAACTTGTTGAAACTCCCTGGAGGGGTATTTTCCACACGAGCCTTTGTGCTTCTCCCACTTGCAAGGCAGGGACATGTCACCCTGCAGACATCCTGCCTGGTGGCTGCTATTACTGCAAAACCTGCTGCGTGGGCAAAACTCTGAGGAGCAGTGAAGGAGGATGGTTTCTGTCTAGTTACCCACACAAGCTAACTGGCATAATGGACCATGCAATAGCTGGACCTTTTTTTTTTTCCCAGTGAGTAGGAGGACCTCTTCCCACAGAGAAGAAGTCTCAGCTGCTTTCTGAAGAAGTTGGGGACTTCCTCTGCTCAAAAGTTTCATCAGTCTGATCTGGTCCTTCCCCAGCCACTTGACCCTGGAGGCAATGGCAGTAATGTGTCTAGTCCTGGCCGAAGCCTAACTCCAGTGGGTCAGTAGATCTAGTGCTTAGGTTTGGGCCATTTGTTGGGACAAGGAATAGAGAAACAGCTCAAAAGCCTGGAGTCCTCTGGAGCTTGTCCCCAAACTGGTTACAGGACAAGATCTGGCAGGGCTGTTCTGGGTACTTCTACTTTCTTTCCAAGCAGTGGCTGAAGAGAGTTGAGAAAACATGCCTGTGCGTCACACTGCCCTCAAGGCTTGTCCTCAGCCTGGCTCTAACCAAATAAAACCTGACCTTGCTTCCATTTCAGGCATTGTCTGCTATTTCCCTTTGAATTTTGGCTTTGCAATCCAGCATGGAAGAAGCTGGCTGGGGTTTTGTGATCCCTTACCCTGCCGGGCACAGAGGAGCCTCCTGTGCTCCCCGTTCTCTTTCTGTTGCCTTTTGTGTGACTTTGGCTTTTGGCTGCAGCCCTGCATTATTTTTTTCCCCGTCACAATTGGGGCTCTTCAAACATTGCAACTGTAGGTCACAGGCACAGAATTCCCTGTAATGAGAGCCTTTGGCATCTCCTCCTGCTGCCTCGTGAGTTTGCCTCCGTGGCCTGTCCCACTCTCCAATGCCTCCTCCAGCTCCCCCAACAAGCAGCTCATTGTGTGATGACGAGGGGAGTGTTTTCTCTGCTGCCCTTCCTGCTGCACCTCCCAGCTGGGCCTGGGGAGCTCCTGTGCAGTGTTGGTGTAAATGTATTTGTGAGGGAGGGACCATGCATGGTTTTGCCCCACTAAATCCCTGCCACTGGGGTGGGAGGAAGAGATCAGTGTGCAAGCTGAGGCTGGTGTAAAGCTGCCTCTGTTCTCTGCACTTTTGGCAAAGTGTCAGATGAGAAGAAAAGAAAACATGTGCTGGGCAGGGATGTGGCAGAGCAGGGTTTGTGTCCCCAGGCACATGCTGGGGTGTCTGACCCCTGCCAGGGAGGCAGCAGTTCATTTGCACAAGGTCATTACGGTGGGGCAGAGTGTGGGGAGAGACAGTCCCACATTAAGCATTGCTTTGGTCCCTAAGCATGTGTTACAACCCCAATTTCATCTTTGATCAGTTGCTGGATGCTTGAAGGGAGACATTTACTCCTGCCTGAAGCGTGAGCTGCTTTGGTTTGTATGTGATACTCTCATAGGTCTGTCTTGGTCAGCTCATGACAGCAGTAATCCATGGGCTGAGACCCAGGTGAACACATCCAAGCCATTCCTCTGCTTCCTGCCCTTAGCTGCCCATCAGTCCACTTAACCCAGCAATTTTCTTTGGAAGCACAGGTCCTGGGAAGGCTCTGCTCTGTGCAATAACCACTCTTCCCTTTGGCTCCTTAAATTAGCCTGCCACTTCTCTGTTCACGCTCGTCTGCTTGCTGGTGTCCCTGGAGGAGAGGCAAAAGGTCTTTTCCATTTTCCTTCCTGGGGGAGAGGAGCGGCCTGGAAGGACTCAGTTAATTTGAGTCCTCGGGGGCTGTTGTGGGGAGTGAGTGCTAACTGCAGGGCAAGTGGTGATTTCTCCAGCTCAGCACTGATGGATGGTGGCAGCAGGCATCTTGCATCTTGCTCTTTTCATTTAGCACAGCTGAGATGATGGGGGGCCCCCTGAGGCGCTGGGAGCTGTATGGTCTGTAAGACAGACAAATCCTTGCCTGAAGAGCTTAAAGTCTAAATGGGGAACAGCAAGAGAGGGGGGGGGAGTTGTAGGAAGCCCAGGTGTACCACTCCAAAGGGCAGAAACTGCACGGGATGGAATTCCTGAATTTTTTAACTGAAATCAGTGCTCTGCCTGTTACAGTGTGAGAGTTTTTGTCCTGCAGAGCTAATCAGACCTTCTGGAGCAGGTTCTGCCTTTCTCTGAGAATGCTGGAGTTGCTCGAGTCAGCAGTGTCTGACAGCAGGCTGGAAGGGCAAAAAAACCTGCTCCAGCATCACTGCTCCCAGGCATGTTCTTGGCTTGGCCCTCTTGATGTGGTCCTTGAGCATCTCTCCTGGCAGGAGCTGCTCTGGGAGCGAGCACAGTGCTGGGAGGACTGTGGAGTCTCTCCCTCGTTATTGCAGGCAACTGCGTCATTTAATCCCCCTCCTAAGCCGATCAAGCTTCATCTTGGGAGTGCTCAGGGGTTTGTTTTCCTTGCTACTCCTTCTGGGAGGCTGTTCAGAGCTTTGTTTTTCTGGCTGGAAACCTTTTAACGCTGCTCATGGCTAGCCGATACCTTGTTCTCATGCCAGTGTTTTCCTTCAGCTTAAGTGAAAAGCAGCCACAATTACAGAGTACTTAATTCTAGAGCCCTAGAACTGAGATAAGGGTACTAAAATGAGGCCTTGAGATGGTTTCCCCCTCTGAAGTTTGCATTCAGCAGTATATCAATGTTATCTCCATATCTTTTATTTCATTGCCCCAAGCAGGCAGCGCTCCAAAGCCCTGCACATCCCCTACTCTAGTGTCCTGCTAACTTGCTTCTGTGTCTCTTCCAGAGAAATACATGGAGTTTGACCTGAACAACCAAGGGGAGATTGGTGAGTGACTCTGAGGGATGCTGGGCTGGAAGAACAACAGTCTGCTGAGGTGATGTCTGCTGCTGTATCTGCTGCTTTGTGGTGCTGAGGAGGAAAACTTGTGGGCTTTTCTGTGCCCAGCCTTGCTTGAATCTTGATTTTTTCAGCCGGGAGCTTCCTTGGATTTCTAGGTCTTGCCTCTCAGCTTCCTTAGTCTCTCCTTGCCTACTTCAAGATCTAAGCTCTTCTCAGTCCTGTTCTCCTGGAGTTCTGTTTAGCTCCTCCACTTCTTTCTGCTCTAAATGCTTTTTTTCTTTTCCTTTTTTCTTTGCTGAGGCTTTCTTCTCAATCCTCTGCTGGAAAGCTGGGAATCCAGAGCTGGGAAGCCGCAGGGCTTGGACAATCCTGGGGTTTGCCTGGCTTGAAGCAGAAGCTGTATAAATCCATGAGTACTTCTGGTGCAGAGCAGCTCTTTGCTTTGCAGGGAGGGGAGCAGAGGGAAGCAAAGGACTTGGGTGTGAGTCTGGCTCAGCTGAGCAACCCTGCTTTGGGTCCAGAAAGCACCAGTTACATAAAGACCCAGCCTTCTGCAGGCCTGGAGCTGACATAGAAGTGTAACCACTTGTGACCTGTGCCCTTCCAGGAGGCTGCTGCCTCATTCCCCTCCTCCACCAGTCCTCCAGCTGAAGTGAAGCCTGTGGGGAGCTGGAAGAGGCCTGACTCAGGGTTTCCGGGAGGGAAGGGGCCCGCAGGTCTCAGCAGGCAGCAGTGCAGTGGAAGGAAATGGCCTGTGGCGCTGGGCAGGGGCGCCTGCTCCCCACAGCTTGTTTGTCTCCAGCTTTAACCCCGGTCTTGCTTCCCTCCTCCCCATCCTTGTGATTCTTGGCACCGCACTCTGAGCTGGAGAGCAGTGTCCCCACGTGTCTCTGGAGCACTAGGAGAGTTGTCCCTCTTCTGTGTGTGTGGTGCTTTTATCCTGAGCTGCATAACTGGGCAGTGATGCTCTGTACTGGCTTTTGGCAACAGCTTAATGCTGTCAGTCGTGGAGTCCACAGCTGAGGTGGGAACTCATGGCTCTGTCCCTAGAGTTAGTCTATGCTCAGTGTGGTCACATTTCCTTATTCTTGTAGATTTGATGTCTGTCAAAAGGATGATGGAGAAGCTGGGGGCTCCGAAGACCCACCTAGAACTGAAGAAGATGATCTCTGAGGTGACTGGAGGGGTCAGCGACACCATCTCGTACCAGGACTTTGTCAACGTGATGCTTGGAAAACGCTCTGCTGTGCTTAAACTGTGAGTGTCCCGGGGTGGAGCAGGGAAGACACAGGACCTGAGCTGGGGAGCTGGGAAGCCACAAGCTGCTTTGTCTGGTGGAGCTGGAGCTGTGCATGCTCAGTGACTGTGGAGGGAGACAGGACCCTTGTGAAGGGGGAGTCTGCAGAGTGACATGAGAGGGTGTATAAGCCCATGTCCAGGCTGAGCAGTGGCAAGTGCTCCCAGCAGAGCTGCCTGATGTGTGTTAGCACAGGCTTCCTCCCACGTGCTCAGTGGGAGTGATCTCCTCCTTTCCCGAGGGTGTGCAGGCATTCCACACTGCAGGACTTCTTCCTGTTTCTTCCCTGAGGCTCCTGCTGGCTTTGGGGCAGAGGCTTCCCCTGTGGATGGTGGCAGGACTTGAGTGGTTAATGATGGTCCTGCCAACACCGGCAGTGCTGGCTCCTGTTTCCCACAGGATGGTCTGTCCCTGCCTGATTTTTTGGAGGCGGTAGGAGATGAGGCACATACTTGAAACAGCTGGCTCATGCTGGGAGAGGTTTTCTGTGGTACAGGCTGCCAGCACTAGCCTCCCACGGCCCCCTCTGCCCTCTCAACAGGGCTCTGAAAGTGCTGCTGTAACAAATGGCTTCCAAACACTTGCTTGGCTCCATCTCCATCCCATTGAAGCCTGGTGTTTCCTTTCACAGCCACAGAGGCTGGCCCTGCTTTTGTGTCTGTAACCACCATGAATAGGAGCAGCTCCTCTCCATCCTCCTTACCCCCTTTTCGAAGGCAGCTTTAGAAACACAGTCAGCTTTCAGGGCAGGTTGGGAGGAAGGTTCCTCTAAGCTGGTACGTTCTTGCTGGCAGTGAGTCTCCCCACCGCGTGCCCTGTTTCTGTGTGTTGGGATGCTCGTCTTCCAAGCACACGCAGACTTCTGACATCCCAGCTCCTCCTTTCTTTCTCCACAGAACCAGACTGAGCCTGCAGCCTGTCCCATATCTTCCATCCCTCCTCCCAGCTGCAGCAGCTTTCACAAACAGGTCCCTTCTCTTGCTAACAGAAACCCCATTGTCTGTTGGACTCTCTAGAGCAGGAGCAGAAATGTAAAACTCTGTCCTAAGAGCAGTGCAGTCCTTTGATCCATCGAGGCAGCTGGCATTCCCAGCGTAGCTGCAGTCCTTAGGGAGGAAGACAGTGCTAGTGGTTGCAAAATGCTTGGGATTCTTATAGCCAGTGCCTTGCTCCTTGTCCCTGCCCTCTCCCTGGAATGTAGTTGCTGTTGCTTGCTTGGTGTTGGGTTCTGAATGTTGTGCTGTGTGGTTACATGCAAGGTGGGCCGGGGTGGTTTTTGCTTTTACCCCTCAGGAGCGCTTGGCATGCTGTGTGTGCCCAGGGGATTTCGGAAGTGGCTGTCTAAATAAAATGTGCTAATCCTCTGGGCTCGGAGAGGAAAACCGGCAGAGACTTTTGGAACACACTCCTGGAAGCTGCTGGGAAAGCCAGGCTGGCAGCACTGCCCTCTGTTGGCTTTCCCTCCTCTGTTAATTATCGGGTGCCCTTTGCAGAGGAGCCAGATGCTCTTTTTCAGCAGATAATGCCTAATGATGGGCAAAGATGCATTTGCTTTTTTTTTTAATTGGTAATATCTGTTGTGTTTTGCAGGGTCATGATGTTTGAAGGAAAAGCCAATGAAAGCAACCCAAAACCTTCTGGTCCTCCTCCAGAGAGAGACATAGCCAGCCTTCCTTGAAGAGGACAGGCTGCAAAATGGGCACTGTTTGCTTTGCTGGTCTGTAACAGAGGTTACCTGTGCTTTGTTACTCTTTTTACTGTGGACAGTCCTAGTTTTCAACTAACCTGCCTTAGAGGAACAGCAAGGGAAGCTGGAGACCCCCAGCTCATGTCTTTCTGCTGCTTGATCTCTTAGACAGAAGCTGTAGCACCAAGTGTAATGTGAGACCAAAAAAAAAAAAATACCCTGTGATCTTACTCTTTCCTCTGCCCTTCCTGCATTTCTCAGACGAGGAGCTACTTTCTTCCCAGCATATGGATTCGGAGCTGTGCTTGTCATAACAGGTACCTAAAGGGCCTTGCTGCCAGACGTGGAGCATTTCTCTGGCAAAGCCCCTGGGAGCAGCTTAATGGGTGAAAAGAAATAAGTGCCTTCTCTACTCCATCCTATACTTTCTGACTTTGGACTAGTTCTTCCCCTCCTGATCTCCCCAAAGTGCAAATCAGGCTCTGTCTGATCATGTTCTAGGTGGATGTGGGGATGTGCTTGGACACAGAGATCTGCCTGCAGGGCCTTTTGGCTTGGGGTAGGCACGGCTGCCTGAAGGGACAGCTTCTGTCTGCTCCGGGGGCTCATCCTGCTGGCACATCTCAGGGGTCCAACACCACCCACTGTGAGTGAGGATGCTTAAAGTCACCTTAGGGCCCCCCTTCCTGATAAATCTCAACTTGGATCTGACCAGGAGCATAACCTCTGAACGGGTTGTTTGTCTGTCCCATCCATGGAGTGCAGAAACAAGCTGTGATGTCTTTGCAGCCCCACAGGGTGCCTGGGGGAAGTCAAACCTTCAGGTGAAAGGAAGCTGGGTGACCAAACTGAGCCCTGCCAGGCCAGTTGCAGATGAGGATCTGTCCTCAGGCAGCTGCTCTGTCCCTCTGGTTTTTGCAGACCTCCCTGTATGTGTTTCATCTGGGTCCCCTGGGCCTATGGGGTACATTTCCCTCATAGATAAGCCCTCAAGTCTGCAAAATCAGAATGGCTGTAAGTATGCAGTGTGAGCTGGGACTGTGCTATCCATGCTCTGGTTACTGTGGTGATTCTTGTTCCACACACAGTTTCTGGAACCCAGGTGTTTGCTCTTTGCCCTTTTCCTACTCTTTTCTTAAATGTTCTCGACAGCTTTTAACTTTTTTAAAATCATGGTTTAATAAGTACATTTTTTAAAGGAAATACAGATGATTAACTCTACTAGGCTGATTGTTCCTGCCAAAGGCTGCACTTTTAAATAAAAAATAAAAAAAAAAAATTCTCACTACTGTTTGTGTGAAAACCAAAACTGTAATGGAGAGAAAAATTATGAGCAAAAGCAGCACCAGTCTACTTCAAGGACTGAAAATAAATCTTCTGAACCTACACTGTGTGTCAGTCTGTATTATCTCCTCTGAAGCTTGGTCCATATGATTGGTTGCAGATTAAGGGAGCTGGTGTCCAAGACTGTTAATATAAACCCTTAAGCAGATCCTGGAGATAGGTTTGGACTGTCTTGATCTGATCTTTGTCTGTAATAACTGACCGAATGCCATGGAGTTTGTGTGATGAAATACAGAGGCCACCTCCTGAAAGCTGTCTTTTTTTTTTTTTCCCTGATTTACTGAAAGAGAGCAGGTGGCAGTGCTTGTTTTAAGGAATAAACAAGAGCAGACACTTGCAATGCTTCTCTTGAAAGAGTGTGGTGGGTTTTTTTCATCCTCTCTGCTCTTGAAGCAGTTGCCTGAGGTTCTTGTCTAATGTGAATTATCAAAAGGGTAGACCAGGTTTCCTGGGGAATGACTGGGTGCACTGTTTCCATGTGTTTCTCAAAAGGACAGGATTTCCCTGAGATCAGAGCCCTGTGTCTGCTTTCTGCTGCTTGGTAGCCTCTGGGAATGCACCTGCTTTTCTGGGCTGTGTGTGTAAAATTATTGTTCAGATAGAAAATAAAGGAAGCTTATTACACAAGGGAAATTTGGATGTGGTTTGCCACAGTTCGGGTCACTACCCAAGGCCATCACTGCTTCTGCCTCTGTGGAAATCCTTGTCCTTTTTGGTCCTGGAAAAGAGAAGCACAACCTACTAAAGATGAACACAGCTCTTCTCAACATGTGCCCATAGGGCTGAGTGTAAGGTGATGCCTGGTGCTGGTGTTCTGTCTGAGTGGGGGCTGAAGCCCCAAAACTTGAGGAGCAAGTAAAGAAATCGAGGTCCTGTTGTGATCAAAACCCCATATGCTGCTTTTGTGTTTCCCTGGAGCACAATAAAGCTTTTCTGGCTCACAGAGCTTCTGTGTTTCCAGCTCAGCCACCCCTAACTGGAGGTGTACAGGGACTGACCCATGCTCCCACTGCAGTCCATACCAAGGGAACAGGATTTTACCTGAGGGAATGGCATAAAGGTGTGTCAGGGGAGGGTTAGGTCAGACATCAGAAAAAGGTTCTTCCCTCAGAGGGTGGTTGGGCACTGAACAGGCTCCCCAGGGCACTGGTGACGGCCCCAAGGCTGCCAGAGCTCCAGGAGCGTTTGGACAACGCTCTCAGGGACTGGGTGGGATTGTTGGGGTGTCCTGGGCAGGGCCAGGAGCTGGACTTGATCCTCGTGGGATGATATGGACATGATTAGCTCAGAGCTTCAGCAACACTGGATCTCTGATATGGAAAAGTCATCAGAGCCCCTTGCTTTGATGATGGCTGGGGTGGAGCAGCCGCCTGCCTGGCAGGGACAGCCAGACCCCATCCCTGGTGGCAGTGGGGTCTGTCCCCTCCGGGCTGGATCCCCTTAGGATGGAGCCGACCTACGTCCCCTCAAGGTGGAGCAGGGCTGGATCTCCTTAGGGTGGAGCTGGGATGGGGGTCTTGCAGCTCCCACCGGGTCTGGCCCTGCCTCAGAACATGTGGAAAAAAATCAGGATGAGAGGACATAATCTTGAGATTTAGGTCGGACACCAGGAAGAATTTCTTCCCAGAAAGGGCGATTAGACATCGCAAGGGGCTGCCCGGTAGGCGGTGGAGTCACCGTCCCTGGTGGTGCGCAAGGAAAGACTGGACGTGGCACTGAGTGCCACGGACTAGTTGACTTGGTGGTGTTCGGTCACAGGCGGACTCGATAACCTCTGAGGTATTTTCCAACCTAATTGACTGGGCGGGGCGGGGGGGGAAAGGGGTTTATTAACCACAGGTGCCGCCGGGAGGACCCGGAGCAGCGAGAGCGGCGGCCAGAGTGGCGGCCAGAGCGGCCCCGGCGGAAGCGGAAGCGTGTGGTGACTGTCCCGGCGGGGCGCGGGCGGCGAGACTGCGGCCCCGGGGCCGCCATGGGGGACGATATGGACGTGATTCCCGAGCGGGAGATGAAGGTGAGGGGCGGAGGGTGTGAGGTGGCGGGCCGCCGGCCGGGGGAAAGGGGAGTTCGACAGGCGGTTTGACTCGGCCCAGGGGCCTTGGCTTAGGGCCGGAGGGGAGCAGGGCTTGGGGAGGGCTCGGTCTGGGCTGCAGGGGGTGATGGGCTCTGAGGGGGCTTTGGGGACTCACAAACCGGGGTCGGCTCGGGGCATCCTTGCAGGGTCTGTGAAGCACTTGAGGACTCTCAGCGGAGTCTCCTACAAGGGGGTGGAAGGGAGAGTCTGGCGTGGCCTTGATGGAGGGGGGTCTTGGTAACTCCTGGGGAAGGAACCACAGAATGGTTGGAAAGGACCTTAAAGATCATCCCGTTCCACCCCCTGCCGTGGGCAGGGACACGTTCCACCAGACCAGGTTGCTCCAAGCCCTGTCCAGCCTGGCCTTGGACACTTCTAGGGATGAAGGAGAGTTGGACGAGCCTTGTTCTGGGACAAGAGTGAGGCGTTCCTAAGCCCTCCTGTGAGCATGCCTTGTGCTGGGAATCTCCCGGGTTTGGGAGCAGCACGTGGGGCTGTGGGGCAGTGTAAACTGGAGCCTTGCTGTGTGGTGCCAGCCTGGCCCCTGGCCGTGTCTCCCAATATTCCCGTGGGGCTGTGTAAGCAGAGACACGGGGGAACAGGTTCCTGGAGCACGTGTGGGTCTTTGTGCAGCTGCTTTCTGCCCTCAGAAACAGGGAAATTGGGCTTTTTGTGTTGCAGAAGTTTCTGAGTTCCTGCTGTTCCTCAGGTTGCAGGAATGTGCTTACGGAATGCTTTGGAAATAATTTGGAAATAAAACTCAGATGCTTGATTGGAGTTACTGGCATTAGATCCAGTGTTAGATCTCCCTTCTCTGCTTGGGAAGGGAGGGTCATTCCTAAAGGGAACCTCAGGTTTTGCTTGATAACAGTGCAACTGCTGTTTCTTAATTCACTTTGTGGGTTTGGAGGCTTTTATCTCTCACTCTGCTTTTCTCTCCCTCCTGTTTCCAAAAGGACAATGTGAATTATGAGAGAAATTAATGTAAAAAAAAATATCTGAGTGTACGAAGTAATTTCTGGGGGTGGGTGAGAGGAAAACCTGTGTCTGTTCTGTGTGTCATATGTTACAATGGCAACCAAAGATCCATGTAAGAAAGTGTGTGATTTGTAGCAGCAGGTTTTGTTCAGTCCTGTTCTGTATTTGCTTTATTCCCTTCTCTTTTCCTCTGTATCCCTTGGCTGCTTTTGGTGTGTTCCTGAGAAGGTCAGATGTCCCAAACAGATTCAGCTCCTGCAGGTTTTATGAGCTCAGGCACTGGGTGGAAGGGAAATTCAGCCAGTAGAAAAAACGTGGTGTGATCTCAGTCTTTCCTGGATGAGACATAAAATTTGTTGGGATGGCCAGAAACAATGTGGGCTCTGCCTTGGCACGAGTTTGCAGCTCTTGTGGGGAGACTCTTTAACTTACTGCCTTAGAGAAACTGAAGTAAACCCTTCCTCTTGCCCTGCACATGAACAGCTCCTTCCCAACTCTCTCCCAACAGGATTTTCAGTTCAGAGCCCTGAAGAAGGTCCGTATCTTTGATGCTCCCGATGACCTTCCCAAAGAGCGCTCCAGCCTCCTCGCAGTGTCCAACAAATATGGGCTGGTCTTTGCTGGTGGGGGGACCAGCCTGCAGATCTTCCACACCAGAGATCTTCTCATGCAGAACCAGCTGGGAGAAGATCCCAATAAAATTGGTAAGATGCGCTGACATTCCGTGGTCTTTGCAGGGACAGGTTTATGTGGGATTTATGACATGGAGCTCTTGGCTTCTGATACATGATGCAGACCTTGTCATGCTCTGTCATGGGTTTGAATTGCCACAGGTTCTTGTGTGGGAAGGCAGCGACAATATTTGCTGTACCTGTAGCCGAAATGAAGTACAGTTCATAGAATCATAGAATATCCTGAGTTGGAAAGGATCCACAAGGATCATCAGTCCAACTCCTGACCCTGCACAGGACATCCCAACAACCCCACCATATCCTTGAGAGCCTTGTCCAAATGCTCCTTGAGCTCTGGCAGCCTTGGGGCTGTGACCACTGCCCTGTGGAGCCTGTTCAGTGCCCAACCACCCTCTGGGGGAAGAACCTTAATTGCTGTTGGGAACATGTCACCAGGAGCTCTGTGCTCCTGTTCAGGGTCACCTGTGTTTGGTGCTATGCAGTGGGGCTGACTTTTCCTACACACAAATGTACCCCTTTCCCTCAGTTTTCCACGTTACCTTTGACAGCTGCTGTTAATGGGACTGTGGATTTCTGCATAAACTCATTCTGATTGTATTTTTTTACAAGAACAGTTCTTGCTATTTAAATTTGTCCCCTTCATTCTGTCTTCCTTTCCTTCTGTGTTTTCAGTGGAGAATGTTCAGAGCACCTTGGTCCCCATGAAGTTTCCTGTGCAGCACCTGGCTCTGAGCTGTGACAATCTCACCCTCTCTGTGTGTATGACGTCCAGTGAGATCGGTTCCTTCATCAGCTTTTTCGATGTCCGCACATTCCTGAATCAGGTACAGTGTGTGCAAAGTGGGTTTGGTTTTGGTTTAGATTTTGGTTTGGTTTTTTTTCAGAATACAGCAGAGGAGAGGCATAGCTGGGGTGGGATTTTCTGTCTCTCTCTTTGAGAGATGTCTTGTAAAGGAATTGCTCAGTAAGCTCATAAATCTACATCTTTTTATCAGTCATTTATCTAATTTATAGAAAGGTCAAAACCACTTTGAGCTATAACTTTGGGAGAATTCTGTGATCAGCTTTGTCTCATGTATTTGTGTTTCCTAAAAGGCAAAGCAGCAGAAACAGGCATTTGCTTACCACAAACTGGCCAAGGACTCGGGGAGTGCGGCCACAGTCAATGACCTGAAGTGGAACCCCGCCAGTCCCACCATGGTGGCCGTCTGTCTGTCCGATGGCAGCATCTCTGTCCTGCAGGTCACAGACTCTGTGAAGGTCTACGCCACCCTCCCGTCCTCCGTGGCTGTGACATCTGGTGAGTGGCATCCTCAGGTGGCACACGGAGTGCTGGGCGCTGAAGAGCGGGCGCACGTCGATAGGTGTGAAAACACAGGCTGTTTGTCTCGGGAGGAGGTTTCTTAACGTTAAAAAAAAATCCTTTGCGAAAAGGAAAGATTTAAACTTGAGACTCAGAGTGTGTTGCAATGGAATTGCTCTTTCCCAGTTGATTGGAGCAGCTGAGTCTTGTGAGTTATCAAACGGGCTCACCTGTGGCTTTTGCTGTCTCAGGCTTGACTCTCATTTCCAGGAAAACAGGCAAATAAGCATCATCAGCTGTTGGTTTTTGATCTCTTCAGACTTGCTTTCTCTGTGTCTGGATGATTCCATGTTTAATTCAGATTCATGATTTTTTGCAGGGGGGAAAAAATATAGCAGTTTTAATTTACTGGTCCTGTTTTTGTGGGGCCTTGTAACTGTTTGGTTCCTTGGTGCTAATGAAATTATCTTTTTTTTTTTTGCTTAGTGTGTTGGAGCCCAAAGGGAAAACAACTGGCTGTAGGGAGGCAAAATGGCACCGTGGTGCAGTATCTGCCTGTAAGTATTGTTGGTGGTAAGGCCTTATGTCTGCTCAATACTTTTGCAATATGATTTTTTTAATCTCCTTTTTTTTTCTTTCATCAGAAGCTACAGCATTTGGTCAGGTGGCACACAGTGTGAGCCATGTAATGCTGCCCAAGTGCTTCAGTAATATTCAAGTGTCTTAGGCCAATATTGGGTTTAGTTTAAGGTTTTGCAATGGTCACTAAAAAGTCACAATTTCAGAGTGGCACATGATGAGTGTTAAAGAGTGAGTTGCTTTAAAACAGTTCTGTGGGCTTTCTGCAAAACTTGCAGTTGGCTTTGTTCGTTGTCTTTTCTTTGTATTTAAGAGTTGTTTTATTTGCAGAATTTACAGGAGAAGAAAGTAATCCCTTGTCCTCCTTTTTATGATTCGGACAATCCTGTTAAAGGTACATCTTTTTATTTCTTTTTAACTTGTTTTCTCTCCTGTTGTCTTTAGTTGTAGCAGCTGTATACTGCACTGGTTATGTAATTACAGTGTGATTTAATTCACATATTTGGGAAAAATGCTATATCTCTGAATTGCATAGAAAAATTACCAGTTGGCCAGAGTCCTGCTCTATTTCTAGAATGTTTTCAATATGCATTTTGAAAGCTATTTTTTGTTAACTGATATAAGACAGTACTGTCACAAGTATTTCCCTTTAGCATGAAAATTTCTGAATATAAATCTAATTCTCATATTCCACATGAGTTTCACCTCATCATTTTGCCTCTTCAATACAATGTCAAAATAGAAAGTTTAGAAAAGCAGGAATGCTTCATTTGGATATGCCACACCACCACTCATATGTGGAAACACTGGCATTGTCTCATCTGTGATATCATCAAGCAACCCAAATATATTCTTCTAGCTTGTATTTTAAATTTCTGGGATCAAAGAATTTTCCCCCCTAATAATTTTGATGTTCTGCAGACAAATCATTGAAACTTGGTAGTTAAGGAGTTAGTTGCCATTTTTTTGTCATTTCCTTCTGTCTGCTGTGCACAGTTAAAATCAAGATAACCAAGGAAGTATCATTCTGAAGTGTTTCTGGCTGAGGTATTTGCTTTCCCTTTCAGTTTTGGATGTACTGTGGATTGGCACATACGTCTTTACTATCGTGTATGCAGCAGCTGATGGGACTCTGGAAACAGCCCCAGAAGTGGTCATAGCCATATTGCCTGTAAGTGCCAGCAAGTCACAGCTACACAAGTGTTTGTTGCTTGTTCTTGACTTGTTTATTACAGTGGCAAGTTGCTTTTATTGTTGGCATCATATAGAGCTCAAGTTTGGTGCTGTGGTAAATCATGGTTTTGAGGTTGGGGGGATTCAGTGGAGGAAGTAAAATCCACTTGAAAATCAATGAGTTCAACCTGTTCTCTGCTGAGATCAAATCAGGACATTATTGGTGTACCCTGGTGCAGATTTATAGGAGGTTACTCAGTTTCTGCATTGGAAGATAAATTAGGAATGTTGATTTTACAGAAAAAGGAAGAGAAGCGACCAGAGAAGTTTGTGAATTTCATGGAGCCGTGCTATGGGAGCTGCACGGAGAGGCAGCATCATTATTTCCTCAGCTTTGTTGAGGAGTGGTGAGTGGCAGGAATCATGGCGAGGTCTTTCCCTTGGTGTTTGTGTCTGAGTGGTCATTCCTTTCCTTATATTGTGTTCCTTCTTTTTGTAAACTATATAATACCTGAGTTTGAGAGCAATTAAATTGCTATTTTGAAAATGCTGTGTGAAAGTACAGCTTATTTCTCCTGCATGCTTTATCTCCGTGCCAACATACTCGTTTGGTGAGAATTTGTATGATTTCATGTAGGTACATAAGATTGTTTAAAATCTGTCATAACTATCTCCCTTGAGATTTTAAGTTACTGGGTGGGTAAAGCATGACTTTTGTCTCACTTAGTTATGTGTCTGTGTGAAGAAGCTGTTCTAACTTTTCAACTACCTCACGTGGACCATTGTTATTTATGATGATACAGGGTCTGTCAAATCATTGCTTTGAAAGAAAGAAAAAGCTCTGTAGTGATGTCCCAGACATGTTTCCCTCATCTTGGCAGGGAAAGTCATTTTTGTATTGTACAACTGTATTCCTAGTTGATTCCTAGTTGCAGATTTATATAGATGATAATGAATTTTGGAGCTGGGGACCTTGCAGTGGACTGTCCTGTTAGTTTTAAGGTGTTTGTGTCCATGCTTACAGGGATCTGGTTCTGGCAGCTTCGGCAGCTTCCACAGAAGTCAGCATTCTTGCCAAGCAAGGGGATCAGGTAATGTTTTTGTTCCACTTGGGGAATATATTTTGTGTTGTATTTGTGCATGTGTACCTCCTCTTTCCCAGAAATCTAAGTATAACCTGTATAAAACCTGGAATACAATGAGAAGATGAATTTTTTAAAAGCACCTCAAAACTAAACAGGCTTCTAAATTGTACAGAATCTTAAGGTAATTCTTAGATGAACAAGAGATTTGTGTGACACAGAGAGAAAGCACAAACAGAAACAGTGGGTTGGGAACCAAATACCAGAAGTCTGTTTTTCATGATTCATTTAGCAGTCTCAAAATTTGGTCAAGCTCACTTTATTAAAGTGATTCATGTGAGGTGACATGCAGTGATGTGTGAGAAGTCACACACAGATCTGTGAAGGGCCCTGATACTTCTGGCATTTGTTAATGTGAAAAATTTAAGTGGATGCTCTCTAGCTAGTCCTTCAGGCTGGAGTTCTGAAGAGAGCTGATCACAGGAAAGCAGTAGTCAAATTAATATTCTCACTTTTTGCAGAACTGGGAATTGTGGCTTTTGGAGGACTCCAGCAGAGCAGAACTTCCTGTGACAGATAAAAGTGATGACACTCTGCCCGTTGGTGTTGCTGTGGACTACACCAGTAACATGCCCATCGTGATCAGTAAGTCTTGTTAGTCTCTCTGGTGGAGTGGTCCAAAAATCTCAGTGTAGGAGATATTTTTGAGGGGCAGGCTGGTGCTCAGGGGTCTGGGAGATGGTTCTGAAAGGCAGACTGACACACCTGCCTTTAGTACCAAACCAACAACACGTGGCCTTACTTTTGTGTAAGGATTCAAATGGCAAAGTGTTAAACACAGTTCTTCCTTGGAGCTTTCAGGAGCCTGGGGTACTACAGTAACAGACTTGGGAAACAAAGCTCCTGAGCTACACCTGTGTTTCACAGAACTGGGATAATAGTGAGTTTAAATGAGTCATGTTCTAACACTGGGGATTTCAGGCTGCCTGCAAGGTGTTCTTTATTCTTGTCACTTATGTCCTTTGGCTGAACTGTTTTGTGTGAAGTACATTTGCACTGATCTAAAGCAAAAGTGGGTTGGTTTCAAAGCCAGAAACAGCAAAGATTGTTGAGGTGAATGTGTAGGTTTTAATTCTGCATTAAAGCACAGGGTCTGTACTGCCTAAACCCTGCTGTGCTCTACATCTAGGCAGCTGCACTGTTGCTGTACCTTCTGTGCTGCCTGAAGGCTCTTCTGAGCACCTTGTCAGAGTCTGAAGCTACATCTGAGCTACTGTGTTGTATCTTAGTGAATTCTGAGAACTCTCCCTTGAAACCCAGAGACAGATTGAAATAGAGATGCCTTCAGGCAGAGTGGAAGGTACTGCAGTCAGGAGTTCCTGAAGAGCACAGGAGGGTGCCAGTTAACTGAGAACTTTACCTGAATGAAAACCTACAGTAGGGAATTGAGGTCAAACTTTGTACTTGAATGCCAAATTGAATTTGAAGCCTTTTCTCTGTTAATCTATACAGTTGCTGGATTAAGGAATCTGTCAGGACAGATTTTTAAAACCTGTAGGGTTTTTAGAAAGGCTTTTGGAGAAGCTTTTTACTAACACATTCTCTGTATTCTCACAGAGTGCAACCAATTGGCTTTGCAGTTCACAGCAAGTTTAGGTTGCAAACAAACCTCTTTTGTCCTGTAGCTTGTTCCCATGTGGAAACTGCCCTTCCCTAGCATGCTTTTCTTGAAGAATCAATAGGTAAAGAAACATGGCCATCCACTGCACTGCCTGACAAACAAGGCACCATGATTATAGCAGATTTTTCCTGCATTCTAGATTATATGAGGTTTTTTGTTTAATTAAAGGCAGTTAAACCATTATTGACTTTTTTATTTAGAAATATAGGGAGCGTTTAACTGTGCTGAGAATTTTTTAACTGAAGCAGACTCACAGAGCAGCTGCAAATAACACAAGTATTTTATATCAGAGGTTCAGATCACAAGGATATTTGTTTGATGTTGGCTTTCTTTAAAGTTAAGAAGCTTCCTATGTAGCAATTCTCTTTGGTACTTTATGGATATGAATGTTAATGAGGTGACAGGACCCACTGGAATATGGGGACTGCTGAAAGGGACAGAGGATTGAAGGAGGGAGCAGCATATCAGTGAGGAAAAAGGACTGCTTCAAAATATGAAAAAGCTTGGCACAGGAATTCATGGGTGGAATTTGGACTTTGTCATTCAGGAGGTGACATCTGAGTGCCAAAATAACTCTTCATCTATGAATTTATGAAACATGAAGTCAGGAACAGAAAGGACAACAAAAGGAAAAAGAAAAAAAACGGGCATTTCATAGAGAAGCAAGGGAACAAAAATACAAATAAAATCGAGAAGGGAGAAATGTAGGAAATATTGTACTCATCAAGTCACATTAAGGTGGCAATGCCAGTAGGAACAGAACAAGAAACTTTGACTGCAGGACTTACATATGTGGTCTCTGGCAGGTGATGACAAGATCCTTGCCCCAGCTCCAGTTCTGATCTTGCTCTCTACGGACGGTGTGCTCTGCCCGTTTTACATGATCAACCAAAACCCAGGGGTCAGGTCACTTATTGTGACCCCAGAGCCACTGCAGTTGGCAGGAGAGAGAGTTCCAAAGTCAGCAGGTAAGTGCTCCAGTGGGGTAGGGGAACACTTGCATTTGTGGATCTGTGTCGTCTTCGTCTGTCAGTTTGGTAGTCAGACATGTATGTGGTCACAGAAAACATTTCTTTTTTTTTCTATGTAATGATGGGTGCTTTGTGCTCCCAGGACTGTTCTGTGTCCTTTGTGCATCAGTGTGAAATCATCTAGTCCTGTCTGTTGTAGGATCTCAGGCACTTTGCAGGCTGTGCTCTTAGACTCAACCTTTGGAGAACAGAGTCAAAGCAGTTTTAGGAGGCCCTTTGTCCAGCTTTGGGGTGCATGATTCTAGCTGCAGCAGGGGCTGCAGGCTCTGCCTGGGGACGAGGATCAAGCACTTTACAGACCCAGAGCGTGGTCTGCACACTTCAGAGAGGCGATGGTTTTCCTCCATGCTTTTGCCACAGGAGGTCATGATGCAAACTAAGGTGTTTGGCTGCAGCAAACCTTACTTAAACGATAGCTTTCTGCAGCTCTGTGAAAATTGTGTCAGCAGGTGAAGAATAGTAGTTTTGTTTTGAATTATAGATGTGTTGCCCTGTGTAGTGTGACATAGGCAGTTTCCAGTGCGGGGGTAGGCAGATAAGCTGATTGTTTTGCTTGTCTGAGTGCAGGAGTAATAACTGCAAAAGCATCATTTTTGTCTCTAAGCCCAAATTTGCTTCTCCTTCCCCAACCCCAATGCTGCTGTTTGGCAGCCTGCCCCTCTGCAGCGCTGGCTGGCTTGTGTGCTGATTGCCTGTTTTACTTGAGATGGCAGGAACCTCATCAAAATCAATGGAGAGAGGTGAAGCCTTTTCACAGGAAACTGCAGACAACATTAATCTGGACAGATTGTAGTATTGATCGTGACTTGGACTGTGAGCGCTTTCTGTATCACTTGCTGAGTTTGGGGACTGCAGGCCCAGCTCTGCCATCTCTCTTCCTCACTGTGCTGTCTGTCCAGTGAGTGAGGCAGTGCTGAGCTGTCCCCATCAAACAACATTTGGCCTTGCAATACCTTCTGCCATTAGTCAGTGCAGCCAGACGAGTCTCCTCCTTTCCAATTTGTCTTTTTGCAGGAATCACTGCCCCAACTCCAACCACTCCTCCAACTTCTCTAAAGCCTGACACAGTACCAGGTGTTGCTCCTGCTACTCCTGCCTCAAGTCAGCCTCCCACAGGGGGTGGAACAGCTGCTTTTTCCTTCATGCCTTCGGCTGTGAAGACACCTGGCTCCTCGGGCAGTGATCCTCCACCGTACCCCTTTGCCACTGATGCCTCCAAGCAAGCCCAGACTCCTGCTCAGACTGGAGCAGCAACATTCTCCTCTGCTGCTTCTAAGGCATCCACAACTCCTCCTGTGGGCACCACTACAGCTACTGCCACCTCCTTTCCTTTTGGATCCATGAACTTTAAGCCAGCTGCAGACAGCTCACCTGGGCCACCGCTCTCCACAGCTCCTGCTGCACAGAAGTCACCTTTTGCACCTTCAGCTTCTTCAGTCAAAGTGAACCTCAACGAGAAGTAAATAGATAAACAGTGAATGCAGGGGCTGGTTACTTCTTAAATTGCTCTAGGCATGGATATTGTATGGTAGTTCTGAAGATGGTGTCTGGCTTTTTGCCTTGACAGCTGTTCTCTATGCTCCCAAGAAAGCACTGAGGAAGCCTATCTTTAAGATGTAGCTGTCTCAGCTGTGAAAACCCTCAGTGCTTCCCATGCCAGAGGTTATGTTCATGGGTAGGATATAAGTGAAGGGACAATGCCAAAAATTAGACTGATAATTTGCCAAACTGCCTGAGACCTAGGAGGGTTTTTTTATGTGTCTTCTTCATAGGCATCAAACGGTAATTCCATGCCTTGGTTTGATGCAAATCATGGTTAAAAACTCTGGGATTTGAAATCCCTTCTGTCTGGGACTGATTTATTGAGGTGGTGATAGCACAAGAGTGTTTGAAGGTTCCTTCCCCCAACCTGAAGAGTAACTTGGAGAGCTGAGGGGAAGCTGTATCCACAGTTGATGGATGGCTTTGCCACTCCTGTGTTCAACAGAGAAGGTGCCAGACCTTTTGGGTTGGTTCCTAAATGGATGCTTGGTCACTGAACACAGAATCTGGAATCTTTAAAGCTCGTTCACACCAACTAAAACAAATAATATTGATTAGAAACTGTGCAAAATGGGTTTGAGTGAATTTTCTCAGATTTCATATACCCACTCTTCCCTCCAACTCCTGAGACTTGCTCTCTGTTTTTAGAAAAAATGGTTTAAAACACAGAGCTATGTTAATTGAAGCTGCTTTTTATAGAAAGCAACTTTTATGTAAATGTATCACAAGAAATTTCCAATGGTTCAAATGATTTTTTTTTTTTAATTTGGAAAATCTTTACTACACCAGGATCTGATGGGAGCTCTTAGGGCTTTTTATATTTTGTGTATAAAGCAAATGATACACCAGTGAATTGGCTGAATATTTAAACTGGCTGCCTTGAGGAGATGAGTTTGCAGATGAATAGAAATTCATCTTGCAGAATTTCTGCTTGAGCCTTGCTGTGAGGACGACACTGAAGGGCAGCTCAGATTTGCTATAGTTGGTGCGAAATGACGAGGTGCATTTTGAAGCAGTGTAGTACTTTTTGCTGGCATTTGGCTTTTGCTCACTGGGTGGGTCTGTGGTAGAGGTCTTTGTGGTTCCATGTATTCAGAAATTATCCTGAGTGGCTCCTCCCCACCATCTCCAGAAGCTACCCTCCTGGTGTTATAGCTGGAACTTGAGTTGTTGCTGATTCCAGTGGATGCTAATTCATGGGAACTTAATGCTTCATTTTGGAGGGAGGGAGGGAGGCAGCAGGATCAGTTCAGAGCTGAGAGATGTTCTGCTTTTTGTTTCAGGTTCACTGCTGTAGACACCTCTTCTCCCACAAGCAGCAGTGGCCAATGCACTTCCACAATGTTTTCCTTCTCAACCACTTCAAAACCTGCTTCTGGAGGTTCTCTGAGCCAGTCCACACCTGTCCCAGCCTCTCCTGCTACACCACTGAAGACTTCATCCCCTGTGCCTCCCACGGGTAGGAGGCTGATCCTGTTGTTGGGAATAGTGCATTATAAACAATGTTCTAAAAGTTTTAGGACATAGAGAGCTTTATTTGGCTTCTTTCTTTCTTGGTTTTCTTGCTTTAATGGCCCTCCTGATTGGCACACTGTAGTGGTGTGATGCATTTAGTCTTGAAACTGAGCAGTTTTTCCATTTGTGCTCTTCATCCCTCAGAGAGACATATGTGAAACAATTATGTTCAGCTGCTTACATTCATCCACAAGTTCTGGCATTTTCAGGGCTCTGTAATGCAGCTCTGATTATGGATGTTTCTGGGCAGTCACACAAATTGATGCCTTTCTTTGCATCTGGATTGACTAGAGTTCAAAAGGATCACAAATGAGTTCAAATCAGATGGCACTCACTTCTTAGCAGAATGATATTCCATCTCTCAAATGGTTGTGTGACTGGGGGTCTCGAGGTCCTCAGGAGTGGTACAGCCAGCCACTGTAGAGTAGCAGTTTTTACTGTTAGCAGTTTTTACTGGGTTTACTGCCAAGTGGCAGTTTTTCTGTTAGCCAGTTGTCACTAGATGGGAGTGAAAAGGCACCTGAGGAAGGTGTGTTCTTGGGCTAGGGCCCATAGCACTGCTGCTGTTGGATTTGACAGCAGTGATTATGTGTCTGATCACAACCTGTTTTTTCAACCTTTGTATAAGTTCATAAATTACTGTTTCTCTTAAATTCCAGTGGCACGTCCTGCTCAAAATGTTCCTTCAGCTTCCTTAGTACAGAAGACACCCAAAATCACCCCGTCTGCAGCAAAGCCAAGCTCTGCTCAGGTAACAGGGACTGGACTGGGTTCTTCAGAGGGTGAATATTTTGCATGGCCCATCAATTGCTTAGAATTCCTTGGACGGAATTAGTATTCTTAGGTCCAAGAATTAGCTAGCTTTTGACATTTAAATAACAGCAAATCTGTGGTTCTAAAACAATGTTCTCTGCATGTCTTCAGAGAGTTGTGTTTTGATCTGTGTTGTTATAATCAGAGTTATCTGGTGTCTGAATGTAGTTTCCAACATGAGGCCTTTGTTGGTATTCTAAGCTCCCTGTTGCAATGGATATATCCTTTAATATTGGTTTTGTTTTTTTTTTTCCCCAGGGCAAATCAGCACTCCCCAATGCAGCTTTAGAAAAACAGACCCACCAGTGGAAGGATTCAGACCCTGTCATAGCAGGAATCAGAGAGGAGGTGAGACTTTGAAACAGTTTTCTACATTTTAGAAACTGTTAAGACCACAGACACTTCAGTTCAGCTGTGTTCTGATGGTGCCTGTAAGCAGCTTAGGAATCAGAATGGAAATTTTTCCCAAGATAATCAGCCTGGTTTGTAGTTGCTGTCCGTGTGTCCTCTTCAGTCATCTTCACTCACTGTGCTAAAAAGATGGACTGTTCTTTCCTGTTAAACATTCAAGAGAAATTTCCCGCTTTGGCTGCAAAGTGACGGGTGTTCGTGGTGCAATTGAAGCATGATCCAGGAGCTGTGACATTTGTTCCAGACCCTGCTGTGTTTCATTGGCTGCACTTTCTTCCTCTTGACTTTGCAGATTGCACATTTTCAAAAGGAGATGGAGGAGCTGAAGGCCCGGACTTCCAAAGCCTGTTTCCAAGTTGGAACTCCAGAGGAAATGAAGATGTTGCGAACCGAGTCAGATGATCTTCACACCTTCCTCTTGGAAATTAAAGAGACAACAGAGGTGAGCAGGGTATCTTCAAACTGTGAACCATTTAGCTCCTCAGCAGTGGCTGTTCCTCACCTGATGTTCCTACTTAACCTGCCAAAGCTGAACTGATGTAGATGGAACATCTGACTCTGCCCTGTTAATGTGGGGGTGACATTTGCATTTGTGCTTTCAGGCAGATGCTTGCAAAAGCCCTTGTGCTGGAGATGGCAATGAGAACCTACTTTGAACCTTGTCCCATCTGTTCTATTTCTAATTGCAGTCACTTCACGGAGATATTAGTATTCTGAAGACAACCTTGCTGGAGGGATTTGCAGGGGTAGAAGAGGCTAAAGAACAGAACGAACAGAACCGTAGTTCGGGGTATTTACACTTGCTCTATAAGAAACCTTTGGATCCCAAGAGTGAAGCACAGCTTCAGGTACGAAAATAGAGAGTTTTAAATAAAATATAACTGAGGTTTGCATGTGCAAGTGCCCAGCATTGTTGTTCTGCCCTAGGTATTTGCTGTTTCAACAAAGTCTAGCAAAAGTGCAGTGAGCTTTGTTTTCCATGAGTTTAAAGACACTCTGAAAATCTTCTCCTAAAGCTCCTCTCTGTTGTTGCCGTTTGCAGTGATTCAAAACTCCTGCTGAAGGGAAGTAGTTCACCTGAGATCCAAGTCTATTCTAAGCTTAGAATGTGACTCTTGACATCCTGTTCCTTCTCAGCCTGTAATATTTGCTCAGGGATTTCAGATAAAAGAGTGTTGGGTTTTTTTTCCTACACTTTATAGAAGAGTTCTTGGAATTATTTTTATCTTCAGCAAGTGCCTTATGGAACAATTTGATGATTTATTATGACTTACAGAATTGTGTGGTTAATTTCATGGATGGTGGAGCATAAAGCTTAATGATATTCTAAAAGCTGGGGCACAAAGGAAAATAACCAGCAGTACATAAAGAGGCTTTCAAAGACATGAAAGAAAATAGGGGTGAAGCACTCTTTGTTACAGCTCTGGTGATGAGGGCTGTTTAACCCTAAGCAAAATAGAGTGAATGTGCCCTACAAATGATACTTGGTCTTTTATACACTGATAAGTTCCCCTCAAGAAGTTTGACTGGCAGGCTGAAGGCATAATTGAATGTCATCTTTGTGGCAGGAGTTATCAGGAGTAGGCATGCAGTTATTAGAAATGAGCTGACACAAAGTCATTTCTTTCAGGTCTGATCTCTGATCTTCACCTGGGTTCTGTAGATTGATTCACAGTCTTAATTGCACCCCTTGCTTTGATGTCCAGTATGTCTCTGTAACAGTTCAAGCTTATGCTTGTGACTTCAGAGATAATCTTGAAATGCATGTTTCCCTGTTCTAGAGAGAGGATCATGAGGAAAGGCTAACACACTGAGAGAGAAGTGGAAGTGGACTGGAATGTAAGGAGAGAACTTTCAGGTCAACTTTCTGAAAGTCTGTGAGAAAGCTCTGCTCTAACTCTTAAATTTTGCTCAGTCTGCATGATCCCCATTCTCCTGGGCGAGAAAAACTCCCTTAGTCAGCTTTGTGTCTTAGTTTTCAATGAAGTTTTAAAGACCCTGAAAATTTTCTGATGTCCAGCCATATTGATTTGGTATCCAGAGAGTTGCTGCTATATAGTTGCTGGAGAGAGAAAACTTGGCCTTGGCAGTGTGTAACACTAAGCCCACATTAGAACTAGGTTTGGTTTCAGGTTGGGGATGTCAGACTAGAATTTCATGCTGTGTCTTGAAAACACTTGGAGTGGAATTTTTCCCAAACCATGTTCCTTGGCTGCTTCATCATCGTATTTTAAGTGAGCATTCTGTTGGGATGAGCTGAAACCAATTGCAGTTGCCATTTCCAATTTACAAGGTCAGAGTTCAAGTCATGGCCGTGCCATGGCAGGCTGGAGGGATGACAGTAATGAGACTGAGTGCTGGGTTTGTTTAAGGAGCAGGGCTTGAGGCCAGAGGTCTCTGGCTTAGCCGTGGCAGTTGTGCAACTGTGTGGTCATGGATAAGTCACTTTACTCTCCGTGCTTGCTTTTTATTTATTTTTTTTCTTTCCTACCTATAAAAAAATCAAATTAATTCCTTGCCTTAATGTGGGAGTTGTGAGCATTTGTGAATGCTTTCATTAATCATGGTCTGTGAACGCTGGTCTCCCAGAGCCTTGCGAATTGCCTGCAAAGCTTTGATCACTTACAATTGTTAGAAGTTTCAGCGTTATAAAATGGGAGCAAATGACTCATGTTCTGTGAAATGACATTTGAAATAAGGATTGTTTTGTACAATGCCTGGTGTTTGTAAAACCCTTTCTTTAAAGATCTGGCAATGTTTTGCAAATATTATGGAAAGTATTATTTCTAGAGAGAGAAATGAGAGCTGGGGTAAAATGCCCAAGCTAAACCCTGTGTGTACCCCATTGACTGATAAGTAAATTTTCTCTACATTTGGTTCTGTTGTGCTGGTAAAACTTTCCAGGCAGAAATATGGGGAAGTGCTGCATGGCTTGGACTGAATGAACCCAAAGAGTCTTCAGCTTCTGAAGCTGAGATTTCTGAATTGAATTAAAAACTGACTTTATCTTACACGGTAGGAAATCCGGCGCTTGCACCAGTACGTGAAGTTTGCTGTTCAGGATGTGAATGATGTTCTGGATTTGGAGTGGGATCGGCATCTGGAACAGAAGAGAAAGCAGAAGTAAGTAATTGAAGTTGGAGTACAGAACTACTATAAAGAACACATCAGTGAATTGGGAATTAGTTTCTAATCAACAGACAGAAGCCTTTTAACAGTATGATCTTTTTCAAGGGGTCTGGGAGTAAAGCTTGGCTAAGACACCTACTGGGAGCTACAGGTTTAGACTCTCTGGCTTCATACGTGTTACATACATTGTTATGTTTCTGTCTAAGTGAAAATAGTGCTTATAGAAAGAACCTGTAAGGCTTGTAGAAATCCAGTGATGGTAGCTAATGAAACCTTACTAATAGATAAAACATCATGAAGAAAATGAGCTAAATGAATAAAGGGGCAGCATATCTAAAGGAGAAATATGCATTGGAGATGAACTGAACTTCTTTGTTGTTCAAACCAAACCATGTTTGACGTCATTAAGTCGCCAGAACCACCAAACCTCACTGAGTTTTAAGTAGCCAGAACCACTAGGTGTTTGCTTGCCTGCCTGTGGCCAGATAGACAGAATGGTCCTTATCTCTTGATCTGATCCCTTCAGGCGTCTGATCGTTCCTGAGAGAGAGACTTTGTTTAACACCCTGGCTAATAACCGGGAAATAATCAACCAGCAGAGGAAGAGACTGAATCACCTGGTGAACAGCCTGCAGCAGCTCCGCCTCTATAATCAGACATCTCAGTGGAGTGTTCCCAGCGATACATCTCTCAGCAGTGCTCAGAGGTATGTCTAACATGAATTTCTGAGTGGTGTTGACACTCCTCCTCTCTTGCCCCTAGCAGTGTGCAAAGGTGCATCCTCCAAAGAGTGATGTTTTGTGGGCATGGTATGGGAGGACAGGATGTCCCTAAAAATTACACTGAACTGTGCCCGGGCGATATAGAAGCTCACTGGTTATATTCTGTGACACGCTGTTTGATGCTGTGTCAGAAATTTCCCCTAGAAGTTAAGGGGTTTTATAGTAAATGGGATAATAGAGCCTCCAGGCTGAGATACTGCTGGTTGTCTGTCTGAGTTCGGGGGAAGAAGTGAATGGCTCTTGAAGTTTCCAAAATAGTTGTTTAAATCACACAGTGTCTAGAGGAGCGGATTGTTCTTCCAGTGCTTCTAGTGGCTCTTTTGGCCCACTTCTGTTCCTGATTTGTTTGGCTTCTTTCTGCTGCTGATGTTTTTTCACTGCTCTGTTTTGTCCCAGTTTTGACAGCGACCTTGAAAGCCTGCGCAATGCTTTGATGAAAACTACCTTGAAATCACAAGCCAAACCTCTGCCTAAAGCACCTGGTAATTTATTCTTTCTTCCTGGCATTCAGACCATAAACGTGAATTACTTTTTTTTTTGACTTGCAGTTCGATTACAGACTAATAACTGTCTGCCATTTTTCAGCTAAGTTGTCCCCAGTGAAGCAGGCACAGTTGAGGAATTTCCTAGCCAAGAGGAAAACTCCACCAATTAGGTCTACAGCTCCAGGTAAACCTTTAGTTAATGTAGAAGTCTGAAGTGATTTCCAGGAGGGTGAGTACTTGCTGTAGGACTCAGTCCTGAAGTTAGCTTTTGACTTTCCAACCCTTTCCTGTTCCCCCATCTGCTCTCAGTAAGAATTTTCTTCAGTTACTGTCTGGTTGAAGGCTGCCTTTCCTGGCAGCTAAGAAGTCAAATCCTAACAATGCAGGATTAAAACAGGCCAATAGAAGAGCATCCTAAAATAGGGTGCACCTGTTGTGGCTGTTGGGCTGGATGGTTCCCTCAACTTAATACACACATGATTTTGTTTCTGATATTGCAGCAAGTTTGTCTCGATCTGCCTTCCTGTCCACAAGATATTATGAAGATTTGGATGAAGTCAGCTCAACATCCTCAGTTTCCCAGTCACTGGAGAATGATGATTCCCAAGCAGTGGACCAGGAAGAAGAGGCTGCTCCAGTCCAGATCCCTCGTCATGCTCCTGTGGTCCGAACTCCCTCTATCCAGCCTGGTTTGATGGCTCAGTCTCCGTCCTTTGGGAAGCAGCACCTCTCCCTGGGTACTTTGCATGAGTTGTGTTTGCAGTGCCTCTCCAATTCTGAGTATGTTCTTGTGGGTATCTTTAACCACTGTATCCATTGCCAGTGCTTCAGGCCCTGGAGAAGTGAGTGCAGGAGGCAGATTTATGCTGCCAAGTTCCCAGGAGCAATAGCAGAGTGGCATTGTTAACTCATGAACTTGAGCTAAAAGTACTAAAAGACCTTGACTCATTGACTGTGTTTTCATGACAGCCTGGTTCTTTCAGATTGTAGTGACCTAAAATACTGCCCTAAAGACTAGGAAACTGAAGTACTGCTGCATTTGATTGATGTGGCCAAGGTTAGGAGTTCTGAGCCCAGCAAGTCTCACTAAGAACTGTATTTGCATACACTCAGTTTTCCTTGTGTGGGAGAGGTTTTTTAATTTTTGAAGCCAGAGAGAAAAATAAAGTGTCAGCAAAAGTGTCTGTAACAGCAAACTTAAAGTCCTCTAATGCACTGAAATGACATCTATTGAGACTTACTTGCTGAATTCCTTGGGATACACCAAAACTGCTAGGGACAGATAGTGTTGATTGTTTCGAAAGGTTTGCACATCAGTCCTGTCAGAAGGAAATTGTGCACTTTAGAGGAACTGCAGTTCAGCAAAGGCTTTCAAAGACTTGCCTGATTTGTAGAGATACAGTGGACTGTAATGTTTTTGTGCATTTTGTTTTTTAGTGCCTACGTCTTCAAACAGAATCATACCACAAGGGGCAGACAGCACAATGCTTGCAACAAAGACTGTGAAACACGGGGCCCCTGCTCCCACTGTCACTGTTCCAGCACCACAAGCAGCAGCTGCTGCAGCTCTGCAGAGGCAGATGGCTGCTAACCAGTCCCCAGGTAAAAGGATGACTAATTGCCCAAGTGACCTCTGAGCAGCTGAATGTGGCTTTCACAGGAATTTATTTCTCTCAGAGGAGAAGATCATCAGACAAAATGTGACGCAGATCTGTAGTTGTTGCATCTCTGAGCTATCCAGTGCATCTTTGTCTTCCTTCTTCCTGGAAGCTACTAGTACAAAATGCCTGAGGAACTCCCACCTCAAACTTCTTCTGCCTTTCTCATCTGTGCAGTGGCAGAAATGTTGATGAGGTCCTGGCACAACCATTGATCTGTGTGCAGGAAACTCTTGGAGAGCAGAGAAAGGATGTCACTGGCCTGTATTAATAACTATTCATTATTAGCTATGCAATTAAAGATCTGAATTGTAAAACAAATTAATATTGAAATTTAAATTTGAAGGTGAACTGTTAAGTCTTGGATTTGCTTGTAAGGTTTTGAGTTGACAGGAGAAGGGTTCCCCAATCTAAGCTTTTCCTGTTTAGCTTTAGACATTTCTTGGTGCTTCTCCAGCACTGCAGTGCCAGTGCAGAAAAGACACACAACTCAGTTACTGGTAGAGGAATTGGGTTAGTTTATTCTCCTTGCCTGAGGAGTGCCTAAGTGCAGAAGGTTAACTAGTGACATGAATTCTGGCAGAGGCTGGGGAGTAACTACACAGTCATTGCTGTTAACTGAAGATGTTACAGTGTGTGTAAGGGAAACTTCATAAGAATAATTGGTCAACAAGCAACAAAAATTGTACCAACTATATAGATCATTGTCCGCTTCTCTGGTGTCTATTGAGGGCTGAGATACCAAATGTTTTTGGCCAGATATGCTACATATGTTGTAGAAACTGAGATGGATTTTTTGGAGTTACTCAGGCACCATCTTGAATGAAATGCTTAATATGGAGATCATCTTTACATCTTTTTTTTTTTTTTTCCTCCTCTCTTTTTTTGTTCCTTAAAGCTGTAAGCACCTCCTTGACTGAATCAACTCTGAAAAACGTTCCTCAGGTGGTGAATGTGCGAGAACTCAAGCCTGGTGCATTGACTCCAGCTGTCTCTGCAGTAATAGGGTGAGTGGCCTTCAGTAACACTTGCAGTAGAGCACATCTGCCAGTGGGGAGCAGTAGCAGTGTTTTACATAGCCTGGCTGTGGAAAACCTAAAGGGGTTTTAGAGAAGAGTGTTGGGTTTGTGGAATGAAAGAAAGAAAGATAGATCTTCTTTCTGGGTCATTCAAGGATTTGCTCATGGTTTGTCCTGAACAAATGATGAGACCAGTATTAACCTCCTTCTCCATTAGTCTGTGAAATGCATTTTAGTGCATCCTCTCCTTTTGGGATCCAATGGTTTTACTGTTAATATGTACTTTGGACCTGGTATCTCTCCAGTCACCACCTCTGTTCTGCCTCTTTCAGTGAGGGACGTGCAGCCCTCTGTCGCTGAGTGTGGTCTGACTTTAGGCTGTCCAGATGTTTTCCTTCTGCTTTGTCATCCATTACAGAGAAAACCTCTGGAGTTATGCCTCTTCTGTCTATTCCCAGATTCACCCCCTGAGGGAGGCAGAACTGTGCTCTGGCTTTTATGGAAACTTGTCTCAAATTTTTTGATATCAGAATTTTGACTGAAGGGTTGTGTGTCACTGGGGGCTGATCACTTTGGGGAAGTACAGAGCTGCCAGGTTGTCTTCCTGAGTAAATTATGAATGTTGACTTTTGTTATTTAACCTTGAAGTTGTTGTTATGATTTCTTGTAAGTTAGCTGTAACACTTGGCCTCCCTGCTCTGCCTCGTACAGACAACAGCCAGCTCAGCTCATTCCAAAGATTTCTGTCTTATCACCAGGCTCTGTCACCAGCCACAGAACTAGTCCTTTTCCCTGTCATTGTAATGACCTTGAAACTGTCTTTGTTTGAAGTTGCTACTGCTGCTTAAGACAAGGATAGTGCATGGCCACTATATTCTGGGCTGGGAAGGCAAGGGCGCTGCTGAGAAGTATGAGCAAAGTTGGGCTCACTGCATAAAGTGGGATAAACTCACCACATATCTCAGAGTTGCAGATCCTTTATCCATATAACTGTGAGCTGTACATGCAGCTCCTGGAACAACTGCTGTTGTTGTATCACTTCTGGTTTTCATACATTTTTTTTTTTTTATACTCTTCACTGTCAAAGAAAAAAGGTGAAGTTCCTTTGATGCAGCTTTTCAAACAGAGAACAGTCTTACAGTGGTGGTGCTCAGCTGCTGACCTTGACATTTACTTCATGGTTTCTTCTGCATTTTAATTGTGAAACAGTCTGGGAGCATTTTAGCAGTATTGTGACCAGGAAGACTTTTCCACTCTCTTTTTCATCAGAACTGTGATGAAAAAAGTAGAAAGTACTGGCTGTGCATAGAGAAGGACGTGAGCAAGCAATACATAAATGAGATTGGTTTTCACTTGAGCTGTAGTTAAAGACCTGTCTTACTTTCAAGTAGTTTTAGACTGGCAGTATTGATTGATCTCTCTAATTTATAGATCTCCAGCTAGCTTGATATCTTGAAGGCTTTCTCTACAGTCTTATTTTATAGCTGACCTCATAAAAATGTACTTTCTAAAAATTCTACCCAAATGAACCGTGCTTGCCAGTCAGATTCAGCACTAAAATGAAGAGCATTCACCCAGCAAAGTTAATTCATCAGTTTTTGCTACTTCAGACATCCTGGCTCCCTTTTGCTGCCACAGCACGCTCTTCGGGTTGTTAAGCAGGAACGATTTTTCAGTTGTTACCAGTTGTTCAGTGGCCTGTGACTGGGTTTGTTGGTGGTCTCAGTCCAGTTACAGATACATAGTTTCCAGTGGAAAAAAAAAAATCCAGTTTCCACAACTGAAGTCGAACCCAGCATTTCCACAGCCTTGTCAGAGAACCCATGGGTCAAATGATCTTGAGACTTTTCTGGGGGAAAGGTCCCACCCTGTCATGAATTTCACTGGCCTTCTGTTGTTTTCTTCTTTGTTCAGTTTAAACTTGAGTTTACAGCTGCACCATCCCAACACCGACTCCTTCCAGTGTTAATCTTGAAGTTTTCCTTGTTTGCTTTAGTTTTGCTTTGGGCAGAGGGCAAATCCAGACCATGCAATGTGGAGAGAGCATGCATTGCTGGAGGGGAGAAAGGACTTACTAGTAATGCAAAGCTGTTTAAGGCACAAAACCATATCCAAGACCAAATGGCCATGCAAAATGTTTCATGCATGTGTCCACTTCCTTTGGAATATGGTAGAAAATTCCTGTCAACTGGCCTGTAGCTGACCAGACAGTAACTGCAGTTTGGGAAGTTACATGCTTTACAAGATAGGCAACTTTAGATGCCCAAATTTACTTCAGCCTCAGCCCTTTTTATAGTACAGAGATTGGTTATTGCCTTAGGAAACATCTGGCCTGAGTCAAAATGGAGAGAGCCTGCTAGGGTAAGAAAGCTGGCCTTTGCCACAAAAAAAATGCAACCAGTGTTGAATTTAAGCTTCTGAAATCTTCTGGTATTGACCATTGAAACTTGTGAACCTGGTGGGCCACATACCTTGAGGAGGTGTTAAAACTGGATGGCTGTTCCCAAGTTATGGTGATTTGGTGTGTTAATGGCCCACAGTGCAGAGGTTGGATGCCTCACCCCATAAGAAACTGCCTTTCTGCAGCAATTTTCTGTGGGTTCTCGTGTATAATTTATTTCATGGTCAAATTCCCAAACCTGTAGTGTAGAATGCAGGTTAATTTTATCACAGTTCTTGCCATGACCTCGTTAATGTTTGTGCTACACTTCAAAGACAGGAAATGCTCTCTCCACCCCCTCCCAACTCTGTCTCCTTGCTCAGCATTTCTGAGCATTGCATTTATTTGTCTGGGCTCCACACTATAAAGGAAGCTGCTTAGATTTGTTATCCACAAAGCATAAAATTGTAATCTCCTTACCTGCTGATATTTCATCAACTCCCTGTAAAATAGAAAGCCCTGACTCCCTTCAGTATGTGAAGAAGACTTGATCATTTAAGTCTAGAAGTTTAAACACACTTGCAGAGTTTCTTCGTTAAATGTGGCTGATTCACTTAAGAGGTTTATTCTCTAATCAGATTTGTTCGTTTGGAGTTGTGTGTGGAATCTTTAATAGCGGCGGTCGTTCGAGGCTTCTGGAAGCTGTGCTTTCTGAGAGGAGAGGAAATCCTCTTTCAGACTAGTTATTCATATAATTGTTTCATTTTTCTTTTTAAGATCATCCGTGCCTCACTCTGCAGCCCAGGCAGTTCATCAAGTTTTGGCTACTGTTGCTACAAATCAAGCTAAACAGGTACCTGATACAGAACCCTTTCCCTGGGGAATGCTGTACCTGGGCATGCTCAGCACAGTTTGGGGGTTTAGTTGTTGTTGATGAACAAATCATCTAAAAATCACTTTTCACAGCTTGCCCTGCGTTCTTGACAAACCATTTATCTATCCATGACCTCAACAGTGTGATGCCAGAGACATATCTTTGTTATGTCTTCCCTTTTCTCACTTTTGAAGACTTGCAGCTTTCTAATGGCCACAACCTTGCTGCAGGAGGGGTTGCAGCAAAAAAAACAGCAAAGGAAACTGTGTTAGGTAGATACACCAAAAAAAAAAAAGTGATAGGCAATCAAGGGACAGAGTAGTTTACTTATCCTGTTATTCTACTGAAAACATTTCTTACTGGTTGTCAGGCTAGGGGGTTTTATATCTACACATCCAAAAAAAAAACCAACACAGAAGTTTTTGTCCCCTGGAATCATTGAGCTGCTGCCCATGGAGGCTTACTGACCTGTTGAAAAAGTTCAATATTGACTCTGTATTTAAATGTCAGGACATAATGGGCCCAAGATTGAAGGGCAATTCTGAGAGCTTCGACCACCTTCCTCTATTTTATTCTTAAATCATTGCTTGACACTTAGAATACCAAACCAATGTCCAAGGACCTTTGTCAATGGACAGACTGCACTGACCTGGTGTTGTGTTTTTAGACACCTCTAACAAGCTCCATTAAGGTACAGACTCCACCTTCCTCTGTGTGTGCACCCTGTACTGTGGTATCCATAGCTGGTCTAACATCATCTGTCAACAAGATCTCAGGTAAGTTGTCGTGAGTGGGGGTGGAAATAAGACCTAGATGTCTCTTGCCACCTCTCAGGGTGAATGAAGACAGAGGAGAAAAGATTTGCCTCCCCTGAGAGGTTGCTGTGCCAGTCTTGAGGGAGAGAATTTGAGAAACCGAGTTACAGAAGCACAGGAGGGTGGTTTTCTATCCTGCCCTGTGTTTTGTCTCTGTTCCTGCATCTAGAATTCAGTGATGGAATTCCTTGTTCAGAGTGGACTCGAGACATGTAATCCTTATCAGTAGACACAAAAGCACGTCTTCCAAAGGCTGCTGCGGTTTGACAGCAAATCAAAAGCAGCTGTTTTGTTTTTAAAACGTGAAAATCATGCTTTTTTTAAACATGCTGGTTTGATTTTTAAACACACAGCATTATAGGAGTACCTGAACAAGCTTGAAGTGAACTAATTTGGTGCTGGGTGTGTTGAGCACTGAACTCTAAGACCAACTTCAGAGCCAGTTCAGATACTGTGATCAGTCTCACAGAGTTTGGAAGTTTCTTAGGAAAGGAATGCTCAGTTAAAATCACTCATGCAAATGGGGGAAGAGGAGACAGGGAAGGAAGGAATTGATTTTTAATGTGTATTAGATAATAATGCTTGCATTGGACATGGTTTTATAAGCCTCTTGCATAAATGTCTGAAATCCATCTCTGTTGGTCTTTTGCCTTTAATCCGTGGATGTAGGTTGCCTCTTAGCCAGGGGTAAAAAGCAGTAAAAATAGCTAGGAATCATATTTGACTTGGCAAATGCTTCTTAAATTTTGGGTTATTGAAAATGTCAGCTCCTGAATTTGATAGCATTTCCTTTTTATTTGAAGTTTATTAAATTGCAGACTGCGTGTGCAAGCTATTCATTCCTTTTCTGATAGCTGGATGACAAGGTGCTTTTGGTTTTTTGTTTGTAAATATATTTTATCCGTATATTTATTTGTTTTTCTTGTAACTTACAGGACAAGGGACAGTAAAAACAGTTACAGCTGTTTCTTCTACTGTGACATCAGTACAAGCAACAACTTCACAGCTTAACAAAGCGTTCTCGTTCTCTTCTGCGGGGTCTGTATGAACCTTAAGAGTTCTTTGTGGTTGACTTTAAATATGAGTATGGGCTGTTACAGCAGGTGTTGCCTGCAAGATGTGTAATGCTATAAAATGGCACCTGCACGTGTTAGACTGGGAGGGCAGGAGTTTTGTACCAGAGTTCTTGGAAGACCTTGTCTGTGGAAGCCTGAGCGAGGTCTGAAGGTCTCTGAGACTTGGGTGCAGTATCGTGTTGCTTTGAGATTTTCCAGTGTGTAACTAATCAAGAGTAAAGGATGACTGGCTTGCTTTGGGGGTTTATCTACAGTGGAGTATTGAACAAGTTCCCAGTTAGGGCTTGACATCTGTCCTGATGGTCAGGCTTGCTGAATGAGTTATTTATTCTAGTACAGCAGAGCAAATTTCACGTTTTGGCTTGGGAAAAAAGTCAGTTCCTGAAGGTGACTAGAGAGGCCCCCTGCCATCTGGTGATGGCTGTTACATAACAATAGCACAAAGCAAGGCACATGTTATGAACATACAGTTACTCTGAAATCTCTCTTAGGGAGTGTTTTTTCAGGGATGGCAGAAATACCTCTTTGATCATATCTAAACATAATCTGTGTTTAGGGGAGAGGGAGGACTCCTTAGACATGATTGTTTGAAATTCTGCATGTTTACCAGTCTGACACTGAAGGGAATTTCTCTTTATGAAGTGGGCAACGTTAAGTATTTCAGAACACACGTACTTTCAAATGGCTGGTTTCTTCCAGTCTTACCCATTTCTCTGCACATTTGTCAAGAGGATGTTACCCAAGTGCCTTGCTGTGCTCTTCAGAGGGCTAAAAGAGTCCTTTTGAGTGATGGAAATTCAGATTCAAAAAGCAAACAACCCTGCCTTTGTCCCATGTGCAGTGCCTCAGTGTGTAAACCATATGTTAAGTACAGTGCTGTTGTCAGTGATGTCTTAGTTCCACAGCCTTACTTCTATATCAGCAGCTGGTCTTTGAGAATCAGAGAAAGCTTTAAAAGCCTCAGGGAATGAAGATCTCTGTAAGACCCCAGCGCTCATTATGAAAGATCACAGTATTTTTGCAAGACAGAATGTTTTTAATGTGAAATAGTTAACAGTAACTTTTCATTTCTGTCTCGCTATGAGTGATCTCCTTTTTGATGGGTGTTATTCCCTTTTGTACATGCACTGACTCTTCCCTTTTTAACTGTTTTAAACTCTAGTTGCCACTGTGGTTTCCTCTCTTGCCAGTCTCCCCAGAGCTATAAGTTTTGGGGCATGGTGTTCAGTGACCAAGCTGCATGGGGAAAAATATACAGCAGAAAGGAAGGAACGTGGGAGGGTGAGGGGTGGTCAAAAGAACTTTGAATTCTGACTTGCTTTAACCCTCTAGGAGGCTTGTCAGAGAGGAAACAAATGGAGCACAGTCTGTGTGCATGCTTCTCTCTTCCAGTTTAGTTGTTGGAGAGGCACACACTGTTGCTGTGTGCCTTGTGCAAGTGTGTACTGGAAATCTGAGTCTCAGAGTTGTCTTAATCATATGGTTGGGAGTTTCAACACTTTGAGCTAAGTGTCATTCTTTGCCTTCCTCCTCTTTCCTCCTAGGCCTGTGTTTAATTTTAGTGGTGTCACATCAGCTGCTTCCTCACCGACGCCGCTCAGCCTCGCTTCCTCGCAAGGTTAGTTTGGGAGAGTGTGCCAACAGCATCTCTTCCTTACTAAGAGAATATTTACTCTCCTTAATTCATGTGGTTCTTGTTCTACATTGCAGTTGTAGTACTAAAATTGCAATAACAGTACATGCACAGGCTACATACAGGGCTCTGTCCCGTGACACGCAGGAATCTGGGCCACCTGCCTTTCAGTTAAGAGTAAGCAAAATATTTGTTGCCAAGAACTTTTAGGAGGTACTAGTTTATAAAAAGGGTGGCATCTGTAGTCATTTCCTCTGCTGTCTCTAATCTGTAGGTTTAAAGTTGCTGAGGTGGACTGACAGAGAAAACTGTCATCCAGTGAAATGAGCACTTAGTAATCAGAGGGAAATGCTTGGAATGGCTTTATGTTGCTTCTAAAATTGAAGTGACAATGCATAGGCTGCCTTTCCACTTCATAGGTAGATCATATTTGCCCAGCCTAGATAAAGGGGACCAATATATCTACTTTATAATATTCTTGAAGTTTTCTGCCTCTTAATTCTGGTCTTGCAAAAGAGGTCATATGGTCAAAAACTTGCTCCCAATGTTACTGGTTGCTCTGATAAGAGATATCACCTTTTCTTACAAATCTTGGCTTGTTTCTATCCTTAGACCATCACAGTCACAGTAGTGCTACTGATACTCTGTTGATGTTAAGCAGAGAGAACGAACTGGGCTTAAAATGTGAAGGTTTAGTTAACATAAAAGCTTAGGTAAATAACACAGATAAAGGAGGAGTGGGAGGTGCAGGAGACAGACTTGCAAACCACAGTGTTGTGTGAGGGCAGATGCTTCACACTGCTCTGTGAAACGGTAGGAGCACCTTTGTCTCTATTAGCTGGTGATGGAACAACAACAGAAGGAATTTCAGTGCCTCAGGAGGAAAAAAGAGATGTTATTGAGCGTTGGTTACTTAAATATACTTAATATACTTATAGGGGAAAGCAGAAGGATAATAACAGCTCAGCTAAGAAGCTTTTGCTCTTTGTTATTTGATCTCCATGCAGATTTACTATACTTTGTCCAAATTGGCCCAAGGTCTAAGCACCAATGCAATGTTTTCAAGTCAGAAATTGTGTGTTTGGTGCTCAGAAATGAAATGACAGTACATTAAATAAAACTAGCCCAGTCTCCCTTAAAACTTCAGCAGTTTCACACTGTTGGACAGCAGTGTATGTTACAAGTGGAGCTGTTTTGGTAATTATATTTGAGAGCTTTTCTCTAGTTTTTTCAAAGCTGAAAGCAGGCTGTGTAGAAACTGGTTGGTGGTCTCTAAATAGCTGAATTTGTAAAGATTCGAATTTGTAGAAGACTCTTTAAGTGTTCAGAAAGTATTTTTATGACCTAAACTCTGTTTAAACAGAGTTCTGTAGTGAATGTCAGGAATTGTTTAGCTGAACCAAGTAAGAAAGGGTGAAAGTGGTGTCAATAGCAAATGGTCTGTAGTAACCAGGTATTCTATATTTTTATCAAACAGTAGAAAAACAAATAGGAGCCAAAGGCTGGAGTTGTCTGTACTCAAATACAGGGATGGTTAAGTGGAGGCTATGACATGACAGTAACAGTGTTTTTCACTGCCACCCTGGCTATAAAGTCTTCAGATGTTACTGTTGTCTCCTGATTGCTTATGAAAGTGGCAGCTACCTGATGGTCAGAGGCTTTATAGTTTTGAGGCAAGAGCACTGTCAATCTGTGAAGTGCTGAAGAGGACTAGTGTTGTAAGACTGATAAATGAGCTTTGCATACCCTAACTCGATTTGTAACCTCTTCTCTCTCTCCAACAGCCCCTGCTAAAGATTCTACCCAGCCATTTTTGTTTGCTGGGAGTTCCAAACTTGCCCCAGTTCCCGAGGGCTCCTTTGCTTTTGGGTCCCACAAGTCAGCAAGTGCTCCAGGAGGCGTAGTGGGAAGTAGCTCCTCAGCAGATGGCACCCAGTCAAACAAACCTGCTGCAACAACATCTTCTGCTCCCCCCACAGCCTCTGGCAAGTTGGATGTTGCTCCATCTAAACCAGGAGATCACTTGTTTCAGAGTAATCTGGCTGGGGAAACTCTGGGGAGCTTCTCAGGACTACGGGTTGGTCAGGTAGATGATAGTGCCAAGACCACCACTAAAGCACCATCTACCAGTGTTGCAGGAACTCAGTCAACTAAAGTATCTACAATACCTTCTGGGTTTAATTTTGCTGCTCCCCTGACATTAGGAAAAGCTGGAGAAGCTGCTTCAACGTCAGTCATGTCAGCTGGCACGGCATCCGTGTCCATCAGCACGAGTGCCACAGGCAATCTCTTTGGCAATGTCCAGTTAACCCACACAGGGTCTTCCGGGGTGTTTAATCTTGGAGGCTCTAGTGGCAACAAACCCACCTTTTCATTTGGTATTCAGCAAACAAACAGTGTGACCACATCCACCTCTACCCCTTCTACTCTCTCTGCTTCAACGTCCCTCTCGTTTGGAAGTTTCTCCAGTTCATCACAAACTGCCGTCCCTGCTGCAACTTCTAGTAAGTCTGCAGGGGATGCCAAATTACCACCTGTGTCAGAAAAAACATCTGAAAATGAAGCTGTAGCAGCTGTGTCTTCACCTCCAGTGGCACAGTCCCCACAGCCACAGGCACAGCTCTCAGAGCCGGTGAAAGAACCCACCTTACCCCAGGCCACAGCCGGGGACACCGTCCTGGAGGGCTCCGGCACCACGGCGGCACCGCCTCCCCCCGAAGCCGTGGCTGCTCCTGCCTCCACGAGTGATTTGAAGGCACCGGTGCCTCCTGCCATCTCTGCAGCCGCCCCACCAGATCAGAGTGTCTCAGCACCCACCTCTGCAGCAAACGCTGCCTCTCCTGCAGAAGCCACGGCTGTGCTGGCTGCTCCCTCTGACGTTACTACAGCTGTGCAGAGTCCAGCTGTCAGTGCCCCTGTGTTTGCCCCCACTTCTGCAGGCTCCTCGGTGTTCTCTCAGCCTCCAAGTTCCAGCTCTTCTGGCTCAGCATTTAGCCAGCCTGCTGCTGGTGATACAGCTGCCACTCCTTCCACACCACCGGTTTTTGGACAGCTCCCAGCAGGTACCACAGCATCCTCTCCGTTTGGGCAGCTCACCACCAGCACCCTGTCCACTGCCACCGCCACCACACCGGCTGCCAGCTCGGGCTTTGGTACTTCTGCTTTTGGCACCACCACGACAGGGGGCTTTGGTCAGCCAGCCTTTGGGCAAGCACCCATCTTTGGGCAGCCTGCAAGCAGTTCTTCAAGTGTCTTTACCTTTAGCCAGTCTGGGTTTGGGACAATGCCAGCCTTTGGCCAGCCGGCGGCTTCCACGGCAGCCTCGAGCACCGTGAATGTTTTTGGAGTACCAGCTAGCACCAACAGCTCCAGCTCCTTCTTTGGACAGCCATCTGCCAGCACTGGAGGGGGGCTCTTTGGGCAAAGCACCCCCCCTGTGTTTGGGCAGAGCACTGGCTTTGGGCAGGGGGGATCTGTCTTCGGGAGCACCGCCGCTGTCACCACCACCACGTCGTCTGCTGCATTCAGCTTCTGCCAGGCTTCAGGTAAGAGCAAACTGGGAGATGTGATGTGGTTTTTTTTCCCCTGTGGCACCTGATGGTTTTCATTTTTTTGGTGGGTTTTCTCTTCCTTTGTTCTGTTTTGGTTTGGGTTTTTTTCAATTAGTAAGAACAGGAGCTGCAGTGTGTGTGTGAGGGGGAGACTACTGTTGGAGACCAAAGAAGCTTTTGCTCTGCTTCACTGTTCATCAGCAGGCCTCTCTTGAGTGCAGCCTTGTCAATCCAATCCTGCCTTCATTTTATTCTTACAAGTTTACCTTGATTTAATTTGGAACAATGTCTTGTCCTGCCTGTTGCACAATAAATGTAAGTGTTGTAAATTGTTACATGGAAGAGGCAAAGGCAGCTCTGAGACCATAACCAAGGCAATGAATACAGATGCAGCCCTTCCTTCAGTGGGCTACTGAGGACATGCAACAGTGGATGTACAAACAGGTATAATACCATGTTGTCATCTGGGGTGGCAAAAAAATTTTAAGTCCTCAAAGTGATGAGTTAGTGAGGAATAATCCGTTAAGTCCACTTTTGCATTTGGAAGCATCTCAAAAATAAATATAACAGTAGCACAACCATCCTGTCCACACAGTTAAATGAAATACCTACACAGACCAAACCTCAGTGTCCTTTAGTTCTCCCCACTGCTTATTGTTTTTTTACAGAGGTTTGTCTGTACAATCTTCAGAGACCTCCCAGGGAAAAGTGAAAAGTACATAGTAATAATAGAGAGCATGTATTTGCAAGGAAGAAAAACTAATTAGGCTCATTTAATTAAAAATTATGGCACTGGAGGCAACTGCTTGTTCATTTTAACTACAGTAACAGAGAATAGTTAAATTGGGGGAAGTGAACTCTGCTCGAGAAAGGTGTTCCTAATTATAGAAATGCAAGTTTTATTACAAAAGGCACATTTAAGTGAACTGGGAAATGGAAAGGGGAGTTCTTTTTTTAATCAAAACATTTCATTATCTTTAACAGGAGTCATCAGGTAACAAAGCTCAGATCCTCCTTACACAAGGGCAACCAGAAAGCTGCAGAGCTTGTGCACGACTTGCAGCACTATTGTAGCCATGTTAACAAAAATCCAGTTCTCTTGGTGGTAGCAACAATCCCACAAGTGAAAAGGCTTCTTATTGTCTGTTTGTTTTTAAGCTGAACAACAAGAGGAGGAGAAGGACTTTCAAATAAACTTTCAGTGCATTTTATTATTTGTGTGTTGGCACATGCTTTGTATTTGTGCAGCCTAGATATGTTTGGTAGCATCATTTGTGTCCCTGTATTTTGGTATGGAAGACCTGTCTTTTCCCTGTCCTGGACTAGTGTCACCTCCCTGAATGTCTTATACCCTACTAATAGTTCTGGTGGTTTGTTTTTCTTTCTTTTCTTAGGTTTTGGTTCTAGTACCACAGGTTCTGTGTTTGGGCAAGCAGCTAATTCTGGAGGCACTGTCTTTGGCCAGGCAAGTATTTATGGATTTTTGTAGAAACAGGGGACTGTTACATGTAGGGGACTTGATCAGGGTTCCCTATTACTGATATATTTTAAAAAAATACAGTTTGATGTGTTCAATAAAACGTGTCCCAGTCTGTAGTGAAGACATTTGCTGTTGTAGTGAGCACCAAACTAGCATCTGCATGAATGTTTTCTGAGGGGTTTGGAGGCACAAACATTTTATCACAGGCAAGATAAGACACAGATGCAGTAAGTCACCTGCCTTTATTGCATGCTAAGTGGAAAGTGAACAATGTAGGGCAAGTCTCAAAGGTGTTATTCTATGCCATGGATGAAGTTTAAGGCAAACTTAAATAAAATTTCATGGCATTCCGTGTTGGAAGGTGATTGCTTGCTGGTTTGTCAGCCCCTTCATAAATCCAGAATAGGCCAGAGCCAGACAGAAAGAGCAGCCTTGGGAACATGTGCTGCTTTGACTTCACTTAAATCCCTTTTTTGTCCTTTTTGTTCTCTAGCAGCCATCTTCTTCCAGTGGAGGCTTGTTTGGAGCTGGCAGTGGTGGGAGAGGTGGAGGCTTCTTCAGTGGTCTGGGAGGAAAGCCAAGTCAGGATGCAGCCAATAAGAATCCCTTCGGTTCCTCCAGTGGAGGATTTGGATCTGCAGCTTCCCAGAGTAAGTGAGCAAAACAAGAATACAAAATGTGCTGTGATTTCCATCTGCTTTTGTGATCCCATCTGCTTTTCTGCTGCTGGTTGTCTTTGAGTAAATTCTGTGTTAATTTAAAAAAGGCTTTGAGGGGGTAACTGAGAGTATGTGTGATGGGTAATCCAGAATTTTTCTTTTAGGTTTATGGAAAACAAGTAGGGAAGCCATTGAAACAAACAAGCAGATGCAGGAAGTGTGAAGAATACCCATGTTCTGTAGGGAGTTCTCAGCCAAATCCTTCCTTAAAATGGAATACTCCAAATCAATATCACTGAATTTCTGCTTCCAACTTAGTTGGAAGTTAGAAAGCTTTAATTATCTCTCATCTGCCCTAAGACTGTAAAAATTGTTAAAGAATCAAGAAAAACCAAGTTAACAAATATGTGAGGGATAGCAGTTTTGTCAACCTCATCCTAAAAATGAACGTCTTTGTGCAGCACATTCAAGATAACTTTATCAAACTTTGCCATGACCTGTGGTTAAGCAGGTAGCTGTAGGTTTAGCTGCAAGTGGCTAAAAGTAGCACTTCAGCTCATGAGAGAGTAAATTAATTTATTTTATTACATCTTTAATGATCCATTGGGATTAATGGTTGAGGTCAGTTTTCTAACCTTGCCAATTTAATAATTTATTGCAGTGCTGGGTTTTGAGATGAAATAAAACAGATGATTCACCAGAGAGAGGCTTTGGTTGTTCTGTGTCCTGACTCTAAATGCAAAAACTCAGTTTTGCATTTAGCATTTAGCCTTGTGAAAGATTAAAAACATGAGTTATTTCTCCTACTTTAAGGTCCTGTCAGATAGTAATGTGTAGAAATACTGGCCATTGCCAAGACAGCCGAGAATCTTTAATTTGTGGTTTGCTGATATTTGTGTTGCCTGGAGAGACTGATTGTAGCTGCTGGGATTTCTCACTTGAGAGATTGTCTTTTACTGACTGGGGCACAGGATGCATCTAAACAAATCATCCTTCGTGGTGATTTACTAGATTGCAGCAATAAAGGGTTGTTAGTGGTCCATCAGATCCAGAATGGATCTTGGTGGAACTACAAAGCCCTGTAACTGGGGAAAACTTGGCTTCTCTCTGCATGGTTTTCAGTGTGATGTTCATTGTTTTCGGTGTGATGTTCATTGTGTGCTTGGGGGTTGGGGAAGGAAAAGGCATTTTCCTTTCTGCTGCTTCAGTTAATGAAGTGCAGTGTAGAATATTGACTGTTATGAGTATTGGCTGTTGACAAGAGTTCTTCATCTCCCCAGATTCTTCGAGCTTATTTGGAAACAGTGGAGCAAAGACTTTTGGATTTGGCAGCTCATCTTTTGGAGAGCAGAAACCCACGGGCACCTTCAGCTCCGGTGGTGGAAGTGTGGCCTCCCAAGGCTTCGGGTTCTCCAGTCCAAACAAAGCAGGTACTTTGGGAATCCACCCACTGTGACAGTTTGTCTGGGAAATATTTAAAATTCTACCACTTGGCTCTCTACAGACTGGACTCATTTGCACATACAAGCATTGTCTCTGAACAATAAATAAAAATAACTAATGGCTTATGAAAGGAACTGTAAGTGGTGGGTTCAAGGCAAAGATTTACACTCTTGTGCAAGAAAGCCCCCAGTATACTATATCCTCAAATGTTAATTCCAAAAATTGCCTTTGCCATTTAAGAGCAGAGAGCTGTGTGACTTAGTTCTGATCTTATATTCTGTACAATGAAGAGTACAGAATATGGAACTGAAAGAATTTTTGCTATTTTAGATACTTCCTTGGAATATTATCTTACAAACTCCACTCTGGGTTTTGTAACCCTTTTTATCCCCATTTCACTACTTACAAATAGTGGCAAAAAGAAAGTGAAACATGTTAAATGCATTGCAAAAGAGAGTGTATGTTGAGCAAAGCTTCAGCCCCTGGGATAAGTGCTAGAACTTCCTAGAGACAGAGGTAACAAGATATCTGATCTGTGTTTAAATAATTCAGGCCTAGCATTTATTTTTTTTCCAGACCTTTTGTGTTTACAGCCAAACAGTATCCATTACCTTGACATGGACTGGAATTTCACCCTGGGTATTAAAATGTGCAGTGGTATCCCATCCTCATCCCTAACCAGACAAAAGAGCAGGTGTCCTTCACGTTCCACAGTGTCAATTAGAAACAGGCCAATCATATCAGCAGATGAACAGAGAATAAAATAATCTGGGTACAAGCCCATTGAGGGCTGCAGAAGGCAGAAACTGCCAAGAGCAGAGCACAGTTCTGTGGGAATTGTGCAGTTCCACTGACCTACCATTTAATCCTTGCATTTTAGTTTCCACCACTTAAACTGGGATTAGATAACACCCTGCCTCCTGAATCTTTGCATCACTGGAGCACCTAAAAACCAAGCTTGCATCTACTCTCTGATCCTAAGAGATGGGGCAGACTTGCTCACTGCACTGGGAGTTATTCCATCTTAAGCACTCACCTGCAAGAAAAGTTCTGTCTGCAGGACACTTGTGTGTCCTTCCAGAGTTTTAGATTAGGATCCAGGGTAAAACCCTGCATAAAATCACAGCAGCAAGCGTTCATACACCTGACCTTGGCAGGAGACTTCTCATTCCCCATTGCTACGTGCAGTCCTTTGGATAGTCATATGTTTAAATGGTGAGGAGCAGAGCTTTAAACTAAATAAGATGAGATTTTTTTTTTCCCATGGTAAAGAGTTGTATGATGAAGAATGGATATATCTTCTTCTTTTTTTTAATAATAATAATAGTAAAAGCATCAGTCTAAGACCTGTTGTAGGTATTTGTACTGGACCATGGTTATTCTGCACACTTGCTCTCTCACAGTTAAGATATTGGGAGTTATTCTGTATAAAGCAAGTAGAGATTCCTTCAAGGTGTGCAAGCATGTGCAATATATTACCACCTTCTAGTGCAGCTCTAGGACTGAGCTGTAGCACAAGAGACACAGAATGTGGTTTTCTTATGGATGCTCACTTAATTTGGTTGCAGTTTCTTGCATGCATTCAGGCACTTCTCACCTGTTTCTTTTGCAACAAAACACCCTACAGTTAGTTTTATAAATAATGTGATGTTCATAGGATAAGATGAAAAACCCCATTATCTACTTGGAAACCTAGTTTTTCCTTTCTCTTTCTGTGTTATTGTTTATGTGATGTTCTTGTCCCCTTTTTTTTTTCTTTTTTTTTTTTTTTGCCTCTGTTTTGCTCAGGTGGCTTCGGTGCTGCTCCAGTGTTTGGCAGCCCTCCCACTTTCGGGGGATCCCCTGGGTTCGGAGGGGTGCCAGCATTCGGTTCAGCCCCAACCTTTTCAAGCCCTCTGGGCTCAACGGGAGGCAAAGTGTTCGGCGAGGGTACTGCAGCAGCCAGCGCTGGAGGATTTGGGTAAGGCAACCAGGGGAAAACAACATTCCTGCATGACAAGATTATGCTTAGTTACCTCCCCATTAACGGGAAGAATACATTCGGTGATTGTTTGGCGAGCTGAAAATGTCCTTGGTTTGTTTTAAAACAACAATTAAGGCATAAAGATAAGACTTTAACCCCAAAGGAAATAATGTGTGTGATCTCATTTTAATGCTGATGCTACTGTGTTGAATCTTTAGCTTTAGAGATGTCATCTTGCAATTGTCTAAGGGAATGCAGGAGTATTTCACTTAACGAGTGCAAATCTAGGCCTAGCAAAGAAAATAACAAGTGTTGTTATCTGTGACTGTCCAGCCACCTTATCCACTGGTTAGATTTGGGCTAGAGCTACTAATGAGAATTCAGGCTGTTCCCTCACCTTTGGGATGAGGCACTTGTAACAGCCTGTGCTCCCAGAGCGCTTTATGTTTATCCCACACTGATTGTTTTTACCTGTTCTGCACCCCTTAAGCCTGTGCTTGGCACCAGAGCAGACACTACATTATTCCTGGCTTTGTTCAGCAAATACAGAATTTCAAACCTTGCAGAGCAGCTTCTGCAACTGGCAGTAAGTGCACTTCTTGAACACTGTGCTACCAGCCAGCAGTGCTCCCTCACGCCCTGCAGTTAAACTCAGACTGAACAGAGCCAATTAAAAAGAGGAAAAACTTCCAGTGAGGAGAGGAAACCGGATGTCTTCCCAGTCCTGGTGTTTACATATTTCACAAGTGTTTGTCTCTTTGTCTGGTTTCTGGAGGAACTGCCTTTTATGTAAGACACATTAGAACACCCCAAAGTGTAACTTGTTAATTCCCTGAGAGGTTTAGGGCAGGTACCCCTGAGCTGTGGGAGGCTCCAGCTGTGGTTCTGCTGCCCAGAGCTCCCGTGCAGCAAATTGGAGAGTCCCTTTGGAAAGGGTGGGATTACATCTCCACAAAGAAGGATGCACTTGTAGGGATGACTTAGCTTAACTTAGCTGATGGCTTGTTCGGTTCTGACATCCAGCCATTGTGCTGCAGGATTTTGTACTGAAACTGGATGTGCTCCCTGACAACGTTGGAAGCTTAAAAGATAAAATGGGATTCAGAACAAGCAGCGTGTTGATGAAACAGAGGTCTTGCATAAGCAGTCTGCAGACTCAAGGAAGATAATTCAGTGACTGAACTTGTGGGAAGTTTTGACAATTTTTTTCTCTACTAGGAAGGTGCAGACTCGGTCTGATATTTTCAGAGTTGCCTGGGGAATGTGATTTTGATTTTTAAAACTTTTAAAGAGTGTGCAGAATTCCCAGGCAGCTTTACAAAAATCCAAATCTCACCACAAAATGTTGAGCAATAGTTTAATTCTGCAGTATAATGTAGCATCTGTGTAGGATTTCCTTTCTGCCTTTTTCCTGAAGTGAAACTTTAAAAATCCCAATTCCAAGGGAGTTACTTGCCAGTACATTGTGCCGTATTAGCTCCAAGTTCCTGAGAACACCCTGCTGACTGAAATACATGTGATTCATACTGCTTCAATTCTGAAAAATCTGCATCACTCAATAGATGACTGGGGTGTCAAAAATAGAAACCACTACACTTCTTCAGAGTCTGCAGTTCTGACTGTTTGTGAGCAAATAATGTTTTGCTTTCATAAACTCAAGTGCCTCTCAATTGTGTTTTGCACATCAGCTTTACAAAAGACCTGGGCAAGATAGGTTGGATTAAATTGTTACCAGGCAGTGGCTGCATCTCATGTCTTTTATATGTTTGGAAAAAAAAATCTGTCCGTAGCTTAAGCTGTTTCCTGATCATACTTTCCAACAGGCATGTTTTAGTTGCAACTGAAAGGAGCAGTTTGAACCACAAGTTTTCCTTGTCACTGTTTTCACCTCCACTGCCTTACACCAGATAGATGTGATTTGTGGTATAGTCCTGAGAAGATGGAGCACTGCAAAGCCTCTCCTTCTAAAAGTATCACCTCATCTTGCTTCTCTTTTAAAAGACCTAAAAAACCCTGTTCTGTTCAAAGCCACATTTGTGGCTCTAAGCTGAAGCTGCCTGCAAGGTACAGGGGTCAAGAGCCAAAGCAGAGGCACAGGGGATGGGTAGCAGGGCCAGAGATGCAAAGTCACTGAACTGCCCTGGTATCTAATGCTGTCTGTGGGAGCAGTGTGTGCACTTGGCAGTGTCTGGGAGAGGAGAGGTGATGTCCTTTACCAGGTGACTTGCTTGTCACACTGCTGCAAGGGCTGTCTTTTATCTGCAGAGATAGCTTTTGATGTGGGTTTGTGTTTTGGGGTTTTTTTAAGTCTACTAGATGTGGATGGATGGAGAGGTGGGTTAACGTGCTGTCAGGTCATATTTTAAGTCAGAAATGACAGGAGCTTGTGTGAGGCACAGCTCTGCAGAGCTGGCACACTGTGACTGGTCCAGCTCTGCTCAGGGGAGGCTGTGCTGGGTTAGTGCTGGTAGAGCTGTGCACTTGCAGAGCTTTAGCAGAGCTTGGCATTTGGAAATCTTGTGTCTGCATTTTGCCCAGTTTAAGTTAAACTTGAAGGTCGTTCTTTGAGTGCATTTCTTACATTCAGAATTAGGAGGAGTGTAGAGGGGGCAGAGAACCATAATGCATATCGTGGTCTCATTAGTGTGTCGTGCTGGGAGCTCTGCACTGCCTGCTTGGACAGAGTGGGTGGAGAAAGGAGACAAATTTCCATATATAAAATTGTTTCTTATCTCAGTCCCCAAAGGCAATTATGGAAGTGATCCAGAGGTGATGGGGAGAAGTGCCAGGTAGATGCAGATCTTCAGGGAAGCACTGGAACTCTTTGTGGTTCTAAATGGGCTGGGAAAAAAAAAGGAATTGAGAAATGTGCAGACAGTTTCATGAGCAGTGAGTAAGGTACACCCTGAAATTTGGAGCGTGGGTTCTGTATCTGTGCTCTGCTTTGTGCTCCAGCCATGAGCAGCTCATATTAATTCTGTGTTTGCTGCCCTGTTTGTCAAACGAAATGAGGCACTACTTTTGGTGAAAACTACACACAGAGGTGAATTAAAATATTCCATTTGATGGCTGGAGTTGGCTTTTCCAAGCACTTGAAAACATACCCTGGGTAAGCATGAACATATTTGCCTTTCTGCCTGGTGTGTGTTAAGAATGGGAGCTGAACAGACATTTCTATGTACAATAATCTTTCCCAAACCAGAAACTCTCTTTCCAAAATGACCTATTCTAATTATTCATATCAACTGGTCTCACCTTTTGATGTATCCTCACTTAAGGAGTGCACTGTTACCATTGGTGTGGGGACAGACTTCCAGTGTAAGTGAGCAGGTGTTTGCAAACACAGCTTTTCTCTTTAAAAACTGCAGGTTTGGTGGTACCAGTAACAACACAGCATCGTTTGGCACCCTGGCAAACCAAAATACCCCCACGTTTGGATCCCTGTCACAACAGGGCACTGGCTTTGGCACGCAGAGCAGTGGATTCTCAGCTTTTGGGACAGGTGGAGGAGGTAGGAGAGGCTAAAATTAGCATTTGGGTGATACTCTCAGGCACATGGTCTTGGGGATGGTCCTGTGCAGGGTAAGGGTTGGACTCTATGACCCTTGTGGGTCCTTTCCAATTCAGCATATTGTGTGATTCTGTGAAAATATAATGACCCTAAACAACCACCACGTCTCTGGTTATCCCTGGAAACTGGGTGTGACTCATCAGTTCCCTGCCAAAAATCTGCCTGATCCAGGCTCTGCTATAGATAAGGCACCATGTCCTGGAAAACTGAGCTGCAGGGTGGGGTATAGCACCTTCTCAGCCTTTAGCCCCTAATTCCATCACTGATGTGCTGTGTGGCATGTCAATACCTCCCTCCTCTGCACACCTTATCAGATTGTTGCTTTTCATCCCTTTTTGTGGAGTTGCTCTTTCTCTTTCAAAGGAAAATATTGAGAAATAATTAATATCTCCTCAGTACCATGCACATGGGTATCTGTGTGTAAGTACTACTGCAAAACTGAGCTGGAGCACCAATAGCCAAGTGTTTTTCTGCTGCAATTCAGTGAAGCCACAGTGATTTACCCAGGGCTGAGAGCAGAGCCTGTGGAAGGCCACGTTCACTGGTGGCTGCCTGTCACCAAGGACGTGCATTAAGCACACACCATCTCCAGAAAGCTGCTCTCAGAGAGCTGAATAAACCAGGCACATTGTCTGCAGTGCTGCTAATGAATGGCCTGGCTGATGAGCAGTGAAAGCCAGGCCCTCTTAGGAGCCAGGCAAGTCACTTCTCTTCTAGATGGAGATTTGACTTTTATTGTTTGCCCATCGTTTTTTTCCTGGCCTAAGGCAGGAAAGAAATATTTTTCAGTCTGTGTGTGGGAGGGGGCATTTACTACAAATCTTATGTGTTCATTTTTCCCTTTTAACAACTATTTTTCTAATTTTTCAGGGTTTGGTTTTGGTTCACCTAACACGTAAGTACCATTTTTGTATCTAATTTTTCAATAAAAATACAAATAGAATCAGAAGAAAAAGTTTAATGGTTTACAAGAGCAAGCTCTGAAAATAACAGTGAAATACTGGTGCTGATTTCCATTTTGGTGGCACTGCAGAGAGCTCGAAGTCCAGGCTCTGTGCTTTCCAGTGAGGTTCTTCTGTCTCATAAGAGAGAATTTCTAGTTGGATCATGTTCTTTCTCCACCTCTCAGGGACATTATGTGTGTGCTCAGACTGTGTGTGCGAATCTGAAAATCTCTTCCATTTATCAGGTTGAAACAAGGAATGAAATAAATTGGTACTTTTGTGGCTGAAGTGAGATGATGATTTACAGCTAAAGGTTAACTCTGTCATCCACTCTGCCTGGCTGGATCCCTTCCAGCAAGTTTCTTAAACTTTGTTTCCCTGTCAAGCAGAGAGATCATGGATCTCTGCAGATGACAGGCTCTAGAATAAGCACAATTATATCTACTTAGGGTGTGTTGCTGCAGGCTCAGGTAAAAGATGCTGGAAATACTCGTGTGTTCTCATAAAAAGCTCCTGGTACCAGGGAGACTGGAGGTTTGATTGAGAGATCTGCTGAATTAATGCTGCCTGAGGGAGGCTCTAGCACTCATTGCCCTGGTTTTCTTTTTATCATTTCCTTGCTCCACAGATCTTCCTCTGGATTTAGTGGATGGAGAAGCTAGGAACATGCTGACCTCTCCTGTAGAACCTGCATTCTTGAGTCACCAACGTGATCAATATCCAACCAGCTTTTCTTTTAAATACGAGTTCTCGGACTTCTTTTTTTTTTTCCTTTTTTTTTTTTTTAAGAAGAAAAGATTTTGCTTATTTTTATGCAATACTTGTTCTCGCTCTGTATTAAACTATTTTATCTGCCTTGGTGTTATTTGTGTTGGAAGGGTTTATCTCCCTGTGTTCTGGGGTTTCCAGCTTTTCTCTTGTTCATCCCTTGCCTTACACGAGGGAGTAGCTCCAGTTGGTTCCTGACATAAACCAGCACATTTTTCATTAAGAGAATGCCTGATTATCCCAGGCTCTTAAGAAGGGGCTGAGGTTTACCCTGCTAATTTTAAGTCTAGGATGGGGCACATGCTTATCTCAGTGAAGTGCTAAAACTGAGTCATGTGTGAGCCAGAGGCTTAGTGGAGGAATAGGAAATTATCTGAGAAGAAGCTGGCAGCGTGCAGAGCACGTTCCCATGGCAGTAACATTCAGCAAAGAGGTGGGAAGTAAAAGCTCTCCTATTTTTACCTTTCTGTAAATTTTACAGAACTCAAAAAAAATGGAACTTGGGTTATAGGGAAAACTTCTGGCCCTGGAAGTGCACACGTGACCTCCATCCAGAGGCATCAGTGATTTTGCAGCTCATGGCTTTGGCTGGTGGATTCTACTGTTGGGTACATTTTTTTTTTTTTTTTTTTTTCTAACATGGATGAGTTTGTGCTTTTTCCCTGTAGCTTTTGGCTTTAGTCACTATCGTTTGTGAAATTCTCCTGTGTTTATTATACTTGAACGTACTGAGCAAATGTTTTAAAGAATGCCCTGAAGGCATTCTGGCCAAACACTTCTTCTCTTTGATGCATCTGACCTCCGTGAAACCTCCAGATGATGTAATCAGGTTCTGTGGCTCTCTGGAATGAGGTATTTGAAATAATATCTCATGTGTTAGCTGAGTTCCTGCAGATTGGATGGGTTTATTTTGTTGGTCCTGTTAGGATGTTTTGGGGTACCTCTGCTTCTTCTATTTTCAGCAGAAACAGGTGGCATTTTCTGGTTTGGTGGGCCTGTGGTCACTTTTGGGACTTGTAAATAGTTGATAATTTTTTGTTTTCACATCCAGCATTATAAACTACTTTTATTTGTCAGCAGTTCCTGAAGAAATCGCTTCTTTCAAGTCAGCCTAAAAAGTCAGTGTCTGTCCTAACTCCTGTCCTGCCTGTGGCAGGTGACTTTCCTATCTCTGCACCTGGGAACAACCTTAGGTAGGTTCCCTTTGAGAAGGAAGAAATGTGGGAAATTCATTGTCCAAGGAGGGCTTGTTTTTAGCTATGGAGAGGCTTTGCAAGGCCATAGGCTCCCAAGGCTTTTCCATATGCCCTGGATTTATGGACCCAGGTGTGCTGTGGGTCATGTTAGAGTCAGCACTATTGGGATTTGTGTGTGACCTTCCAGCCCATGTGATGGGAGAGGGTCAGTGCTGGTGATCCAGGGACCACAGCCCTGGAACGGAGGAGAGAATGCTCCAAACTTTGCCGGTTGGAGGTGAAGAAAAGCTGAAGCTGGATTGAAGTGTGCCCCTCCCAGTGTGTTCTCCTTGACTAGACAACATTTCTTAAGGCCTAGAGGTGAAACTGTTGTTCTGCTTTCCTTCCTCTTTATAAATAGCAGCTGGCCCAAACCATTGACCTTAAATTCTTTGCATTAATCTCCCCTGGCTGTGGCATGTGACACCTCCTCTCCAGGCCATATCAGCTGTGCTCCCCCAGATAGCTCAGAAACCTCTTGCTATGGAGAAGATTGGCTTGGTAAGAATGTGATGTTGGCATGCTGAGCCATTTAAAGTTTCTTTTTTGGAATGATGGGAGCAGTTGGGGGTTGTCCCTGCTCTGCTGCTTGGTACCTGTTTTAACTCCTGGCAAGCGAAGTGCCTTTAGAATTACTCCAGACCCATTTTCTTGCAATGCTTCCCAAATAATGGTTGGAACAACCCAACCCTCTGAACTATCTGCCCTTGAGATTCGGGTGCTGCTCCCGGTTTCCATAGTAGCTGCTGGAGGAGCTGAGCAGTGCAGAGGCTGATCGTGACCACAAGCCTACAGGAATATGCACAAACCCCAGCAAAGTCGACTTTGAAAAATCTGCATTTTCATTAGATGACTCAAGGACTTGGCAAGTGCTCGTGGTGCTCGTTTGGTGGTTGCCAGAAACTGCCACGGGCTGTGTCACATCTGTGCTGAGTGGCCTGTGGTCATGGGGCCTCCGTCCTCCCCTCTTTTGGGATAGATGTCCACCAAAGAGTAAAGCTGCTAATGTAGAAAGCCCCAGTCTTGGCAGTCTTTGAGAAGAAGTCAAGGACTAACCAGGCTTGGAGTCTCGTTCCAGTAGTTTGTCCATGTTGGTTAATCCTCTGATAACTAACAGCACTTGCTCCACCACTGCTCTGAAGGAGCTTATCCCTTTGTCTGTGCTAAGGTGGTTGTGCCTCTCTCTTTTCCTGCCACTTCAGTATGAGCAGAAATCTTCCCAGGCTTTTTTATCAAAGGTGGAGTCTTAATTATTTCTAAGGAAAGAACACACTTATTTTCCCCTCCCCTGAGACCACGCCGTGGCCTCGAGGCAGCAGAGAGCCGAGTGCTGGTGATGCTGCTATGGCAGAGCACCAGGGATAGTGTCACACTGGTGGGCAGAGGGGAGCCTGAGGCACAGAGAGGATTCCCCAAACCCATGGGGAGACCAGACCAGGGATTTCTGCTTCCTCCAAGGTTAAAAGAGCAACAAAGAAAAGAGCCTTTTCCTGGAAAAGGAGCAAAGAAAGCGTACCTTTGTCACAGAGAGGTAGGAGAAAAATATTTAATCTCATGTCTTAAAGGTTTTTACTGTATAATGCTTGGTGTTCCAGAATGTGGGTGTCTTGCAGAGTACCAGTGGTCCTGGCTGTATCTGGCTCTGTCTCCTGGGAAGGGAAGGACATCGTTCCTTTGGCCCTTCTGTACCACAGTGCTGTGATGCAGAGGAGACTGGAGGACAAATGCCAGTGGCATCCCACTGCTGTCAGACTGAGAAGGGATCACAGGGCTGAAGTTCATCCTGTGCTGCTGGGCTGTATCCCTGGGCTTGCCTTGTCCCTCGCAGCCACCTTCCTGCCTGAGCAGTGCTGGGGGCAGAGCTGGTGTGTCTCTGACCAAAATCCTGGTGAGTTCCATGGGAGAAACCAGATGTGCTCCTGACATGATCACCCTGCTCAGGATGGGCTTCTCAGCCTCAACAGTGGCTGCTGTGGCGTGTTCACATGTGGGGTGAGTGTCAGGGATGAGTAAGATCCCTGTGACAGACCAGAGAGGTTGGAAAAGTGCTGCAGGACGTCTCAGCCCCTTGCTCCAGAGGCCATGGAAAGGTGAAGGCAGGTTGTGGCTCTGCCTCTCCTGCCACCCCTTTGCCCAGGAACCAGGGACACTGGTCTCTGTCCTTTCCAGCAGTTTGGTGTGGAATTGCCTCCCTTCTCCCTGTCAGCCATGGACATGTCCCTACACTGCAGGCTCGGAGGCTGAAGTCACATTTTATTTATCCCTTCTTAGTTTTCATGTGTCCCCTGTGCTTTGCTTCCAGCATTGCTTACAAGGAAAAATAATCCTGCATGAGGCTTTGGCATGAGCGTGGCTGGGAGTGCCAGGGGAGTTTTTGTTCCTAGATAAATGTCGTGTGGAGCCCCAGGGGCTGGGAAGAGGCAGCTGTGGCTCACAGGGATGAGCAGCTCTGGGTCAGCAGTGAGTCCATCCCTGTCCTCCCTCTTGCAGCAACGAGGCTCCGGGGTCCTGCAGCCACGGGGAACAGGCACTCAGTGCTCTGGTTTAGTTCACAGTGGGGTGTTTGGCCAAAGGTTGGACTCAATGATCTTCGAGGTCTTTTCCAACTTAGTGATTCTATGACTCTTCCTCACCCAGGGATGAGTTTGGATGTGTCCACACGTTTTTCAGCTCTGCACACCTACGTGTGTCTGTGGGATCCACCCCCCTCAAAGGCCCTGTGGTTGTGCTCAGCAGGTTCCCTGTCTTGCACCATCCCCCCCTCCTTTTTCTGTAGCTCCTAGAAGGTCACAAAGCTCCTTCTCTACAAACATGTGTCTGCCCCTTGCTGCAGAGCCAGGACTTCCCCCTGCCTGCCCTTATCTCATGCAGGCACACTCTGTGCTGCCAGTGCCTGGATTGGGACTCCGACCGGTCCCTGTGCCCGAGATAAGCTCAAGTGCTGTGGCTCCACTCCTGGGACTGGGGTGCTGCTCTGGCCTGGGGCTGCAGCTCTGCCTCCTCACAGACCCACCCCAGTGCTGGAAGGGACCCGTGACCCCCCCTTACACCACCCTCTCCTGGAGAAGGGTGCTGGAGTTGCTCCTGGTTCAGGCTGCAGGTGCAGAGCTTGGGGAAAGGTGGGACAGCCCCAAAGTAACGAATCATGGTAGAGTCAGACCTGGCTCTCCAGTGCTGCTCTGCCATGTTTGGGTTTCTTCACACAATCACAGACTGGTTTAGGTTGGAAGGGACCTTAAAGCTCATCCAGTTCCACTCCCTTGCCACGGGCAGAGACACCTTCCACTAGCCCAGGTTGCTCCAAGCCCTGTCCACCCTGACCTTGGGCACTTCCAGGGATGTGGCATCACAGCTTCTCTGGGCAACCTGTGCCAGTCCCTTACCACCCTCTTAACAAAATCCTTTTTGCCAGGACTCTGTACCCAACAGACAGCTTTTCAGGGGCCAATTTACAGAGGTTACTAAAGGCAGCCCTGGGAATCTCAGTGCAGGTTGTTTGAGGAGCTCTGTTATAATCATGTGTCAACTCATGACACTGTATTTTTATTTTATTTTTAATAGATGCTTCAAGCTCTTCAGGGCATTGCTAAAAATATTTTTGCTTAAAAACATGAAGGAGTAAAATGAGCATTTGCAGCTGCTGCACATGAGCAGCTTAAGATGTGAGAGAGGAGAAATAGGAAACAAAACCTGATTTGCATCAGCAAAGGGACTTCCCTGCAAAGTTTCAATCAGGAACTGTGGGGGTCAGAGGGTATTTCTTCAAACAAAGTAACCGCTGCCTCAGTCTGCTTAGAACTGAGGTTAGAAAATCACAAAGCCAAGGGACAAAACCTTTAATTTGTAGCCTCAGCATCCACAGATGTGCTGCAGTCAAGGATTGGTGTTGGTGTCACCTGAAGCACCAGAACAGGGCTCCAGCACCCCCCAGGCTGTGCTGGGCTCACCAGCCCATGTGCTTCCCTCCATCCTCCTCATCCCTCGTGTGGGGAGCTTCCCAAGTCTCTGAGCAGACAGTGAGTGACCGGGTGCTTTTGGCTTTTTCAGGGTGTCTCCCAAAGCAGCTGTGACTTGGCTGGTGTCCCCTCCCCACCTCTCCCTCCCTCCAAAAGTGGAACATCTAAATTTAACCTGCTATCAACAGATGAGGCTGGACAGTTTCCACTCTGGAAAGGAATCTCACTCAGAGCCCGTCCTCTCCCCTGCTCAGGCTCCATCCATGCACATTCCTTTCCTCCAGTACATTTCCTTCCTTCCCTTCCCTTCCTGCACTTGGGTTTGTGTCACTGCCACGTGCTGGTGGAGCTTCCCAAATGGACTCTGTGGCTCTCCATGGATTATGTGGGCACACACCTCGGTGGGTTTGGGTGGTGGTGCCACACCTCACTGCTGCCTGGCTCTGGAAGGGTTGGCTGGAACCTTTGAGGGGTGTAATGGGCCTGGACAGGCTCTCACTCACCCCAGGGAGGTGCAGCAAAGGGGGACACCCGTGTGAGCTGCACCTTGCTGGGGGGGTCCCCACAGGTGAGGGTCCAGCCCCTGGGTAAAATGTAAAAAGGAGAAACTGTGTCCCTTCCCTGGGCACAGATGGTGGGACAGGAGCCCGCAGTGGGATCGGGCTGTGGTAGGAGGGGCTGGAGGACAGAGCTGGAAGGTGCCAGGGTGGATCTAAGGGATCAGCAGTGGAGCTGTGCTGGCTGCTTGACCAGGCAACCCCTGCTCTCCAGAATTCATGGCAGCAGTTTCCTTTGCTGGAAAGCAAAGAAAAGCTAAACGTGACAATTTTGAGGGAAGCAATGAATAATGGAATGAATACAGGTGGTCTTTGAAAACCAATCGTGGGCTGCAGCAGCTTTTACTCTCTCCTTTGCCCAGGGCTGTGCTCTCTCCAGATGTGGTATTTACAGTGAACATCTGACCTGGCTTTTGCTAAATAAGCAAACAGGGTCAGGAAACTGAACTGTGCAGAAGTTCAGCCGCTGCCTGCACCAACCAGCCCGGCTCCGGCTGCCCCAAGATGTGAAGCAGCCTGGTAATGAAAAATGCAGGATGTCGGTGTTTTTCACCAGAAAGCTTTGTCTGCTGTGGCCTAAGAGTTGATATGGAGAGAGAAGGCACTCCTGGTAAACAGGGTGTTTATCGAGCACAGAGCCATTTGTTTAAAAACAGCCACCGCCCAAAGGACTCCAGGCAGACGCGTTTGAAAATTTCACTTTATTTCTCCGTCTGTTATAAAAGCAGGGTTTGGGGGTTGGTTTTTTTTTTTACATCTCTGTTAAGTGTCCAGACTCAGTACATCTTGGTTTTGTTTTCACAGTATCTCTGCAAGACCAAGGACAATTCTTATTGCTGTGCCAGGAGCCAGGGCAGGAGGGATGGCGGTGCCGGGGCTTGGGCAGCCCTCGCCTTCCCCCCACTGCTGGGCCCAGCCTTGCTCTCTGCCACGCCGGCTCTACAGGTCTCTACCCCTCCCCAAGGCTGCTGAGGGTCTTGACTGACTCTCCGAGGGGCTGCCCCTCTCTTCCCACGCTCATCTCGGTGTCTAGGGTAGGAAAGGAGAACCACAAGGTCTGTGATGCTGCTCGGCACCTTGGCCAGGCTCGGCAGCCCCTGCCTGTCCCTGGCTGGGGAGTTGGTACAGGGGAGGGTCTCAGCCCTCCTGCTTCCCACCCTGCACCACGACAGGGCTTTGACAGGGATGGTCAGGCTGCACACTCAGCTCCTGTGGGGATTTGGGGCTGTAAAGAGCTGAGCATCGTTGATGGGAGGGGTGAGGCAGAGACACACCCGTATCCCATGTCGGTGCCTCATCACCTTCCCACCGTATCCTTTGTGTATTCCTTGTTCTGCAAAAAGCTGCCAGAGAAGGAGCTTGATTTACCTCTGCTCATTTACCACCTTGCCCAGTGCAGGATGCCCCAGGTCCCCAGATATTTAAGTCCCCACTGGGACCCTGCCAATCCCTGTTCTAACCACACGGCCATTAACCAACTGGAGCAACAGTGGTGTCTAGAGCCCTGTTACTTCCAGCCATCCTTCCTTTTATAGACAATCTGTCCCCATCAGTTCTGTAACGAAGCAGCATTGGGAAAACATCACTTTGAATCACAACGCATGAAATCTCAAAAGAGGCAGCATCACTTTCTGTGCCATGTCTGGTGATGCAAATGGAGGTGGAGGGGCACGTTTTGACCTAGGCACGGGATAAAGGCATTCTTTGGGAAGGGAGGAGTCCATGCAAAGCCGACCCCAACGTGAAATTTGAATTTTGTGTTTACTGCTTAGCTGGGTCCGTTCAGTGCAACAGGACAAATTAGCCAAGAGGTTACTACCAAATTGCATGGATGCATCCAGTCCACCAGGTAGAGGGAATAGGAGGAACCAGATTTACTTAATGCACTGGGAGACTAAAGTCCAACACAAAGCTAAGTGGAAAAGGACAGAGGTGTTCCCTGAATGTGGTTTTTGGTGACTGAGAAGAAATCTTTCCTTGGAATTCCTTCGTTCAGCTAATTAAGACAACTGGGCCTGATTCCTTTGACCCATGCTGACATCAGTGAGAACTGTAAGTACTCAGCACCTGGAGACAAAGTGAATACCAAACACAAATCCCCCTTCTGCTCCCACCCACAGGACTGCCCAGGAGAGCACCTCAGTGGCAGCTGAGATGCGTGTGAGTGTGATCAGCTATTCACCCACAGCTCACAGTTTGTCCTCTTCTGCATGTATTGCCTCGGAGAAAATACAGACAAGTCCCAAAGGGCTGTGCCAGTAGAGATGTAGTTGGATCTGAATCCAGGTAAGAAAACGGAGTTTAATACAGAGAGTGACTGTGCAAGTCCAAGTCTCTCTAGCTTCATCCTGTATAGTCCCAAAGCCTAGATCTAGGCACCCTTTGGCTCATGGATTTGGATTTGATCCAGTCCAGTCATTTGCAAGCTGCTTGTAATGCTGGACTTCCCACCTCGGAGATCTGCCCGTGGAAGTGAGCAGCTCCATGGCTGAACATCTCTGAAAGTCAGTGGATGGAGGAGGGTGGGCTCCCCTGGAGATAAGGGGATGGCTGCAGGGCCCCAGGATCCTTGTTTGCTGGTTGGAGGCTGTCTTGGTGGGGGACACATCTGGGCGTGTGTTCCCTGGGCAGGGGGTGACGTTGAACCTGCTGCCAAAGTCGGTGGTGTGGCTGTGGAGAAGTGAGGAAGGAGAATTTCTTGCTGGTAACGTCCTGTGTGGAAGATAAAGATGGGAATAGCAGCTAATTGGTGCCTCTCCGAGGGGAGAGCCTTTTGAGCAGCACGTGTGGGGTTGTGAGACCTGTTCAGACCAGCTCAGCAGGGCCAGGCTTGTACCTGGCACACGGAGCTCTCCTCAGTCTCAGCTCTTGAGGCAAGTTGTTAATATGAGGAAGAAATGTTTTCTAGGGGAAGGAGCTGCAGAGGGAAGTGGTCTGCCTCGGGCCATGTGCTGGAGCAGAGCAGATCCTCCGCTCCCCATCCTGTGCCCCAGCTTCCAGATGCCACCTTTACCACAGAACTTCCTCTGCCTGCAAACCACGTCCCTCCCATTCAAACAGCTCCTCCGTGCCACCCTCCTCTGCAGAAGTGCATCTGGTTATCTCAGAAGCCATCTGGTCCTTATTGAACCCTACAGGTTCCACCTCCTCCTCCAAATGCTCCTTCCTCACTGAGGATCCACACCCAAGGCTCAGGTCTTGCCCTGCCTGCACCTTCTCGTGCATCACCCTTTGCTACAGTGGATGTTTGTGCCATGACCAGACAGGGATGCTGTCATGGTCCTGTCTGTACCCCGTTCCTGACAGTCAGGTAGGTCAGGAGGTCACTGGGAAGAAAATTATCTACTAACCCCAATGTGGTTTGTTATCACAGGAGGAAGAGTTTTCCACAGCTGTCTCTGCTGTGTTTGCTGGGAATGGGTGCCTTTAGTTTTCAGATGTGGCTGTTCCTGAATTATGGGTATTGCTGGGTAGGCTTGGTAGATAAGATCTGCCCTCGCTGACACCCATGAGTCTCCAATGACTTCAGAAGGATGCTTTTTATATCCTGCTCTTTGTACAGCACCGTCATTGGAATTTCATGGGAAAACGGGGCGACAGAGCTTCACCCAACAACAGCCAGTGCACAAGCCCTTGGCTCTTACCTAGGAGAAAGTGAGACTATGGGCTAGTTGGGCAAACATCTGTGTGTCCTGAAGACAAACACAGTGGGACATCCACCCCTTGACTGATATTGACTCCCAGGGCCACAATTCCAGCTGTGATGTTATCCCATATTAAAATGTTAACGGGAGGCTGAGATCACCACGGGTGAGCAGCGTGAGCTGCTTCCTACCCCTCCTGCAAAGTAGGGAGATGGCCTGGTAGCTCCCATTCCAGAGCCAGCTGACAGCAGGTTTGTTATTTGCATTGCTTTGAAACTGAGATTATTTCCGTGCTTCCTTGTTCCAGGTTTTAAAACCAGGAAGGTTTTCTTTTTATCTCGCTTCTTCCAATTTCATGCCCTTTTCATCCATCAGCCCGTGCCACACTGACAATCTATTCCTGGCTTCAAAATTCTCTCTCCAAAATTCTGTAGAAAGGACATTCTGCCTGGTGGTGTTTTTGTTGGTTTGTTTTTTTTTTTTTCAAACATAGCTTTAAGGCAAAAGTTTGGCAATGCAAAGCAAAGTCTACATAAGGCCGCATGACTTGGATTTGCAACTCAGAACCTTACTGCTTTTAAAAAAAAAAAAAAATCCCTTATCTTAAATAGTCAACTTTTTGCTCCAGGAACTTGTTTCGTTCTCAACCAAAAAGAAAAAAAAATAATTTCTTAAAATCCCAAATAAAATATTCTTATTGTTCTGGGCAGTCTGGACAAGCTAATGAGACTGAAATTCAAACAGGAACTAAAGTAGGGAAGGAAAAAAAAAAGCTATAGGGTAGTCATCAGTGTTAGTTTCTTCCCTTAGAAATCCAGTGATGAGACAGACCCAGTCCAAAGGTCTCCTCTTTAGCTTTAGCACAGTGAAATCCGTCCCAATGGGAGAAGGTAGAATGGTTGCATTTGTTGAATGAATAAAAAGTGCATTTTGATTTTGCTCAGATTATACATGTGTATCCTAATACCTAAGTGATTGTTTTGCTTCAGGTTTTTGTGTTCTCCCTTTTTGGTGCCGGGGACGCCAGGTGTGTATTACCGATGTTTGGGAGGTATCACCACGAGTGGTGGTCCATCCTTTGGCCTCCACATGAGTACCTGAGCATCATTGGCATTGGGTTTGACAAGGGCACTGGGTGGTATTGGCTCATTCTTGCTAAGGACCTGGGGCTGCTCTTGGGCAGAGGGCTCCTGCAGCTTGGCACGCTGCCCCAGGGGCCTGCTGGGGTTGACCTCGATGCCCAGCCTCATGCGCCACTTGATAGTCTGCAGGGTCACCATCTCGTTGGTGGCCGTGTTGGTCGCCACCAGCCAGGTGGTGAAGCTTTGATCCCGGTGGATGCTCGTGAGCTTGGCCACGTTGCTCTCGCTGACGGGCACGGCCCACGTCACGCTCGGGTAGAAGTTGTCGTTCATGCTGATGTTGAACTTGGACTCCTTCTTGGTGGGACCCACGATGGTGCAGGTTTCTGTCGTGTTTCCGTACCAGGGATAGTTCACCCCGTCTGAGTCACTGATGGCCTGGATTTTACCGTCCAGTAGATCGGGAAGCTCCCAACTTGACCTGCCGTAATCAACAACAAATTATGGATAGTGCATTAATTAATTAGTTTAGAAGCATACTGGACTTTAAGAAGGAGTTGTGGATGCATTCCCCCCTTAGCTTTTACTGGAATCTGTGCCCGTCGTGCCATCCTGCTGCAGGAGCTCATCCCTGCCATTAAAACCATCCTTCTCAGCAGGGCTGCTCTTGATCCGTTCCTCTCCTAAATTTCTCTCTGGATGAGCCACTGTCCCTTCCTGCTGTCTGCCTGGCGCTGGAAGTGTAACCCATCCTTCTCCAGCCCTTGGAAGGACCCAGCTCAAGGGCTGCACACCAGGCTCCCGGCTGGGGATGGTGTTACAGTAATCAGAGACCCCGAGGTCGAGCAGCTTGTAAAACTGCCTGTGCTGGTCATCTGTGAGAGGAACAGAAAGGTCAGTCTTTCTAACAAGAAAGTCAGTGAAAATGGTCCCCTGTCACCTTGAACTGCTGATGCACAAATTGGAGTGGGGTTTTTTATTAACTTCCAATTTGAATTTTAAGATTAGATTTGCCAATAGAAGCGCAAACTGCTGTAAATGTCTCAGAAGAAGGGTTAGACGTTTGCACTAAGACAGCACGACCACAGATCACATGCTCAGTGCACACCAGGTGTTTTAAGGACACTCTCTTCAAAAACAGGCTGGCAGAGGTGGTTCTAAGGTACTTTCTCCCTCTTTCTCACAAATGAGCCCTCCCCACCACCCAGGGATGGTGTCCCAGCCACCGAGGTGGCAGAAGGGGCTGGGTGGCTGCAGAAGTGGTGTTTGCACCTGACCCTGCCCTGGGGCTGGGACTCTGGGCTGTGCTCCAGCCCCCCAAGTCCTGCGGCTCCCTGCTGCGGGCTGGGACATGATTTATCCCGGGAAGAGACAGAGGGGACACGCTGAGGCTCGTCAGGGTCAGGATGACTGTCCAAGCCTTTCATAAGTCTGGTGCTGCAGCTTAAAATAGCCCTTTGGTTGCAGTGGGGGCTGTGGGTGGGGGTACTGTCAGCCTGGCCGGCTCTTGCACAGCTTTGGGATGAGCTGCTCTGGGCAGGGCTGATGTGACCGTCTCACAAGGCTGTTCTGATTGTTAATTAGTTAATGACCGTGAATTGCCTCCATGTTTGCAGCTGCTGGATCGTTCAGCAGTGAGCTGTGTCTGGCTCTGGCTAGAGAATACCGTGGGGGATTTAAAGATCTCATTTATCTTTTTTCCATGCGAGCGGGGGGTCCTAGCAAACACCTCCCCTGTGCCACGCAGGCGGATCCTGGCAGGAACCCGGGAGATGGAAGTGCGAGGCAGGATGTGGGGTGCTCCGGGGGATGCAGGGATGCTCCGAGCAGCAGGGCCAGGGGATGCTCCGAGCAGCAGGACTGGGGGTTGCAGGGCTGCTCTGAGCCGCAGGACCAGGGGTTATGCAAGCACAACATCTCCCCGCACAGATTTACAGGCTGCTGTCAGCTACAGCACCGCAGCTGCAGCAATCCTCTCCTCCAGAGCCCATCGCCAGCAGGCAGAGGGAGTCCTTTCCCTGGAAGAAAATTTTTAGTGAAGGCAGCCAAAAGGAGATCCCTGAGCAGTCCTGCCAGGACCCCTGTCCACTGCAGAGATGTTGATATGCTCTGCTCTCCAAAGCAGAGTCGTCCTGGCTCACCACCCCCATGCTCTGCAGGCAGGGCTGAGCAGGGGAAGGCTCTGGGGATGCTCTGTGACCCAGCCCTTGCAGGCAGATGAGTGGAGGTCGTGCTCTGCCCCCACCTCCTCCCCACTGCACAGCCCGGCTCCGAAACCCCATCTGGGGGCTCTTTCTCTCCCTTTCAGCAGCTGGTTTAGGATTACTTTCCATTCAGACAGTGGCTGGTACTCAGCTTGGCTGTCACCCAGGGATGAGATGTGACAGTGTCCTGGAGGTTGACTCTGTGACAGGCACAGTGCTAAGGTGCAACCACAGCATGTCTGCAGGTACAGAGGTGCCAAACCAGGACCTGAGATGCTACAAGAGGCTGATAACCCTCCTCGGCTGCTCCAGCCTACTTGGGTCAGAGGTTGGTGGGTGAATGGTGGGAAAATCAGGTAGAGGCTGCTCAGAAAATGCTGGCCCACTAATATCTGCTTCTCCCCATCTTCATTCCCAGTACAGAATTGCAGGACCTTCTTAGGATTTGCCTGGCGTTTAAACAAGAGCAAAAAGGAGCTGTGTCAGGGCCTGGGCAGGATGCTGGAGGCAGAGCCTGCAGAACCCCAGCACAAAGCCAAGTGAGCAGCGTGGCAGGGCTTGGCTGGGGTGGCCCAGGTGGGCACCCAGCTTAGGGAAAGGCGGGGGCAGGAATGGGGAAGGAGAAACTGTTTCTTCACAGAGCACACTGTGCCTAATTCTGGTGTGTGGTTAACCCCAGGGTTTCAAAACCATCACGCTTTATCTGCACAGCTTGGAATGGGGAGAAAAACGAGGCCTCATGATGGTCCCATGACTGGAGCAGAGCAGAGGCTGCACGGTGGTTGCTGCTGGCGGTGGTTGCCCCTCGCCTGGTGCTACAGCAGAGCCTGTGTGCCAGCCAGGCTTGGCAGCCTTTGCTTGCAGAGCGTGTCCATGTTAAATAATATGCCAACAACTGGATGATTTTGGAAAGAATGCTGTGGAATGATCTTTGGCTGCATCAGCATCTTTCTTTGGTAGTGTCGAGCCAAGGAGAGACCAGAAAGTGCCCAGTAAACACTTTGCTGACAATAGCAGGGAAGAGGAATGAAAAGAAACCAAGCTATCTGGTTTCATGGGTTCACTATAGCTGATCAGCTCCAACATCAGTAGATTCTGGCTTGTAGTACTGACAAGCTAGTTTCTGAAAAAAGCTTTAAACCTTTTCTGAAACCTTCAGAATCAGTTTGGGCATCATCAGTGACTGGAGCTGCCAAGAATCCTCTCTTAACAAATGTCTTCTTGCTACCAGAAGGAACTTTGAGCTATTTCTTGTGTCAGAACCGGAGCCCTGCTGTTGACAGCCAAGCAGCTTTCTGTAGGTTTAAGCCTCCTAGTCCTCTTTCAGACACTTTTCTTCCTATTCTGTCACACAGAATGAAGCCCCCAGCTCATCTCAAGCCCCCAGATATCTGTCTCACAGCACCCACCAGGGCAATCACTGCAGTGGCCTGGGCAGTGACAGCAAGCCCAGCACAGCAGCCTCCAGCCCTGAGCATCCAGCAGTGTGGATACATCCAGTTAACCTTTTCAGACGGGCACTATTGCATCCTCAGCTACAGTTCCTTAAAGCCAGCTCCTAACTAGTCACAGGCCAGATGGACTTGCATAACCTTGTGCTCTCCGGTACTTTCCTCTCCAGCAGCTCCTCAAACAAGAGCAGCCCCGCTGGGATGCAGCCCCTGCTCCTGCAGGTACCAGGGCCACGTGTGGGTGCAGTGAAACGCTGTCTCAGGTATTTCACATCCCTGCTCCCCACCTGCCTCCCTCCACCGCTGGCCTGCGCTGGGGACTCATAAAAGAAAGAAAACCTGACAGCCAGAGGTGCTTAATTTTAAATTGTGCTTTACAGTGCCTCTCTCAGCTACTGCAGCACGTCAGGCAAGTCAAGGCAGAGTCAGAGTGAAGAACAGGAAGGAAATTTCAGATGATGTTCCCTGGCTGACAAAGCTGTGTTGCTGTGGTCCCTCTTCCCCCCATCCTCCAGCTGCATGTTCCTGCCTCGTGTCTTGAATTGGCAGTGATGTTTGATGCATGGCTGGTTCAGGGAGTAAAACTAGCAGAAAACTGGCATTAGGAAAAAAGGATCAGTTTCTGCTGGTTTAGCTGAGCAGACTGAGAAGACTCAAATCTGACTGGACAAGCTATTTAAGCTAAGGTGGGTGCTCACAGCACAGGTGAGAGTCGGGCCATGCAAGGGCAGCAAAGCCTTTTCATCTAAACCCCTGGAGGGGTGAATTCCCACAGTGAACTGACCTCCCTTCACTTCCCATGGAAAGAATACCCTTTTTTCCCTTTGCTGAAATTTGACTGTGTCCTCCCTCCCGAGGACTGGGGTTTTATTCTCTTGACAAGTTGATTTCTCCAGTTCATTGTGTCCCTGCTGCAGGGCAGGGAAGATTTAATCTCACCAGAGAGAAGCCCGGTAAGGCAAAGTGATGATGTAATGATGCAAGTGCCCCATCCGGTCCTCCAGGGGAGAAACATCCCCCTGAAACTTCTCCAGATTCTTGGCTGATCGTATTATTCCAACTCCAATTTATTTCTCTCTCTCTTTTGCATATCTCCCATCTGCACCGCTTCTTGCACATCTCCATGGAGATGGAGAAACAGGGCTGATAATGCCATTCCAGCATGGCCCAGCCCCTGCCACAGGTCCCACCAGGTGCAGAAACCAGCACCCACCCCAGGAGATGCCAGCAGGGACCTGGTCAGAGCTGCAAGTCAGAGCTCTGGTCTGATCCTGATGCCTTCCCTCTGCACAGCAGCACCTTCCCTAAGGATCAGGGTAAAACCCTGCATGGGGGGAGCAGCAACAGCAGCCATGGGGTGAACAGGAGTTCGCCCCAGTTCTGCATAGAGCAGGGTAAGAGAGCACATCCACATCCTCATGCTGGTGGTTTTCATGTACCCAGCAGCATCTACTGAGTCACACTGAGTAAAACAATGCCAGCATTTATGTGTTATCTGAGCTTTAATTCTTTTCCTTTACATCTAAAAACGCTGCATTTAGCCCCAAAATTGTCAGTGCCACTTTAAACGCATGTGTCTAAATTATCCCCTCTGTAGCTCCCATCCCTATAGCAGCATTATGCACAGCTCCATCTGCTCCAGTATTTCTCAGCTGTTTCCATCCTCAATATAATGGCCAGCTTATGCACAGCTACCAACTTCCCAGCAGAGAAGTGAAAAATTAATCCAAAGCCTGCTGTAAGTATTGGTGCTCTCTTTGACCAATTGATTTTTGATTATTTGGAGTTTTCTCTTTGCCTGCCACGACAGTGATTAAAAATATGCATGTGGCAGTAGCCTCTCTCCATCATGGAAAGTTGGGACAAATACTCTGTTGGCATAAATCGATGCAGCTCTGTGGAGGTCAGTGGGATTACATCGAGTTACACCAGCTAAAGGCTTGGCCCATCCTTTCCCATAGGTTTGTGTCCTGTCTCTCTCTCTATAAAGGTCTTCCAAGAGCATGTTCTGATGGCATTGGAAGAGGCCTTTCCTCCCAAATGCCTTTATTTATAGCTTTCAGATGGCAACGGGTCTATAGAAGGAGAGTGGAGGAGCAGACCAATTCCTGCTTATGTTCGGGTAACTTTTTTAGTATCAGTTAAATGTCAAGGAACCTCCTAGGGAAAAATCTTTGTTTCCATGATTTTCTGGCTAATAGCTCTCCTACATAGCTGCAGTTTTTAATTCTACCTGTTTACAGCACTTAGCTGGTAGATACTCCCTTTTATTTTTTGTCCCAAAGCATTCCAGCAAGGGCAGACCATACCAAAGCCTCATTTTAAACACAGAGAAACTCAGGTGCAGGGAAATAAAAGGCCAGGCTGAGGTTTGCAGCCCACAGCAGCACTGGCACATCACTGCCCAATCTTTTTTATTTCGGTGCATCTGAGCTGTATTTATATACAGTGGACTTCTCTGTTTTCCTTTGCAGCTGGTCAGTAAAGACAGGATTTCTAAATGAGCCTGAGAATTACACATGCAAATCCCAAAGGCCTGGAATTGGGAACATCTGAGCAACAAATTGTCCTTGCTAAAGATGGTGTTGGAGCCAAAAAGCCTACAGATTTCGGGCCTGCTGTAAGTACTTTTAAAATCAAGATGAGCCGGTCTGCACTGCTGGTGTTTGCCAGGTGCCAGTTCGCTTCTCCAGGCACTTTCTGCTTGAGCTGAGAGGGGACGTGGGGACAGAAGGGGGGCAGCCTGTCGCCTCCGGCTGCTCCTCGGCGTGCCCTTCCCTCTGGTCCACATCTTACAGCGCCTGATTCGCGTGATGCTGAGATGCTGAACCCGTGTCCTCGGCGGGGCTTACAGGCAGCAGGGAGGGAAGGAGGGCCGGGGTGTGCGTGCAGATGTTCAGGCCATCAGGAAGGCGCTGCGTTAAGTCCGAGATTGCCCTGCTCTGCAGCCCTCCGTGCTCCCCTCCTCCCTCAGCCCTCCTCGTTCGGTGATGTTTAAGCCACCCAGACTGACCCTGCAGGGGCTGAGCCGGCATCCCCCTGACTCAGGGCACTCGGGATGAGCAGGCGGGCGGGTTGCTCGGACCTGACCTTCCCGTCCTTCCTCCCTTTCCCCCAGAGGCCGGGCAGCATCAGCGCCCGCAGCCACTGACCCATCTGCCAGCGCCGCGCTCTGCGCTCGGGTTCTGTCCCCGTGCCTGGACGGACAGATTTCTGCCGCACCAGGAGGCTGCACCTCGTGCTGCCCGGCACCGTGAGTTGCAGAATTGCTGCTCTGTGCGGGCATTTAGGGATCAGGTGCTGGGGCTGACTTAATTGCGGGCCAAAGCCTGCAACAATGTTTGGAGAACAAGCTGGGGGGGGGACTGGGGAGAGACGACTTTTCTCAGCAGGGAGGTGACATTCTAATTTGACTCATTCCTGTCTCACTATGACTGTCTGACCAGTAACACGGGGATTTTTTTGGTGCGCAAACAGCCCCTATATTCCCCCTACCTCGCATATACACCTATATATTCCCATTTGCACATTACCCATAAGGAGGGTAACGTGAAATTTTCACCCTGCTCCAAGGTGATGCAGAGGGTTTAATTATCAATGGGTTAAATGCATCCTGTGCTTTCCCCGTGGGCTGCCTGCTACCGTGGGCTAAGCAAGCAGGATTCCTCCTGTGAGGTTAAATGTGCTCCCAAAGGTGGTGGGCTACTGAGCTCCCAGCCACAGCTCTCTGCAGCAGCAGCAGCAGCACAGCACGCCAGGGACGGCTCTGTGCCACAAGTGTCAGCCCTCGGCTTTCCCTGGGGCTTCTCAATGCGCAGTGTTGGGATGGGGAGGGATGCAGGTGAGAGGAGCTGGTGGTCAGGAGAACCACTCCTGTCAAACACGTATCAAAACAGGAGTGCCTGCCGTGGTAGGGCTGCCCTGGGGTTTCAGGATCTCCACTGCTGCCCAAAAGCTGTTGTGAAATAGTGTTGCTTTTGGGTTCCTACCAGAATAAAGTAGGGTTTGATTGGGGCTTGGGCAGGCACATTCCCATTCGAAGAGAAGAACACCCACTCCTTTAATAGGGAAGGGACAAGCTCTCCTGTACTTTAAACATATAAGAAAGTCCTGTTAAGTTTCAGAGGAGCTGGTTTTTAAAATCTGGATTATAATTTTTGGGTTTAATCCACTATTCCCCAGCCAGGCCATGGCCCTCCCGCTCTTCCTTCCCGCTAGGCAAACGCACCCGCACGCGCTCTTGGAAATACTTACATCCCCTGTTCTCCGTAGTGATTGTAAAATTCCATGTGGCTGCAAGCCTGGATCCAGCCCACAATCCAGGTCTCCTTCTTGGGAAGAGGGGGCACCAACACTTGCGCTGAGGCTCGGAAGTGAGGGGTCCGGTAGCGCAGGACCACGCTGGAGGACTCGTCAATGCTGGTGGGAATGGGATCGATGGAGGCTTTGACTTCAATCACTGAAATACTTTCCCGGAAAACTTTGGATTTGCAGCTAATACTCTGAATACAGCCCATGGCATACCCCGAGTACAGTCCGACGCGGCTCCTAGGGTACTCCAGCAATCCTTGGGAATATTAGGCATTGAAATTATCTGGTGTTAGATCAATTACAGATCTTCTGGGTTTGTAGTCTCAAAACTGATATCCATAGGATAGAAAATTCATCACGTAAAGCCTTAGTTTGAGTATCTGTCTTACCAGTACTACTCCTATTTTTGAGGTTAGCTGCGCTTCAGAAGCAAAAGGGCCTTTAAAATTATTTTCCCCTTTTAATGACCCATTAATTCTCTTGCTCAGTCTTTGGGTTAAAAAAAGTCTCTTGAGTTCAATAAATAACGGTGGTGTTCTTAGCTGATATATTTAGTCCTTCCTTTCCTCAGATGCGGTCTGTCATTCACCGTCAAACATAGGACTAGCCGGTATTTCCCTTTATTCTTTGGATGAAAAGCAGAATGTTGATAGACACATCTATATAAATAATGAAATAGTTTTTAGCCCCAGCTTGTCACAACCGGTGTGGATTTCCACTTCCTGACTTGCAGTTGTTCATAACTTCCTTTCGCACAGAATTACAATAATAACAGAAAAGAAACGACGGCTGGAAAAACGCAAAAAGTCGCCAAATCTCCCAATTTGGAGGCTCCTCCGCCAGCGATGTCAGGGCTTTGGGGATTATTTTTTTTTTTTTTTCTCTCTGTCTCTCTCTCTTAGAAATAGCCGTGCGGGCAGGGCAGCAGCGCGGTGCCGGTGGGGCCGGCGGCTCCGGGAGCGCTGCGGGGCAGGCGGCGAGGAGCCTCCCCCGCGCCCGCCGGGGCCGCGCCGCTCCGCGCCCGCTCAGCGCCGCGGAACCGCCGCCCGTGACATCCCCCGACACGCACCGGCCCGGGGGGCGCCGGCCCCGCCGCTCCCCTTCCTCCTCCTCCTCCTGCTGCTCCTCCTCGGCGAGCGGCTCTCCGCAGGGGTGTCCGACCTTCCTCCTCCTCCTCCTCCTCCTCCCGCTGCTGCTCCCGGGCGCGCCGGCGGTGGCTCAGCCGGCGGGGCTCATGGGCGGGCGGCGGGGCTGCCCCGCACACGCGTGGGCCCCGCAGGGCGTCACAGCATCCCGGGGAGCAGCGCCGAGCCCCGGCCGCGCCGCCGAGCCCCGGCTCCCTGCGCTGCGGGGGCGAGCGGCGGCGCGGGGCGGGGGGGGGGGGGGGGAGGCTCCTTCTCTTTCGCTGAGTGGTTTGGTTTTGGTTGGTTTTCGTTGTTTTGGTTTTTGTTTTTTTTTTCCTCCCCTTCGCCTCTTTTGCTTTTAGCTGCCCGGGGAGGTGAGCGGAGCAGGATCGGTGCCTCCACCTCCCGGCTGCCGCAGGCTTCCTCTCCCGCAATACATTCGCGCACCCGGGGACGGCGCCGGCCGCGGGTCTCAGCCTCGCCGGTGGAGCGGGGGGTTGCGGGGGGGCTCCCGCTCCGCTCGCCGCCGCAGCATCAGAGAGGCGACGGGGTCAAACTTTGCAGGAACTCGCTCGCAGCCCCTCGGTGCCCCCGGGCGTGCCCGAACGATGCCGCCCCGGCTGCCCGGGCAGGGTCCGCCGCATCCCCTTGGCTCCGCCGGCCCCAGCGGCACCGGCTGCGGGTCCGGGGCCCCCCCGCCGCCCTGTCCGCCCTCCTTCGCCCAGTGCCATCCCTCCCCCTGTATTTCGCTTTTAAACTGCAGCTGTTGAAGGCTAAACCTCCTTTGCAAAAAAAAAAAAGCAGCATTTCCTCCCACATATCCGTGAATTGTGGGTAATGTAGTTTTTTTGTTTTCTTTTAGAAACGCCTTTCCCTTTCTCCCCTCTCGCCCCCTTTATTATTTTTTTTTTAATTTGGACACAGAATATATTTTCTCTTGGGTTTTCAGATCAAGATGTTCCTCTACTGGCTGAAGATTTGCAGGTAAATTTGGTACCAACCCGAGGGCACCAAAGGCGATGGTCTCCTTATTTGCAGAACCTGTAGCCCTAGGCTGGATGGGCTGTGGTTCCAGCAGTGAGAAGTGCAAAGCTCTCCGTAGCAGCAGCGGGACTAAGGAGTAGCTGGAACAGGGAGTAAGAAGAATCTGAGGCAGCAGCAGCCTGTGGAAAGTTGTAAACTTCTATTACAGATGGTTTTGGGAGCACCACTGCTGGCTGGTCCTGCTGGCCATCTGAGGATCTGAACACCAGGTGAGGTGCATGTGTCCAGCTTTTCATGGAATACGGCTCTCCCTTTTTGGTAATAACTGGTTGAGTTGAATGCTGGGTGAGAGTGTCCTCTGTCACTTGTTTCTAAAGAGGAAACTTGGGGAACAGAGAGGTAAAAATTGCTTTGCTGGTGCTGCTTGTGGTGCAGTACAGCAGCACAGACATGAGTAAATGTCTTTTAGCTCTTCCCACCCCGCAGTCTCAGCAGGCTGGATTAGCCCTCGGCAGGTAGGAGAGACTGGAGCTACTGGGTGATCCTGACGAGTGAATGTCACAGAATGAGGGGAGGCAAATTTGCTCCTTTCCACCCACAGCGGGTGGAAAAAAACACAGTATATTGTTATGTTTTTCTTCCGCACGCATTTCTCAAAGCCCTGGGGAAGTATTTATTTTAAACTTCACAGTCTCTGTGAAGGGCACAATTACAGTCACTAGCCCTGTGACAGAGAGAAACACTAAGAACCTGCTCAAGCTACGAGCAACTTACTACTGTGTAGTACAAGAAAGAATGAAATTAGCATCTTCCGAATGAAATATCCAGCAGCCTCCAGAAGGTGCTGAAATCCTTTGACATCTCCAAGACTCTTTCACACTTTTCAAACAAGCTTGTCACAGTTTCTCAGAGCATCATGGATCTGGTGAAACTGCATATTCTGCGACTTTAGTTTCACTCAAGCTTCAGCCAGGTCTTGCTTCAACTTGGCTGTCTCTGGTGTTCTGGTCAACTAGGAAATTGCATTATCTCATTCTAATTAAATCAGCTTTTCATCTTCAGCTGGAGTTTTCGTTGGGTTTTGGTCTTGCCTGTCTCCATCAGGCTGCTGTGAGTGATTAAGGCATTAGCACACCCCACCCCAGAGTGGCTGCATTAAGCCATGGGCAGAAGGGTTCCTGTGCCCGAGCGTGTGGTGCTCCCTGATGGGATTGCTGGAGATGCGAGGCCAAGCTGTGGTAAGTAAAAATTAGGAGTGTCTGGTGATGGTGTGAGTTGTGTTTCCTTCTGCTGCCCGTTTGATGCACCCGTCCATGTCTCACTGTAGCACAGCCATGCTCCGTTCCTGTGGGGGTTCCCCCCAGCATAATGGCCTGCACAGTGTCTCCACGCCCTTCCAGCATGTTTTCTGGGTTTATTAAAGGACAGGGTATCCCTGCACTGCCTGAGTAGTGGCAATAAAAGCCGCCCACCAGAGGCCATTCTGGCACTGCTGACGCACCACTGCGTGTGCAGTAAATACTGCAGGGTATTACATTTTATTTTGGCCAAGCTTTTCTTTTTGTCCCTAGAAGAATATCCCACCCAGGAACACCGGTTTTGCTGGAAGCACTTTGGTTGCAAGTGCTGCTTCTTGGCCAGTTGCTGCCAGTGGCTGAGATTCACCAATGCTGCCAGTGAACTGCAGAGAAAGGGGTTGGAGCTGTCACTCTTGCCCCACCCACATTCCAGCGTGGTTTGCATGGCCCTGCTGGCCACTGACAACGTGTGTGGCCACAGCTGTGCAGGGCATTGTGGCCAGCAGCCCCCAGCCCCTGGGCCAGGGAGGGTGGGCAGGATGACGAGGAGCACAGCCAGGGCATGGGTGAAGGGAGAATGCCGGATTTGTCTGTCTGGGCATTCTCCCAGGTGCTTGATGACCCCCGTGGATCATGTGTCAGGCCTGGAATAGCCCCACCAGAGCAGGGAGCCTGTCTACAGGTTTAGCAGGGATATTTATAAACCCCTGGGTTTGTGGCTGTTTTGCAAGCAGCATAGCAGGACGGGGCTTGTTGTGGCCCCAGCAGGGTCAGGGACGTTTCCTTCCCAAGCTCATTTTCTTTGACTGGGACAGGCAGTGACAGCCCACCTGGCTGCAGGAGAGACCAAACAGCTTTCCTTTCCCACTCTACTTTTGACAGGGGTTTGCTGGCACTGGGTCCATCATGCACTGCCCTTCCTCCCCTGTGCCCTTCCCGCCAGGGACTCGTGCTGGGCTGTGAGGTTGGAGTCTCACAGGGCGGCTTGGGCAGAGAAACTCCCTCATATCAGTGTCAGCAGAAGAGACAGGCACCAGATTAAATTCACTCTCAAAGCTTTCAAGGTATTTTTTAACCCATGACAGCTCCCAAGGAACATGCTTGGTTGTAGCTCAGCATCCCCAGCACCAGACTGGGCAGGAGTCTCCCTATTTCTGCAGCCTCCTGGCTGCCAGCACCTTTAACCCTCTGCCCACTGATGTTTGCAAAGAGCCCCACGCTGCAGCAGCCCTGCAAGGAGCAGGAGAATCTGGGAGGCCATCCAGGGAGGTGATGGCTACAGGCAAGTGAAAGCAGTGATGATGACATTTATCTCCTCGGCTGGTGTCAGGTGGACTGAGATTTTCCACATGCCTGGGAGCTGGGCAGGGGGATGAGGGCAGGCAGATAGGGACAGGGTGCTGACTGCCCCGATAGCGTGAGAATGCGGCTGCACAGCCGGTGATCGGATGGGAGCTGGGGGTGTTGGTGATGTGGCACCTTCTGTGCAAGCTCCAGGGCTGCCACAGCCCCACGTGGTACCTGAGCTGAGCAGGGTTGTGTTTTATGGGCTGGGTGGGGGTGCCTGAGGAGGGGATGAGTTCTTCCTCCAGCTGGGATCATAGAATCACAGAAGGGTTTGGGCTAAGCTCTCCATAGCAGAGGGGCTCCAGCCCTCAGAGCATTTCCATGGCCTTTCATGGACTCATTCCAACAGGTCTGTGTCTTTCCTATGCTGGAGACCCCAGAACTGGACACAGTGCTCCAGGTAAGGTGTCACCAGGGTGGAATAGAGGGGCAGCATCACCTCCCTTGACTAGGGGTAGGTTGCTGGAGGGTATGATTCAGAAATAACTTGATGTATGTTATTTTCCTTTGAGGGAGGAAAATATGAACAAACCCCAGAAGTGAGGGCTCCTCAGGACCTCAAGCACTTTCTTGTCCAAACATGGCTGTTGCCTCTGGCCAGTCGGTTGGTCAGATGGGCACAGCCTGGGTGCACAGTTCACTGAGAGGATTTTGAGAACTGTGGGTAAAAAGTGTGAAGAAAATGCAAAATTTTTCTTATTATTTTCAGAAGCCAAGAACCGCCTTTCCTTTAGCACTTAAGCTCTCAAGTGCATTTTGGACTAGACTTTGAGATGCCTGGGTGTCCAGTTCCCAGGACTACCTGTACTAACCCTGACCTCTGTAACTGGACTTTTGTGTAGTCAAATGTAGCAGGCACCATGAGACGTGGCTGTTCTGCTCCTCAATGTAATATTCATATTCTCCAATTCTCTATCCACAGGGGACTTCCAGCCTATTTGCATAGGAATAATCCTGTTCAAGGAGCATGTGAGTGGTGTGGAGCTGCGACAGCCCATTGCCCAGGGAAGGTAACTGGGTTGATGCCAGGGTGGTCCTGGCTCAAGTGGTTACTGCCATGAGCTGCCATCCTTTGGATGGCTTCTCCCAGCTTAGATCCGTGCAGCTGCAGTTCAGGGGCTGTAGAAAGATCATTCAGATCTGTAAACTGGAGCTGCAAGCACCAATGGGATGTTCCCAGGGGCTGATCAGTGCTGGGATCGGCAGGTGGGAGATCACAGAATCACAGAACATTCTGAGTTGGAAGGCACCCACAAGGACCATCCCTTGATGTCTCAGAGGGGTTCTCCCCAGCTGAGGTGGGGAACAGGGAGTCAGGAGGCTGACAGCAGCCATGCAGTGTGATGGAGCACAATGTGCCATGGCAGGAGGGACAGCAGGTATTCCCTGTCCTCTGCTGGAGGACTCCCCAGGGCCTGACATGAGCTTTCCTCCTCCCTGTCCCGCGCTGCCCGTGCTGCTGGGGCTGGTACCTGAGCTGCTGATCACACCTGCAGCTCAGGGACACGGGCACTGCCTGTTACCTGCTCTGGGCACAGGCTGTGCGGTGCTGGGTGACACGGCAGGGACACGTGCGGTAACGAGGCCACGCGCAGCGCCGGGGGCAGGAGGATGGGAATTCATTAGCGGCGCTGTGTCTCCTGTAATCAGGAGGCAGGTGATGCTTCTCCTTCGTCCGGGAACAGGGTGAGTGATGAAGTCGCTGCAGGGGCTCACCCCGAGCGGGGAGGGAGGATGGGGCTAGTGGGGCTTGAAAGGTATCTGTGCTAGGGGAGGAGGGTGGTGTTTGGGGTGCCCTAGCCTGGGGGGGGGAGATGTTGCAGAACAGACTAATCAAGAAGATTCTGGGGACAGCTCCTTGGGGGGAAGCCCCCAGGCAATACTCAGCCTTGGTGTTGCAAAGCCAGGCAGCACAGCCCCCCGTGGGAGCAACACCGTCTGCTGTGGGGAGGGGGATGCTGTCATCTCCTCCAGCTCCGACTCTGATATTGAAATGTGAAATGCAGCACAAAAAACTACATTTCCCAGTTTCCCTTGCAGCCCAGGGGAATAAGCAATTGGAAGATTTAAATAGACCAGGCCAGAAGCAACCAACCTTTGGCACAACGTTTTTCCCTCCTCTTCTTCCAATCTATTGGCTGTTTAACCTTTTTCCCTGGCACTGGAGTGGCTGCCAAGCCTGGCATTAATTTTCCTTCCAAGCTTGCTAGGCCCATGAAGTAAACAGCCATGTGCATTCCTTACTCTATATTTAACAGCTGCAGTCTGTGCTGGGGGCAACTGCAACAGAGGGGAACCTTTGTAGCTTCCCAAATTCACAGCTTGTGAGGGTGGGAGTGGGGGAAGCTTTCTGCAGGGAGAAGAGGGATTTCTCTCCTCCCCGCTATTCGCAAAGCAGGTTGCGTTAAAGAGAGACTGCAATGCCATCATCCCAGCCACGGTCCAGGGCGAGGGACAGGAACAATGTCCTCAACAGGGCTGAGTTCCTCTCCCTGAATCAGCCCTTGAAGGGGAACCAGGAGAGCAGGAGCTCGGGAAGAAAGCAGAGCGGCCAGGCCGGGGCAGCCGGTGCCCAGAACACCAACCCCAAGGAGCGGAGGCAGTCGCAGCAGCTTCCCGAGGAGGATTGCATGCAGCTCAACCCCTCCTTCAAGGGAATCGCCTTCAACTCGCTGCTGGCCATCGATATCTGCATGTCCAAGAGGCTGGGAGTGTGTGCCAACAGAGCCTCCTCCTGGGGTGGTGCCCGCTCCATGATCAACCTTCTGGGGATAACGGGGCACGGGATCCCCTGGATTGCGGGTACACTCATCTGCCTGGTGAAGAGCAGCACGCTGGCGGGCCAGGAGGTCCTCATGAACCTGCTGCTAGGTGAGTAGCAAACCTCCCTCCCTGCTGGGAAAGCCCAGCCCTAGTCACAAGGGACAGTGGCACTGGGACTCCTCCTCTGGCTGCTCCCAGAATCCGATGTGGTTGGGCAGCAGAGAGTGACTTTAGGGTTAATGCTGCACTTCTTGGCCATCTCATTCCCAGGTACTGTAGGTGATGGATGTAGCAAGAAGTTGTCTAAGAGAGATGGAGTAATTCTGGTAGCTGGTGACACCCATGGAGTAGAGGCAGGTCCCTGGTCCTGTGTGGGGCAGGGTTGTCCAGTCAGATCGAGGGGGAGTGTCTGTGATGGGCAAGTGGATACCAGCAATGATGTATTTTATTTAGTCTGTGGTTATCTGTGTTGGTGGTTTTGTATGTGAGGAAAAGATGCAGATTTTAGTCTTTGATATTTCGATCAATTCCTGAGGATATTCTTGCGGAAAAAAAAAAGACTTCCATCTCCTTACCACTTTCTTGACCAGACCTTGGCTCCACGTCTCAGCTGCTGTGTAATGGAGTCCTGTTTCCTTCCCTGCTGCAGTTTGTTCTTTCATCCTCCTTCCCCTGAGTACCTATCTGGCTGCTGTCCCCGTTTCCATGTGCTAATTTGACCCAGAGGCCGTGTAGGCAGGCTGGGATCCCTCTGGCCCTCCCGCTAGTTCTTCCTTGCGCGGTGGTCGGTGTCCCTGTTTCTAAAGGTTGGGATGTGTTAAAGGGTTTGGCTTCTCTGCTAAGCAGGGCCCATCCCACCCATCTGTGTGGACTGATGTCCCACCAGTGACCAGGCTGAGCTCTAGGCATGACTTGCCTTGGATCCTGGCCCCAACCTGCCCTGGCCATGTCTACCTGAGGACCTTGCTCTTCTTGCTCTTCTGCCTTTGGCACAGGGCCCAGTTATCCTATTTTTCCTTGTGACTAATTACCCTCTCATCTGGCTGTGATCCACCCTGGTGTTTCACCCTCCCCAAAAAACCCAACAATACCCTTTTGTTTGGTAAGAGAAACTAAAAGCATTATATTTAGACCACTTCTTCTCAGGGAGCATTTTGAGGCGACGTAGGGACACTTTATTTCACAGGCACCACAGGAAAGGGACGTCCTGTCCACAGGAGCTGACTGAGACATGATACAGGCTCTGCAACGTGGCCTCAGGTTGTTTTTCTTTTCACAAGTTCATCCTCCAGAGAGGGTGAAGATTGCACGGAACTGTCTTGAAAAGCACAGTGGTAGCTGCCTTTTCTCCCCTCTGCCTTTGGAGGAGACTGTCCTCGTGCTGTGACATCTAATGGGGGGAGGCCATGGCAGGGAAGGAGCCAGAATAGCACCAGCGTGATGCAGAGCCCGCCAGCGTCAGCAGTTCTTCCAGGGGCTCCTCGGAGCGCGGGGTCAACCCCTTGCTGAGAGAAGATCCATTTAAAAGGGCACGAGGATGAAATAGTAGGTGACTAACAACAACCACCACAGTTTCCAGATGTCTCTTGACCCAAGAGCCTTTGATGGTGTTGGAGCCTAAAAACTGACCTCTTTGACTCCAAAATATCTGAGATCCTTATAAAGAGCCGATGCCCTCTTTGGCTTAAAAACAAGGAAGGTTTTCTCACCCTTCTGTTGCCATATGAGGAGGCCAAATGCAAAGCCACCTTGGGGTTGTGCTGGAACTTTGAGTATCGAGTGGTGGCTGGCAGAGCCCTGCACCACTACCCGCATCTCCAGGTCTCCTGAGCTCAAATGTGGTGTCTGGGAACAATTTAGTGGGTTTCTGAAGACTTGCTTCCTTCCCTAGATGCACTACACCCACCCCTCTTCTCTTCCTGCCATGAAATTAAATAGTCAAATGGCATGAAGAACTAGTTCCATAGATCTGACAGCCTCCAAAGATCTCCACTGCTTCCTCTGAATAGATGGCACGGACAAGTGGGACTGGCCAAGGTGCCCTCAGCTTCTCTTGTCAGAGCTTGCACAGCAGGACTTGTGTCACCCCACAGAGCAGATCTCTGCTGTGAGAGTGGCTTTGGACTGATATTTAAGATTGCAGTCAGAAGCTCCAAGTATCTGAGTAGCTGCTGCTGTAATACCTGCCCTGCTGGTGGAGGAAAGAGCCTGGCTGGGAAGTGTGGGGCTGGTGAACCTTGACAGGTCCCAGGAGAAGTGGGGTCTTGTGTACACAGGAAGGGCATGGCATGACTGCTGCGTCTGGCATCTCCTTGGTCCCTCTCACTGCTGGTTTCCTGTGGTTCAAATCCATCAGGATGTGGTGAAAAGCCCTCCTGGAGAGGGACAGGTCAAAGGGAAGGGAATCTCCTGGTGCTTCCCTGCTCTCCTGAGAAGAGGGAAGGAGGGAAGTCGGGGTTGTCCGTGGTACCCCTTCCTTGCCCCCTCTGGCTCTCCTCCCTCCCCCCTGCTTGCTGAGGGTTTGATACATCAAGCAGAATTTCTGATGCAGTCTCTGGGCAGGGAGCCAGCCCATCATAGAGCACTTGTTTAGGATTTGCAATCAGGCTTCCAAGGCGAGGAGACAGGAGACTGCTGAAGTGGGACCTGGAACCTGGCAAAGCACCACTGCAGATGGAGGAGGAGCTCTCAGCAGGAGCTTTGCCAACACATGTGGGAGCATTTCGGGTGAGGGGGTCTGACCCTGGGATGCTCCATCCATCCCCACTGCAGATGTTGATTAGCAACCCCGAGCAATGTTTTCCCTCCGTGTTTGTCATCTGTGATGGAATTTATTGATTTCCCCTTCTCGTCGTAATCCTTTCCAGCAAATGCCAAACAGCCAGAGAAACACACTCAGAGCCTGTTACTGAAAAGATAGAAGAAGCCAGATATCTGTGCCCATTGTAAAAATCCCTCTGCCAGAATATGCTTTCAGGAAGTCTGTCTCAGCATCACCAGCCCTGGCTGTGCAAGAGTCAGGGAGAAAGTCCATACCCCCTGGCCAAATGGAGAAAATCCTTATTCAGGAAACCCCTCAGTTTTAAGGTTCATTTTATTTATCTGCCAGCGTTGAAACTTTTAGAACCATTCAAGCTTTACTTTGAAAAACCACAAGGATTTAATGAAAACTGAGATGCTTAGAAAGTTATTTGAACCTTGCAATTGGCCTTTGAGGGGGAAAGCAGATATAAAACTTTAAGTAAAAATCCCAGGTCTGCTTCAGAACCAAACATAAAGTCCATTAAACCCTGGGGGCAGCAGTACCTCAGTTTCTGGTTCTGATCCATCCAGTGAGGATGTGGATCCAAATTTAGTGATTCATTGACTGCAAAGCCAGCAAAGAACATTTGGATCATCGATCTAACCCACGGCAAAATACAGGCTGTAGCACATCCCTTAATTTATTCCTGTTCAATTTGTTAAGGGAAAAAACCCAAACACTCAATCTGATGTACAGTTACAAGCGAGGGTGAACTTGTCAGAGCCATTTCTGTATTACTGCAGTGTCAGGGCTTCTCACAAGCACTTTTAGTTGGACTCTTCCCTTCATTGCGACTGCATACCCTTGTCTCTCCAGCTCAACAGCTCTTTTAGCCAACATCTTTTCCGCCTTTCAATATTTTGGATAGTGCTCAAGTCATTTCTTCACCTCCTATTTATTAAGCTAAACAGATTGATCTCGTTAAACTGATGGTCTTTGCAGATCCAGGCACCTTCTCACTGCGGTGGGGATGGAACATGGTCACCTGCCCAAAGTTGTTGTGTTTAGAGCCAGATCACCACTGTGTTCAGTTATCTGCAGTCCAGCCATGTGCCTTTGCTGTTGGGAGGTGTCTGCTTGGGTAACCCTTGCATGTAAAATTCGTGTTTGTGCTCAGTTTGAAGTACCAGCCAGTAACTGGTTCTGCTGTGGCTCTCTGAAATAGGTATCCAAACTGGGAGAAGAGAAAGCCCTGGTCTTCTCTTCGCCTGCTGTCTCTGTGACATTGGTGCCAGTCCTCAGCCATCTCCAGCTGGCTCTGCATCCCGCTTTCCAGGGGGCAGGATGGCTCTTTGGTGCTGTCACTAAGCATTTATCCCATCAAGTGAAGCAGTGCCGCGGGGCGTGGATGTATCATCCGAGCAGTGTGTCAGAATGGGGATGGGTGGATGCCATAGGAGGAGGGAGAGAGGGAGCCCAGGGCCACTTCTCCATTCCTGGAGGTCAGCAAGAAGGAAGTTCTTGCTCTATCCAGCCTTCTCCCTGAATACTGACTGAGCTTCACTCCAACTGGGAACCAAGCTGTGATATTCTAAAGCACAGTCCCCTGCAAACCTGTGACTTTATCCCGAGCCATATCTATATTTCTTTAAAATATATATGTATATATTTATAAATACATATATATGGTCAGGACTTTGTGATCACACTGCAGCAGCTTTGAAACCAGACCAGATTGGCAGGAAAGTGGTGGATTAGGAAGGAAAGAAAGCAAGAAATGCCTTCACCAAACCCCTCGGGAGCTCGCTGACCCTGCTCTAACAATACAGACAGTATCTCAGGTATTGTCATGCTTCTCTTTGGAGGCTGTGTGATGGAAATCCAGACAGTACAGCCCGTTACTGGTAAAGGTCACTGGGCAGATGAAATGCTCAGGCAGTACAGACAAGCTCATCCTGTCGAGCCTCAGGGCAGCCCAGCCCCAGACGGGGCCAGGGAGCTGCACAGCAGATGGATCAGTCCATATGCAGCAGGGCTTGCTAAAGCCGAGAGCCCCAGAGATGGTTTGGGGCCAGATGTGTTTATTTTTTCCCCCTTTCCTTTTTCTGCTGTGAGAGCAGGGATTTTCTGAGCCAGGCAGGGCAGATGATGCTCTGTCAGGGAAGAGGAAAGGAGCTTGGGAGCCGGTGCCCTGTGGAAACATCCCTCCTTGTACAGCCTGGCACATGGAGGAGGTTCAGCCTCTGTCCTGCTGCCCACCCAGACCTCAGCAAGCCAGCAGCACATCTGCCCAGAGAGGTGGAAACATTTAAATGCCAAGTAACCCAACATGACTGACCCATGGAGGGTGCCAAGCAGAGAGAATGACACAGATGCCCACTCTCTGCATCCAGCATCTAATCCAGGTCCAGCCTGGCATTAAACATTCCTCTTCATCACATCAGGCTGCTAATCTGCCTCTAGTTGTTCTGCCCGGATACAGCTGTTGAAGTCCCTGGTCCTTTGGTAGGTGCCGTGCTCAGCCTTCATCCCCTCACAGCTGATGAGCTCAGGCATCTCTGAACAGGCAGCAATGCCCAGCTCTCCCAGCTTTCCCTGCCCCCCTCCCTCCCTGCTTCCTCTACAGAAACGTATCCTGCTCACTGCAGGGCAGGCTGCAGTGTCCCTTCGGATAAAGGACAGTCAGTGACAGGCTGGGACCCATCTGACTGTGGCTGGAGCAGGCAGGGGGGAATTTCCAGTGACCTGCACAGGGTCTCCATCAGATCCATGGTCTGATCATCCCCTTGGTACCAGGCAGCACTGAGGAGCTCAGGTCCTGGCAGGCTGCTGGAGATGCTGAGAGCCCTGCAGCCATCAGTGTGCAGCCCTTGGGGAATCTGCAGCGAGCTGGAATGAAACCCTCACGCAGAGCGAGCAGCGAAACGTTCCAGAGCCTGAATGCAGAGCGAAAGAGAAGTGCGAGGGTTGTTGAATGGGAAGAGGGGGAATAAACATGGGAAATGAGTCATCCTTATGTCTGTCACTCTGGGAACAGCTTCCCATTGCCCCTGCCTGGAGCTCAGAGAGGACAGTAACTGTTTCACGCAGGCAGAGCCAGCCCTGACAGGGAAGCTGAGCCAGGCTCTGGCCCGAAGGGAGATCCCGGGAAATGGGTGAGTGTGTTTGCCTCTAACACGCCTTGACAGGAGCAGTGGCTGGGAAGAGGAAGGTGGGGGAGTGAGGTGAGTTGCTGGGAGGAGCAGCAGGCAGGGAGAGCCCATTGGGTCTCCTGCTCTGGGCCAGGAGTGGTGGAGGATGGGGTAGGAGAGGGGTAATCAGATGAACTGTGAAGAAATCTCCATGTCTTAACCTGGACAGAGTTCTGATCTTGCTCTCCATTTCCATCTATATAGGAATATTGGCAGATGTACCTGATCCAGGTCCAGTGCCCTGTTAGGTTTGATGGTTGGAGACCCTCTGAGCCCCACAGGATGAGCCCCCTTTCTTTTTTTTGCCAATTTGCTTCACTGAAGGCAGTGAGGTGTAAATACAAGCCCAGGAAGCACTGAGTCCGAGGGAGGAGCCCAGCCTTTGTGATCTGGGACATGCTGCTGGTCATCAGCACTTTTCTTTCCCCAGTTCATCCCATGCTGTGCTGGTGCGTGTGGCACCTCTGTGACGTGCTGATGGTACCTGTGCTGCTGCCGTTGGGTACAGGGGCATTTCAAGCTGTCAGAGCCCCTCTGGGAGGCAGCTGAGCCATCCTGGGGGCTGCTCAGCTCCTTTTCCCCAGCAGCACGAGCCCTTTTCATTACAGTCCCCCTCTTGCCTGCATCTCATCCAAGCCCGTGCAGCCCCCCAGTGAGGTGGCCCCACTTGGTATTTGATGCTGAGTACAAATTTCCCAGCTCCCAGGGCACAGTGTTTCCAAGGGGAGAACTCCAGGCAGCCTGTGTTTGCACTGGGGGCTGTTTCTAATCATCCAGAATATAGCGAGTCTATTTTTAGTTGTTGTGGGGTTTTATTTTAATTAATTACACAATTCTGCTTTCCACCATTTTTTCACCTCCCCGTGACCACTTACCCCACGCTGCTGCTTGTTCAGCCAAAAAATACCCCCCCCCCAAAACACCACAGTGCCTGATTCATTGGCTCTTCAATGTGTTGTGCCATCTGTGCCTTTTGTCAGCTCTTACACTCCATAGGACCACGTTTGGGGGAGAAAATGGAGTAGAGGAGTTCACTTCCAGAGGAGTGGACCTCTTCCAACCCTCCTCCACTGACTCCACTGGAGAGAGGGTGAAGATCCTTTTGAAACCTACATCTTTCATTAATGTCAACTAGTCAAGGCTGCAAACAGCTCATTTTCCAGGTCAGGGAGCCTGATGCCTGCGGGTGATTTGGGAAGTTCAGAAGGAGTGGGAGGGGGCATGTAAGTAAAAAGAAAAACGAAAGAAAGAATTGTGAATTCTAATTATGGAGCAAAAGAAACTCCTTCCTGGGAATGGTGACATTTATCCAGAGTTCACTCCTGGGTGAGGTTGGCTAGTCTGGGAAATACAGGACCTTCAAAGCCAGTTTTGGCCCTACACGTGGTCTTGGCAGCTGTAGTGGCCACCTCCAGCACGGTGGGGTGCAGGCAATGGGTTATCACCAGCTTGGTTCTTCTTTAAGGCAGTGCTGGGCTGGGCAGAGGGGTTGTCTAATGCACCTCTGATCCCATGCTGGGAGCATCTTGAGCTCTTGGGATGGGCTCCCTCTTCATTCCTGGGCATTTACCTCCCCATTTTCCTTTCCCCACTTGCTCACCCACAGTTCTGGGAGGCCGAGTCCAGATTGTGACTGTTGCTGATCCCAACCTCACACCCTGGAGAGCAGCCCCATGTGTGTGAAGTCACGTGAATCACGGCTTCGGGAGACAAGGCCAAGGGCTTTTTTGGCTTTCTCCTCTTTTCCTCCCCCCGCTGACCCCAGCACTGCACCCAGGTTGTTTTTCAGCTGTGGTTTAGATAACATGTTTATATAAACACCTCAGCTGGAATCTGCCTCTGTCCCTGGAGACGCTGCCTGGCTCCGACCTGGAGCAGGCGATGCCCCCAAGGTGCTCGCACCATCCCCAGCCTCTTTCAGCCATAAGGAACAGCAGCAGAGGTGGCACCTCAGGGACAGAAAACACCTTATGGTGACAGGAGATGTCCAACTGTTTTGATTTCTCTTATATATAAGCTTTGGGGTTTGGTTTGGTTCTGCTGATGATGGTTCAGGTTCGTCCTCATGCCCTGCCTGCCCAGAACTCCTCTCCACTCACCTCTCTGCTCCTAATGTGCTCCTAAAATTTGGTGGTAGGAGCAAGGCAGATGTCTGTTTTCCTTTTCTTATTAATAGATATAAAATGCCTGCCCAGGGGGCTCACTTTCAGCTCATTTACTGTGCATCCAATGCCAGATGTCGGGTTTTTTTCAATACCAAGGTGATCTCTGATGGTTAAATTGTCACAGGCAAGACAAGACTTGCTGTTTGGTTTTGGGCTTTAAGGAAGTTTTAGATGTTAATAGAGGATTTTGGGATTGGATGGTTTTGCAGTGGAAATCTAAAGGACTGTTTCCCTTAACACCAGGTCAAAGGGAAAATTCGTGATCTTTTGCAGAAAAATGTGAAAGGAACGATGGGCAAGAGCTAATCCTTCCTTTGCTCTTAAATCCAGCCCTATCTGGATTTTACATCCAGTGATGCCTCTGGTTTAAATCCAATGCTACCTGGATCTGGAGGAAGGGCATGATGGAAAAAAATGCTTAAAATTAAAATTTCTTGCTCCTCTCATCTCGCCCTCGGTCCGGTGGCACTCTGCCATCCCTGCTGCGCCTCTGGCAGCCCCGTGGGTCCCCAGAGAGCCGCCTTGTGCAAGTGCAGGCTGGTACATCAGCTGCAGGCTCCCTTCCCAGGGCTCTCCCGGGGCTGTATTTCCTCCAGCCTTCAGTCAGGTCAGCCTGAAGGATTTGCACAGCTCTGTGTGAGGGACCAGGGAAGGGCAGGCTGAAGGTGACGGTGCCAGTTTGCAGGTGGGCTCGGGGGCTTTGGGTTCAAAGCTTTGGTAGCCATCAGGCACCTTCCTCTGTGCAGAGACACCCACCTGCAGCTGGAGTCGTGGAGGGCACCTGTAATCAGTTAACCCCTTACCTGCCTATCACTGGCACGGATGTGCCCACCTGAGGAGGGAGGATTTGATGTGCATTAAGGGGACAAAGCAAGCGAGACGAGGTCCAAGCGGGTATGTAGGTCATGGGATTGCAAGGGAAGAGGGACGGGGCTGCTGGGCAATGGTATCATCTTTATCTGTTTCTGAAGGATGGGCCCTTGGCAGCACTGTCAGCAGCAGTGCTGCCTGCTGATTCACCCTGCCAGCTCTTGCCCAGCAGCAGCAGCAGGAGAGGGCAGGGGCACCGTGGGGACCCAGCTCCGGGTGAGGGCAGTGGGACCTGCAGGGGCTGGGGCAGGGCAGGCTGCTGGGGCTGTTTCATAAAGAAGTTGCTTCATGAAAGGAACAGAAAGTGCAGGGGGAAGTGACAGAAAAAGCACCAGGCAGAGGGATCTTTGCTGTGTTTTTTTTCTTTTAACGGCAAATTAACCCCCGGTTTTAGTGCTGTCGTGCCTTCAGATCTTGAAATGTGGGCAAACGAGGCTTTTTGCTTTCTGTGCATCATTTGACGAAAATCAAACCTAGCAGTACTGAAGGCCCATTTTATTCATCTTCTGAATGAAAGGATTATTAAAACAGCTCTTTGGCTTGTTCTCCATGCCCTGAACACCTCCGTGCACACATGCCTGCATCCCTCCAGTTGCCCTGACATCACCTTTGACCGTAAAAAAAATATTGTCAGTGCAAAATACAGACGGGCAATGATGAACACCACACGTTGCTAAAGGACACAGCATCTGTGCTGCTGATCCACGGGTGGGTTTGGAGGAGAATGGTCTGTAGTGGGTGTATTGAACACCACGGAGGAGATACTGGGATCCTTCAGGGTGCCCTTAAAAAAAAAAAATCAGCAAAATGCAGAGAACTGCTCTGCTGAGTGCTGGGGTCCCCACGGGCTGCAGACCTACCCCTGCTCTTTCCTGCTGGTCATGCAGGTGGGATCTGAGCAGCCCGTTGTTGTCCTTGTCCTCCTTAACCCATCTCTACCAATACAGGGCTGGAGGTGTGACCTTGCAGCCCCTTGCCACCTGCAGCCTCACCACCTTGTTTCAGGTGCCACCTATGAAACTTTCAGCCTCCTGCTTCTTGTTGTGTTTAGCTTGGATTCCCACTGCTGCCTGTGCCAGCAAGGAGCTGGTGTCCAGACCTCTTCCTCTGCTCCATCTGCCCTCCACAGCTCTGAGAGCCCAGGGCATGACCTGGTGGGCAGGAGGTCCTGCTGTCCCACTTCCCCAAGCAAGGTGCCCTGCAGACAAGGAAGAAAAGTAGTCTCCCATGAGGCGAGAGTTTGGCCAGGATAAATACCAGCCCCTTCCCAAAGCAGTGCCGGGGGCTGGTGCGCAGGGGTGGGATGTTGTGGGAGGTGGGTGAGCAGAGCCATCGTGACAGCTCCTCACTTCCCAGCTCCTGCCAGGTGCTGAGCAGGCAGGAGGAGCTGCCTTCCTCCCCTGTGCTGTCTCATTTCCCATCCCCACCGCCGCCGCACTCCCATCCATCCTCCTGAAACCTTGTCAGCTCTCAAGGAATGGTCTTTATCACAGCCTGGGAATCAGGCAACTGGCCCCTCACGCTCCTGCCAGGGGAGCGGGCTGTGCTCGTGATGGCATATATGTCCTTGTCACTGCTGTGAGGAGCTGAAACCAGCACTCTGACTAATTAGGAGGGTTGGGGAAAAGCAGATGAGGGGATTAAAGAAAAATAAGATTGATGCTAGGAAATAGAAATGACAGTACCTGTTGGCTGGGAAGAAGGAGGTGGGATGAAGAGGAGGAGGATGTAGACGAGTGCTGATGGGTTTCACTCCTGAAGCTGTTAGGGAAGAAAGGTGTTTTGGTCTTGAGAGCTGCAGCTGGAGGGATGGTCCCTGTGCCACTACAAGCTTGGGTTTGCTGGGGCTGGGAGGTGTTTCCCCCACCATGTTTGTGCAGGGAAGGGAGTGTGTGGGGTGACTTGCAGGGAAAAAGCCACAGGGAGCAAAAGCCAAGTTGAAAGAAGAAGTGGCTCGTGGGTGTTCGGCACTTGGGCAAAGGGAAAGGGATGGGTGGGGGACATCCAGGAGGACATTGCCCACCCTCTGCTTCAACTTGCAGTGGTGCTGTTTCTAATGCAGGAGCCCTTTTTTCTTTATTTCATGGCTTTCCCCTTGGCTCACTGGCTCCTAATGCTCCTAGTGAAATCTGTGAGTGTGCTGGCTGGCTCAGGGCAGGGGGATGTGGTGGGCTTGGGAGAGGACAAGGGACAACACCAGAAAGTGCTGTGGGGCACTTTTCCTCCAGCAGCCTGGTCACCCTGGCACAGAGGCCCCCAGGCAGGGACCTTGCTGCATGAGGTTTCTGTAGCATGGGGTGGAGGACAGCAAGAGGAACACCCCGAGTGGTGGTTTGAGGGCCAAAAGAGTTTTAATTTTAGCTTTGCCAGTTGCTCCCTTCCTCCCCAGGCAGATTGCTTGCTCTGCGGTTTGGGTTTCTCCTCTGTCAGATGATGATACTGGTAATTGCCTTTTCTGTGAGTGAACTGGGAGGGTTAACCAACATTTGGGTCGTAACTGAGGATGGGGGAGGTTGTGTGCAGCTGAACTGTGGACATCTGACTGGAACCAAACCCAAACCTTTTCTTTAAAGACAACAGAACCTTGGAGGTTCTGCCTTGAAAATAGCCCTGGATTTCTTCTGTCTCTGACCATTCCCTCTTATTCTCTCATTCTGTAGCCCTGCTGCTGGACATCATGATTGTGGCTGGTTTGCAGAAGCTGGCCAAGCGGAAGGGCCCGTACGACATCAACCCTGGCTTGTTGGACTACCTGACCATGGACACCTACGCCTTCCCAGCCGGGCACGCCAGCAGAGTGGCCATGCTCTCCAAGTTCTTCCTCAACCACCTGGTCTTGGCCATCCCCCTCCGCATCCTGCTGGTCCTCTGGGCCCTCTGTGTGGGGTTTTCCCGTGTCATGATCGGACGGCACCACATCACAGATGTCCTCTCCGGCTTTGTTTTTGGCTACTTGCAGTTCAGGCTGGTGGAGTTGATATGGATGTCTTCCAACACGTGCCAGATGTTGATATCCATCTGGTGAACATGGGGGACTTGACACCTTTCCACTGGAAACTAGCAGATACTTTGAGAGTCTCCCTCCCAGTATTTTCTACATGTTGTTTGTTGGAAGTAGTTGTAACTTCCATGAGTAGTGGTGTTTTTTAATGTTGCTTCCCCACCTTAAAAAAAAAAAAAGTTTCTTGCAATGGATTGGGTTTTAGCAATCGAGGGCCATACCTGTGTTTTGGCCATTTTCTCAAGCTGTGTTTGGACAGCAAGCTAATTAAGCTTTGCAGGTGAGAGAAATGAGCTCCATGTCTGCCTACTTTAGGTGGTTCACACTGGCACCTTGGTATGTCCTCAGGATGGGCAGTGCCTGAGAGCTTCCTGAGAACACATTCATTAACTTTTTTTGAGGCTAAATGATTTTGGCCACTGTGCTTTTTTCTTTTTGTAAGCCCAGCAGTTGTGTCTTCTACAGAGTCAGGACAGGCAATGCTGGCCCTTTACAGATAATAAATAATCATAAAAATCCTGCCCTGTTTGGTTCTTATCGTGAGGGAAGGGACAAACCCACCCTGCTGTGGCTCTGAGATACACACTCAGTGAGGAGCAGGTCCTGCAGTCTTGCTGACTGAGGGGGTGCAAGTGATGGCTCACAGGGTTTGCATTGGGTAGAGTGGACCTGGATGGGTGCTCACTAAAGGAAAATCTGCTCTGTGAGGGTCTGGTGGGAGTTTTTGGTCTGGTAGGGGACACAGGCAAGTCGCCCACTTTCATCCTGGTAGGGATGAATAGACATTGTGCTGGATCGTGGTCATTTTACAAAGCAGGTCTTGATGTGCAGAAAAAGGTCTTTTTCTTTCTCTTCACGGTCATGATTTTATCATTATGCCAAATGCTGTGATAGATGGGAATTTCCAAGGTAAGCCTGGTACAGCAGTGCCTGTTTCTGGTTTCTGGTACACCCAGCAGTGTCGGTGAGCTGAGGGCAGGGAGGCAGGGCTGCCCTCATGCCTGCCTCTGCTCGCTTGTCTGTAACCCTCCTACTGGGGTTAATTCTGAACATTTCTGTGTCTTACCCTGTATGAAATGAGGAGAGCACTCCTGACCTTCCTTAATTGCAAACCTGAGCTAATTGTTGTTTGTGAACCAGAGATGACTTATAGAGTTTGATGCCCAGGCATGGTGCTGCTCCTTCCCATTATTGACAAGTGTCTGCCTTGAAACCTGGTGGATCCTTACCCAGGTGATGGCCATGCTCAACGTGCTGTCTCTGAAATGGATCCAGCCTCATGCCTGTCATAAGAAAATCCCATATTTTGAACAGAATGTGCCAGTTTTCTGTGGTTTCTCTGTCTTTAGAAGAGAGTTTGATGTTTGGCAGGTGATGGAAACCACCAGACTCAGCACCTTCCTTGACGGAACGAATCCTGCAGAATGGAGGGATCCTGTCATCCCTGCCCTCCTGTCTATCCCAAGTGAGCAAAATGCACCTGGCTTGGAAGGCCAGGGAGCAACCAGCTGGATCCGGCGCTGTCATTTCTCCCTGCACGTTGAGGAGCTTCCTACAGGAGCTGGTGAGAAGAAGACATTCAGATAATGACTGCTGCAAGCTGCTGACATTTGTTACTCTTTGATGATTAATATGAAAAGAAGCAAAACAGATAATCTATCCCTGGCATGCGTCTCCAGCTGGGATGTCAGCACAGAGCCCTGGGAGCTGCTGACTTCCCGCGCTGCCGGCTCCGAGGCTGGAGCAGAAGCGTGGTAAGGAAGGCGACCATGTCCTTTGAAGACGAGCCTCCCACGGAGCTCACGGATGGGCTGTCCCTTGGGAAGGGCTGTCACTGGGTTTTTTTCAGGAAAGGGGAGAGCTCAGGGTCTCAGTGGTTCTCCCCGGAGGTTGGTGCAGCAGCGGGCGGAGCAGCGGGGGGGGGTGGGTGCTGCCCAGCTCCCCTCCTGCTGCTGCGGGTGGGAGCAGAGATGTGCTGCCCTCCCTCAGGGCTTTTCTTTGCCAATATCCTTCTCCCGCAAAGATTTATGTGAAGAAGTGAGCTGTGGTGATTTTTCTTCCCTCCAGGCAATGTTGCACTTGGCAGAGTTTATCCTCACCCCCAGGAAGGATGGAGGCACGTCACTGGGCTCTGATGGCGTGTGACGCACCTATGTGTAGCTGGAGATGGTGGGTTCCTGAAGGGATAGGGAACAGGGGAGGACTTTGCCCTGATGGCTTTGTGGGAAGCTCTCACTTTGTATTTCCAGGATTTACTGAGCCTTTGCAGATAGGCTGGAAGAATCTACAGGCATGTTGCTGGCTTAGGGTTTTCTTGCACTTATGTTATCTTCTCCTGGTATATCCAGGATGGCAGCATGGCTTTGGAGGAGTTATCCTGGTCCTTGCTGGTGTAATCAGGAGAGCGTGGCCTGGAGAAACTGCCGTGGTGGGTTAGATCAGCTGAGCTGGTCTCACCCCAGCACGTGGTTGCAAAGCAAGGCAGGAGAGCAGAGAGAGGTGAGTTGGGGTGATCCAGGGGGGTAAGTTGGGATTCACAGTATGAGACTTTCTCCCATACAGAGTTTCTCTGGGGAGTTTTCCTCCTCAGCCTTCCTGTAGCCTGTGTCCCTTTTCTCCCCCAGCACTTCAGTGCCCAGAGTGGGGGTTCCCAGTGCTCCATTCTTGCTGCAGGGAGGGTTTGGGGAGAGACCCCACAAGGTGAGTGTAGATCTGGGCACAGAGGCACTGGGAAAGACCTGGCAGAGCCTTGCCTTGGCCATGGCTGCCCTCCCAGCAAGGCAAGCCATCCCATGTCCCTCTCTCCAGCTGCTGCCATGCCGAAGGTATCACTCAGAAACAACCAGTGTTTCTGTGGAGAAAAGCAGCTTCTGTCTCTATAGCAACAGCGAGGGATGGCAGGCGCCGTGTCCCCTGTCCCTGCCAGTCCCTGTCACCCAACAAGCAGGACAGGCTTGGCTACATATCACCTCCAGGAGGGAGGCAGGAGTCCCCCAGCCCAGCCCCTCTAGGACACAACTGTGTGGGCAGGGGCATGTGGGGAGCAGTGAAAGAACAACCTGGCTCTGCCACTGACAAGGTACAACCTGTGGTGACTGTCCTCAGCTTTCAGTCCCAGTGACATGACCTTGGGCTGTGCTGGGGGAGCCAGGAGGCAGCGTGGGGAGGGATTCCATGCCCAGTGCTGCACTCACAGATATCCAGGGCCAGATCAGAGGCAAGAAGGGCACAGCAGTACAAGGGAAAGGACAGTCACTCCGGTCTTCGGGCTCTAGAGCTGTGCGGATGCCATCTGCCTTTCAGCCCTTGGTTGCTGCTTGTGAGGAGGAGCATGGGTGCAGCTTGCCTGTCCATAAAGCCCTGTGGTCTGAGGAGAGTTTTCTCCCCCGGCAGAAGGTGTCAGAGGGATAGGGATGGGTCTCAGTCCCAGCAGCACTGTCAGAATGTGGCCTTTTGTGTAATGTGCTGGAGCATCACCTGGCTCTGCTCTCCACTGACCTTGGATTTAGCAGTGGCTCTGAGAAAACACCAGTGGGTTTTGCAGGCATGTGTTACATGTAAGCCAGTGGCTGAGGCATGTTTATGCCTCGTTCTGCACTCTCCTGGAGCTCCTGCTGATGCTCATGCAGAGGTTTGGCCCCATCTGTCCTGGGTGAGCCAGGGCAGGTCTGCTGTGTGCTCACCATGGTCATATGGCTGTGGGGAGGCAAAAGGCCAAATGGTCTGAGCTCCCTCAGGATTGCCCAGGAATGTGAGTGTTTTCCCTGAACCTTTAGATCCCCAAATTCAGCCACGCAGGGCTCAGCATGAGGCCTGAGAGGAGTGATCCTTCCAAGCCAAGACCTTTCCAACCAGGAGGAACAAACAAACCCTGACCATGGCATCTTCTGCCTTTCAGTTCATCTAGCAGATTAATTAAGAAAGTGCCTTAGAGGAGGCAATAATTAAATAAATGTGATCAGCCAAGGGATCTCAACCCCCACGGGTTGGGGGCTGCTGCCATCAGCACTCCCAAAGTGCCACAGGGAGAGTCCCAGGCTGTGGTGACAGTGATTTGGTTTGTGATTATTTGGCAGACAGTGAAAGGCCCCTCCTCCCCTCACCCTAATGCTGATTATGCTCAGCAGCAAAAAGAGATTTTAATTTATTAAATAAAAAAAAAAAAGGGTGCCAGGGTCAGGGCAAGTAGCAAATCTGGATTATATCTTCGGGCATATGTGGGAATCACGGCTGGGGTGTTTAGTTCTCCCCTCCTCAACCTAAGCTGGTGTTTTTTTTCCAACAAGCTGTTTTGTACATTTGTGGCTGGGGTTGTGCTGAAAGGAAGGTGGGACAAACCCCTTCACACATCAGGGCTGTGCTGCCCTCTGTGTCATGGAGGGTCCTCTGTGCTGTCCCTGATCCGTGTCCTTCCCAGGATGAGGCAGCCAGTGGGGGGGCAGTGCGAGTTGGATGGACTGGGAGGGCAGGTTGGCAGATTTGAGGATTCAGGGGGAATTAGGAAGGCTGTTACACAAGGTCTCCCTGTGGTAGCACAGGTGTGGCTGTAGTTCACCCCAGGATGGACACGTTGGCTGTAAATGTTTTTTGGCTGCTAATGTTTTTCTCTCGTGTTGACCCCAGAGTCCCTGGCTGATGTGCCTGTGTCTGCATATAGAGCTTGATTTAAGGTGTTGCTGGGGCTCTGCCCTCCAGACAGGCAGGGATGGGGTTGTTTCACTCCCTGCCTCGCTGGGACTCGGAGCAGCAAAGGTCTTCGTGCTCTTTCGTTCCCCAGGACGCAAGAGTCAAAGCGGATTAAAGGTCCCTCAGCTGATCACATTTATTTCATTATTTGAGTGAAATCCCTTGTAAATACCGCCTCCCTCCCCCCCTTTTTTTTTTTTTATAAAAATAGAAAGCACGAAAGAATTGGAGATTTAGGAAAAGTTAATCACAGGAGTCGCTTGAAATCCATTAACCTCTCGCAGCCTGAGCGAGGCTGAGCCGAGCCCGAGCCCCTCTGCCGGGAGAAGACCCCCTCTGAACGGCCGGGGGTCCCCAGCCCCCCCAAAAGCAGGGCTTCCCCTGGAAAATACCTGGTTCTTAGCAGGCTGGGTGGTATTACAGTGCTTTGTTCACAGCCTGGCCGTGATGAACTGCTAATTGCAGTGTTGGGACAAATTGGTTCAAGCACCCAGGCGGGTCCAGAGCAAGTGGGTGAGTGGGGTCAGTGTAGGAGCCCTGCGGCAATTGTTGCTGGCCAGCGTGTGGGCTTGGGGCCATTGGAAATGCCAGTGCTCTTCCCTTTACAGTGTGGTTCCTCTGAGCCTCTCCGAAGGATGGGGTGGGCTTTGCACAGGGATATCTCCCGGTTTTTCTAATGCATTTCAAACAGGTGTAGCTGGATTCCACTCATCAGAACCCGCCCTGAGTTCCCATCCCCTCAGTACAACCTCGCCCATGGGACCCTCTCTCACTTCCTCTCTTCTCCCAGGACCAGCAGCCTTGTGCAAGACCATCAGTGCTGGAAAGTCAGACCTGCAGAAATTAATTAAAATAAGAGCAGTGGAAACAGAAGCTGAGAGCTACAGTGATGGATGTTCAAGAAACACTTGCCCAGAGCCCAGAGTGCCCTGGACATTCGGTGATGTTTACTTCCAGCCAAGGAGCTGTGCAGTACTTAAACACACTCAAAGCAGTTGTGATTAGGGAAACAGCCTCTGATATCTGGGTGTGGGTCCACTGCACCCAGAGCTGATGCCCTCTCTCCACTGGGATTTGCACCTTGGAGCTGCCAGCGCTGGTTTGTCATGGATTGCATCCCCTGGCTGCAAAGGGAGTTTTATGTTCTCTAAATCCTAAACCTTAGGTTGTGTATTAATAGCATGGTAATGCATCACTTTTGTGTCCAGCACAAGCCAGGGGTTATATAAAACACAGATTAATGGGAATCAGCAAAATAGAGGAGCATGGGGAGGGATGCGGTGAGGATGTCTTGGGTGGGAAGGCAGGAGGGAGGCGGCAGGTCCAGAGGGAAGAGAAGGTGGCTGAGTGGATTCAGAGCACTTCCTGGCAGGATTTGCTCCAGTTATCGTTCTGCAGCCCCTGATTCAGAACATTTCCTGAACCAGCAGGTCTGCAACCCGGGGTCTTTTGTCCCTGGGTGATAACAAGAAAGCAGGGTCTGGGAATTTGACTGTAAATGGCTGTTTTTTCTATTCTTTGTTTTCTTTTTTTTGTTGTGTGGTTTTTTTGGGGTTGTTTTTTTTTTTTATTTGGTGTGGTTTGGTTTGGGTTTTTTTCTAGCTGACAGAGATAATTTCTACATCTGCAAACAAAGTACAGGTGGGAAGATAAAATCACAAAGGCACATCTTTCACTAGGTGGTAAACTGGCTTGTTTCTCCTCTCCCATCCCCAGAAGCAAAGTGATACTTGGGTTAAGAAAGGCTGGGAATTCTCCAAAACTCTTTCCTATTGTTGCTCCTTGCTGATGGGTGAAAGATCAGTGCTGATTTCTGGGGACCCCATGCACAACTCAGAACAGCAGTTCCTCAGCTTTGGGCAGAAAAGTTCCCTCTTGCAGATTCCTCAGCCCAGAAACATTCAAAATGTGCTGAAGGGGCAGCAGGAACATCGACCCAAACCCCTCCAGTTGCTGCTCCTCGGAGCAGGGGCAGGGCAGGAAAGAGAGAAAGCAACAGGTTTTTGGGCACCTGCCTCTGGTGTGACCTTTCCTGGGAGAGCATGACCTCGGCAGCTCTGCCCTCACCGGATGGGAAGATGCCTCCCACCCCGGGAGGAAGGCACAGCTGGACTCCAACCATCAATCATGTCCCGCCGGGAAGGGCTTGTATGGCTTGTGGGATTCCTGGTGGGGTGACTTTTTTTCAAAGCCTCCTGCAACAACAGCAACCGTTGCTCAGCTTCCTTTCTAGATAACCTTTTTCCTGCTGCCCAACATGCTTATCTGCTGCAGACAGACTGGCAAGATGAACCGGAAAGCTGATACCTTATCTCTCCCTCTCAAGGAGCCTATTTAAGTGTTGGAATGTGTTGAGATGGTAAATGATTGTTAAAATCCAAGTGAGGAACATGGACCTAAGGACAGGTCCTGCTGGGAGGGAGCACCTAGTCAAAAAGGAGTCTTGTGGGACTACAGCCTTTCCAGGCTTTTCTGCCAAGAAGTGCATCTTTTATCTACCAAAAGATGCATCGCCTGAAAGGTAAAGTGCTTTGTGTAAAACTAAAAGGCATAGACTGGGTTCGTGGCTAATCTGTGGGTTAGCCCTGCAGGCTGCTCCCAGCTCGGTGTCCCTTCCATATGGCTTTATCTGTGTCTCAGTTTACTCACTGCAGGAAATACACTGCTGTGGGTCGGCCTCCCAACGGGTGTATTGTCTGATATCACATGGCATGTATTCCTCACTCACCCTTTAATCTGCACTGCTGTGGGAAGCAGCGAGATGCTCAAACATTCATAAAGGTAAATAGGATTGGAGAGCTATCGGGCTAATTGAAATGAACGGGGCTCAGCAGCTCAGACAGCCTGATACAACCAAATGAGACCTCTCCGGGGACACAGCAGAGCTTCAGCACTTCACTTATTTCAGCCACTGCAAGTGGCAGCTACAGCAACAGCAATTGCAGGCGCTGGGGTTTGAGCACTGTGACAGCAGAGGGGCCAGGGAACACCAGTGTGGCCGGGGTGATGCCTGTAACAGCTGCTGGGGAGGGGTGGGACAGACTAATTTTGGTCCTGTCCTGGGTGAAAAAATAGCTGGTGGAGATGTTGCCAGCCTGGAGCACACTGCCAGCAAAAGCAGGGGTGCTCTCCCTTCCAGTAGGTGTTCCAGCACTCCCGTGGGTAGGATGGGGAAAGGGGAGTGGGGCCAGGCAAAACCACAGGGCAGCAACCCCACACCTGTGTGTTGTAGGGCCCTAAAGAGCTCTGGGAAGCTGGATCCCAGCACACAGAGCAGCGAGCAGTGGGAGCTCATGTGCATTCGAGGGGTCCCTGCACCCCCACTGCTCTGAGCACCCCTGAGGGGCAGGCTCAGACCTGGGGATGGCTTTTGCCACTCCAGCTGCTCTTGCACAGTATTTGCTGCAGAAACTGCTCAGTTGCAATGCATGCTGCTACCACGGGCTGCTGCATCTGAAAGTTAATCTGTTCCACATCACAGGCTACTTTTCCATAGCGGTGCATAAGGAGTTGCCATCCCAGAGCAGACCTCAGCCTGTCTGTATGATGACGTCAAGAGCTTGAAGAGGAACTCAGGTGACCTGTGGCAGCCAGGATGGGACAATGCTGGGAGAGCTGATCCCGTCTCACCCTTGCTAGAGCTGCCCTGAGGCTTTTCACCCCCTGCAAAACTCTTGGAATTAGACAGTACAATGTGTGTGTCTGCAAGATTCTCTGAATTCTCTTTGCATCTCACAACCTCCTTGCCTCCATCCCTTTGGCTAGGGGCAGCATGCCAGGCCCAGCGTTTTTGGGGGTTGCAGAGAGGACTCTGCAGGGAAGCAGGATGGGAAGCCTGTGGTACTCATTTTTCTCTCCCTGATGTGGTTTGATTATACTGGTGGGAACGGGGCTGGTATGGCTGCTATCTCCTAACACAGCTGATCAACGCTGTGTGTCTCAGCCCTGCCCTCCTTGTTTAATTCCTTTAGGGCAGCTCTTGTATTTTGGGGACGTAGCAGCTCCAGTACTCACCCTGTATCCCTGCTGGGCACAGTGACTTTCAGGATGGGGCCGAGCTGCCCTGCAGATAGAGCAAGGCTGGGTTAGCAGTTGTTCCTGTCAGTGTAAAAAGTAGGAATGAGGGAGATCCATCTGAGCCGCTCGGCGTCTGTGTCTTGTGATCCTGAAACCCAAGAGCCCCCCCTGACTCAGCAGGTTATTAATAACCCCCTGGCTGTGCTCCCACTGCAGCGCCTGCCAGCCCTGGCACTGCCTGGCTCTCCTCTGTGGTGAGGTGAGATGCACACCCTGGGCAAGGACAGGGGCTCCTTCCTGCCAGCCTCCACACCCCATCCCCACCCACAGGGCCAGGCAGGAGTGCTGTGAGGCTTGTGGAGGAGTCTGGAGAGACCCCAAGGCCTCTGCACCTCCTGCAGCACAGGAGAGGCTGCTGGTGCTGCTGAAGTCAGACACATCACACCCTTGTCCAAATCCTCTGGTTTTTGTACCTAAAATCAGTCCTGGTCCAGGCTGCAGCTCAGGGAAGTTTGGCTTCCTGGAGTGTGGCAGCATCACTGCCACTTGCCCCCTCCCTGGGCTGGGACACATCAGGTGCCCTTGGGCTGCTGCAGACCCTGATGGTACTTGACCTCCCTGTCTGTTTGGACAGGATGGGATGTGCCAGCCACCAGGTTTCCATCTGTCTCTGCTGAACCTCTTCTGTGGTCACAGCCTTTGCCTTTGCCCATGCTCCTCTTCCCAGGATTGCAAGGGTGAAGCAGAGGAGGCTCAGGTCCCTTGAAGACAAGCTGGGGCAGGGGAAAGAATGGAACATTCTGCAAAACTGTGGTGATGATGCAATCTGGGATTGGGCTACTCCGGGGGAAGCACACAGGCTGCAGCAGCCATCTAGGGGTCCCTGGGCACTGGGGTGCACACCCCAGAGCTGCCCAAGTCTCCTCCTGCTCAAGGTGGGCTGTAGCACACCCACATCCCCACCACATCACACAAACAGCCCTGGACCCAGGGGCTCTGCATAGCTGCAAGGTGATTTGGGGTGAGGGTGAGCCAGGCTGTGTTTACCACAGCTGGTGCTCATTAGCCAGGTTCATTAGCACTCCCTGGACAGGTTTTAAATAGCAAAGTGGAGCTGCCTTACAGGTCTGGGGCAGTCCTGGCTGCAGATGGAGCATTGAGTTTTTTCTCTTCTTTCCTCCCTCCCTCCTGCTCTGGTTCTTCCTTTTCTGGCACTAGGAGTAGTGCCCCCAAATCCTCTGACCTCCTCATTTCTTCCCAAGTAGGCTGTGTCCTCTCCAGCCCTGCAGCTCACAGGTAAAGCTGGAGCCCTGGAGAATCTCCTAGAGCCCTGACAGTCCATCCATGGTTTCTTCCCCTCCCAGTCTCCTTCCTTTCCCTCATCCTTGGCCCTTCTCTCTTGGTCTCCTGTCGAGCCAGGGAAGGGGACAGCTCTAACCTCCCCACTGGTACCCTGGGCTACCGTAGCACTTTGGATCCATTTTGTTTCCTGAGACAGGGCACTTGTTTCCATCCTGGGGCCATGTGGATAGAAAAGGGAACTTCTCTGCAACATGGATTTACTTCATCAGCGTGGCCCCATTCCATTCCCTTCCTGTTTCCCTTTCATCCCCTTCTCCTTCCCAGGGGCTCTCCCATCACCTCTTCTCCTCCCCCTGCGCCAAGTGAAGAGTTTCAGCTCACAACACTGGGCAAAACCCACTCCCACGTGGTGAAGCATCTAGTCGATGCCTTGGCTGCCTCTTTGAGCACCCGCGGTAGGTGCGAGCCCACCCTGGGCTGTTCCCCCGGCACAGCCCTTTTGCTCCCCGGGGAAGATGCGGGGACGGGACTGGCTCCTGCCGGGGTGGGGGCGAACCTCGCAGCCCCCCGGGCACCGGGGGACCCCGCAGCCGGGACTTGGGAGGCTGGGGGGGAGCGGGGCTCGCCCGGCGGCGGCTCCAGGCTGGGTTTGTCGCTCCATCTAGTGGGGACGCGGCGGGATGTCGCCGCCGCCCGGGATCGCGGCCCCGGGGGGGCGGCCCGGAGCAGCCCCCGGGATGGAGATGCCCCGGGTCCCGCGACCCCCGCGTGTCCCGGGAGCTGTGCCCTGTGCCCTCATCCCGTGAGAAGCTCCACCTCGAGCTGTGAGGCTGTTCCCGAAGGGCCCCCGGCAGGACACAGGGATGGAGGGGCCCGAGGTGGATGGAGCACTGGAGCAAACGCTGTGTTTTCCTGAGCAGAGGTAGTTAGCACCCACTGAAATATTTAGGGATTGTGTTAATAATTAAAGAGGAGACTGAACTCAAAAGGAACTTGGTGTGATCTCATGAGACGGAAGGGACAAATCTAGTTATGAGGAAAAAACACTCACTAAAGAGTAGCATTATTTCATTAGTTCCCCCCAAAAAAGGGAATATGGCAGCTCTGGAGATGTTCCAAACAACAGCCTTAGTCTGGGGGCTCTGGAAGTGAATCCTGCAGCCCCTGTTAATTGCAGTTGCCATTCCTGCTCTGCAGTGTGCAGGATTCACACACTGGCTGAGCTGTGATCATCCCATCCCTGAGCAGAGCCACACTCTGCAGGGACAGTGAGAGCTGGCTTGCTTACAGCAGGGGTTGCAGCTCTACCAAAATCACTTCTTCTCATCAGCTTCATTGCACTCAGAAGCAGCTGATAGTTCTCTTTAGCAGGGTGAAGCAAGATATTTTTGAACTGTGAAACAACAGCTGTCTCACAACACAGGGAAGGAAGGAATCGGATGGTTGTGGTCAAAGGTTGGAACTGTGAACCCAAACGTGTCTGTGAACTCACATTCCGCCCACAACTATGGTCGTTATGAGGGCTTCAAGATAGGAAACAAAATTATGTGTTAGTTTAAATCTGGACTGAATTTTCAACATTGCAAAATCACTTACTTTAAGGTACCTTCAATAAATTTGGGAGAAGTGTGAATTTGCTTATCCTTGTTTTCCATTTTTGGGGAGGATCTCCCTTTGTCAGTGCAGGTCTTGTGACTAACTGCAGCCTCAAATATTTGACTGAGCTTGTCCCCAAAGTTTACTGCAGTTTTCATGAATGTACTAGAGGGAATGAAATGGCATTTTAAAGAGAAAGTGGGGTTTGTTGCTAAAATATCCAGACCAGCTCTGCAGAGGTTTGTCTCTAATGTTGTTTGGGATAATTGCTGATCTTCAGATTTAGAGTGAAAGAAGCTTGATATATTTGTATAATCCAGTGATCTGCCTACAAATTGTCGTAAGAGTCAGACAGGTTGACTTGACACAGGAATGTTTTGCCTTTCTCAGAAATATTCCTTGGGTTTTGAGATACACCTTCTAGGACCCTACACCAAATAACTGGATGCCTTTTTTTGTCTAGGGGTTTTTTCCCAAACTCTTTGAAAAATGTGGGCTTTGATAGAGCAAAAAGAGGTGCTAACTGAAAAAAGCAGGTGCTTCTAGAAGTGCTGTTCTGTTTGTTCTGGAAATGAGTGTTGCATTGAAAAAAACAGGTCTTTGCCCAACAAAACTTTAGTACTTGCACCTCCATCTTCCTGTTTTCTCCTATTTTTTCAATGTGTTGAAAACTCAGCATGTCACCAACAGTCTTTGGAGTCTTTTGAAGAACACAAGGTGGCACATTGTGAGAAAGATGTGTGGTGTTTCTTGACTTTTTGCTTGAACCTTTTGCTATTTAAGCACTAAGGCTGTGTGAGGGCTTCCAAGTGGATGCAGTAAGAAAGGCTGGGCTTTAAAAGCTGCCCAAAGAACAGCCTTGCTAGTTTCTGAACAGCACAGCCAAAGGAAAAATCATAGGATGAGCTGAAGCAGAAGACTTGTTTTGCAGTTATGCACAAGGAAAAACTGAAGTCATGGCTGATGAAGTGCCTCCAAAATACTTGCAATATCAGACAACTGGTATTTGGTTCTTGTTGCAAGCAAAGCTCAGTGCTCAAGCCAGCTGAAAGCAATTCGCTTCTCACTGGAAGAATAGTTTCTTCCTTTTAATCAGCTCTGGTTTAAATGATTTCTTTTTTTAGTGCCTTAAATAGGCATTTTGGTTTGTTGTTCAGGCAGCCAGCATTTGCTCATGAAGAATGGAGTGGGTCTGCAGCCTTTAAAAGGACAAACAATAGCCTGGCAAACAAACACTTCTATGGCATCTCGTTTTCATACAGAGCTTGCAAATCCCATGGGCTGCAAAGGAATAAGGAAAAGGAACGGCCTCTACCTGATCCAGTAGCTAGAATAAGCAATAAGTAACTACTTGAATCTGCTCTCACCTGTGCAATTGGGCAGGAAGGGTTAAAAATGGCAAATAAGACCATAACTGGGGGTACCCAGTCTCCTACAGTAGGAACTGGAGTCAATGGCTTTGTCCTGCCTGAATGGTGAGATTTGGTGGAGAGTGAGAATGGGATCATCAGAACAAAAGCACTTCTTTTCACACCCACTTATAAGGTAAATCTTCATACAAACAAGGGTTCAGCGATCTCTAGGCCAGAGATAGGCTGGATATCCTATGAATGGGTCAGCTATTCAAGAGATGCTGGGGGGAAAAATCTATGAGACTTTACAAACTGACTGAAAGCAGAGCCCTCATAATTGTGTCACAACACACCAGATACTTAAAACAGATACACAGAGGGGCCATGCCATGAGTTAGTGTGAGTTAGTGTGGGGTTGCAGTTTTTGCTTTCCCTGATCACAATTAACTCAGTTTGGAGTAAAGGACAAGATTCCTGTGTTTTCTAACTCCTTTCCCATTCCCAGTATTTTGTACTCTCTTTCAGCTTAGAGAGGTGAGAGGCTCCAGCTTCCTCTCTCATCACAATATCTTTCTATTCTTCTTAAGAAACAAGTTTATGGAAACATCTCTATTGGTATTAGATCTTAAATAAGAGGGGAAAAATAAGTCTTTTACGTTTCAGACCCAATGTCCCTTTACTGTGTTTGAGGTCTGGCTTTCAAAGCATTTCCTTGTATTTGGATAACACAGCCTCATACATGGGATTACAGAGAACTGCCAGAGCTACTCATGTCTTCTCTCCCACCTCTCAAATATGACAGCTCAACTCGACTGATGTTCTTGCTGACTGGGTTTTGGGTCCTAAGGCCCTGTTCACTTAGTTGGAGGCTTGAATTTCCCTGCAGCTGGCTCAGATGAGCTAATGAAGTCAACGCAGGCATGAGGCATTCTTGATTTAGACACAACTGAATTTGAAATGATTTTCACGCTTCAGGGCATAAACCAGCTCCTACCTCATGGGATTAGAAAACATATTCTCCTGTGAACAGGTTATTCCACAACTGGCCATTGCATGTTTCTTCTGCAGCAGCTGATGTTGGTTGTTGTCTGAGGCAGATGGAAAGCTGGAAGGATTCTGACCTGACCTGGTAAGGTAAATGTGTGGGGGTAAATGGGGAACAGAGCAGGATTACTTTGCTTTCTTCAGAGGGTTTGTGGAGTTTTGTGAATGACTGTGAGGGCAGTAAGGCCCTGTCCTGTGGTGCAGGCTGCCTTTTACAGCTGAGCAGAGTGATAGCAAAATGGCACCGGAGCATTTAGGCTGTAAATCACCCTGTGTCATGCAAGGCATGGGCAGGGACCAATGGATTCAGAGCAAATTTTTGTAGAAGCTGTAGCATGTAATAGAAATTCTGTTATTTCTAGGAGACCTTATACCACAAGACATTTCTGTAGATCCTGTAAGCCCTCTGCAATGGGTATTTTCTATTTCATAGGATTTTTCACTAGTGGAAGGAATGCAGCAGGATTTCTGCTCTCACTTGTAATTAGTCCTGGGAAGAGGAAGCAGGACTCTTCCTTAGTTTGACTCTCTTGTCCGGGGATAATTTTCCAAGATCTCTGGAGCAGGTCAAAATCAGAATGGGTGAGCAGTCCTTCCAAAATAGATCCTGCATAGAGCTGTGCACTGAACTTCATCCAGCTGAAAACTGTTCTTTAGTCTCTGCACAAATCTCTCCTCGCTGTTGACACTCTTCCTTTGCACTCTGTTGTGGGTCTAATCCCACCAGCTTTCATCTTAGAACAGTGATTTTGGTTTATAAACAGGGAGGTGAAAGACAGTGCAGGTCTTTTGAAGAGCAGCACAGAAATTCCTCACCTTGTGCCAAGGTCTGATGATGGAACAGGATGTAGAGGAGCCACACTCTCGCCTATGTCCTTTCACTATTCAGGTCATGCCCAGCTTTAAACAGGGAGAGGCAGGGGAGCCTCGATTCTGACCTGAGCCAGGAGACTTGCAGAGCTCCATAGATTTGCCCTGGTGCACTGCTGGGCACAGGTGGAAAAGCCAGGAGCTCGTGGGGACTGCAGTGTACACACCTGGTAATGAATGTACAATCGTCTGTCATTTGTTTACTTCGGCCTTTTGATCTCCACAACAGGTTGCATTAATTTTTTCTTTAATTGGCGTGTCTATTCCCTTGGCCCTGGATTGTTGCCTTGGAGATGCACGGGAGACCTTTGGAGAACTGCTTATTACAGCAGCAGGTGTGCACAACGCTGACCTGGACAAACCTGTGTGAGTCACCCGCTGATGGCGGGGTTGTAGGTGGCTGTGTGAGTCACTGAAAGTGAGGGGATCCCACATTCCTGACCTCCCCAAGGGCAGTGTTAATGCCTTTGGGCGCTTGATGTTAAACAGAAAGCACAGAACAAGATGGTTTGCTCTCCCCTTCTACCCACATGGTCCTGCAGAGCGAGGTGGCTGGATGAGAAAAGCAGGAGTCCAAACCAAAGGCACCCTTCAGAAGTGTGGCTGACCTGTAACTGCTCTCATGGAGGATAATGAGGTTTGTATGGGCAGGAAGCAAGTGTAGAAGAGCTATTTGTGTGTACTTGTCTGACTGATGAAGGAATTAAAACTAAACACACCAGACTAACGAGTGCCCAGTGAGTTGGGAGAGCGGGAGTTTGGTAACGTCAGGAAGGAGGGTGGGCTCCTATAAGGAAAGAAGTGGAGGGCACTGGCCTCCTGTCCCTAGTCAAGAAAAAGACACTGCTGGAAAGATGAGATGAGACACCAAAGGGGCAGGAGTAGTGTAATGCTTTGATATCTAGAAAGGGAGAGGATCTGACAACCAGATGATGGTTTTCAGCAGCGCTGGTGCATCTCTTGGTAGCTCAGTGCCTGGCAACTTCAATAGCAGCGCAGATCAACTGTAGGAACACCACATATGGTCCAAAAAGCTGTTCATGCATTTCCTCCCTCTGCCTTACTCTTGATGACTGTTTGAGATTAGACACATTTCTCATGAGCAGTGATCCAGGTGCCCGGCCTTACACTGTTCTTGTAACCTGGAGAGAGGTGGGAATTTTTCTACCTGCAGCATTTCCTACACCAGGGAAATGTGCTGCAAAATCCCTCTAAAGCCACCTTCCCTTGGTGGGCAAGGACATGGGGTGACAGCACATAACTGGTGACCCATGAATAAGGTAATGAGTGCATTTACATGAGGCCAGTAGTTGCCCAGGTGCTTGTCTCATATATATTATACTCACACTCACATATATAAATATATATGTGCGTGTGCACCATTTTTGTGAACTGTTGGACAGTCCCCAAGAAATAAATGCATGTGTACCTGCATTTTGTCTGGCCTTTTGTCACCAAATGTCACACTGACAGACACCTGTGTGTGTGTGTTACAGGACAGGGAAGGAGAATTAAAGGGAGGCTGCCCTGTCCTTGTGTCCAAGGAGACCACATCTTCCAAGCTATAAAAGATTCCCTGGGCAGAGGAACTGCACTTTGCAGCAACTTTTACAACACTATCTTTAGTGCCAATTTCTTGCCAGCACTGCTGCTCCCATTGTGTTGACCTGAAGCTCTTTTCATCTGGAGCAGGGACTGTATTTGCCTGTGAGGCTACTGGTATTTTATGGCTCTGTGGAGTGTCTTGGAAGAGGAGTGATTGCCTTGCTCTACTACATTAATTTCCATCATCTTTAATGACAGAACAAATTAAAAGATATTTCTGGACTGAAGTCCTTCCAAGGGGCAGCTCTTCCTTTGAACCTGCTGCCCATGAAACCAGGGGAGAACACCAGGCAGCCTTTGCTGGAGTTTTCTGGTCCCACTCGGGCTGGACAGAAATCCCCACAGGCCTGTTGTCACCCAATGTCCCTGACATCACCCCACGGCTCTCACCGGGGTCACCAAAACATGAGGGAAAAGGCTCTGGTACCCCTCTGGAGACAGCCCCAGGTGCCTCAAGCTGGGGTGGTTGTAGGGACTACATATAACTATATATATAACACCTAGAAAACTATAGGCTATACATCGTTATGGAAACCCTGACAGTGATGATCTCAGGATCTCCTCTAGCGCTGTGGAGCCTGAGCAAAGTGGCTGTTGGGTGGAATATCTCCATTGAGGAGATTCCACACCCTCTCTGGGCAACCTGTTCCTGAGCACAGTCACTGCACAGTCAAGAAGTTCTTCCTTATGTTCAGGTGGAGCTTCCTAGGCATCGGTTTCTGCCCATTGCCTCGTGGCCGTGTGGTTGGCACCACAAAGCAGAGCCTGGCTCCATCTTCTTGGCACCCCCATTGAGATGTTTATACACATTAATGTAGTCTTTTCCTGAGGCTGAACAGCCCCAGCTCCCTCAGCCTTTCCTCATATGAGAGATGCTCCAGTCCTGCAGTCATCCTCGATGTCCTCTGCTGGCCCTGCTCCAGGAGCTCCGTGTCTCACAGAAGGGAGCTCACAGAGTCATTAGTGTTGGAAGGGACCTCTGGAGATGATCTGGTCCAACCTCCCTGCCCACGCAGGGTCACCTGCAGCAGGTGACACAGGAACATGTCCAGGTGGGTTTTGAATGTCTCCGGAGAAGGAGACTCCACGCCCTCCCTGGGCAGCCTGTTCCAGTGCTCTGCCACCCTCAACATAAAGAAATTCTTTCTTATACTGAAGTAAAACTCCTTGTATTTTAATTTATGGCCATTGTTCCTCATCCTGACACCGGGCACTGCTGGAAAGAGTCCAGCACCATCCTCTGACACCCTTTTTTGAGATACTTATATGCACTAATGAGTCTTCTCCAGACTAGCCAGGCCAGCTCCCTCAGAGAGATGCTCCAGACCCCTCACCACCTTCACGCCCGCCGCTGGCCCGGCTCCAGCAGCCCCTCGTCCCTCCTCCTCCTCCTCCTCCTCCCGCTCCATGTCGCGCCGCCCCTGCGGTGCCGGCGGGGCCCTGCAGGCGGCGCTGGTCGCGGGCCGGGCCGGGCCGCGGGGAGGAGGAGGAGGAGGAGAAGGAGGAGGAGGAGGCAGCGAGTGCCCGGATCGGCCGCAGCCGCCGCCGCCGCCCCGCGCAATCCGCCGCCATCCGCCGCGCCCCGCGCCCATCGCCCCCCCGCACCCGGCTCCGCAGGCACCCCCGGCTCCCCGCCACCACCACAGGTGGGTATCGGGGGCCGGCGGCGGCGGCGGCCGCGGATATTCGGGGCGGTGAGTGGGGCCGGGGGGAGGGAGGGGAGAGGAGAAGAGAGGAGGGAGGGGAAGGGAGAGGGAAGGTGGGACGAGGCAGCGCTAAAATGGAGCCGGGGCCAGCGGCTGCGGCACCCCGCGGCCTGCTCGCCTCGGGCCGGCTGCGGGGGGACCCCCGCGGTTTGTGGCCGGGGTAGCCGCCCGTGGTTGTTGTGCGGGGCCTGCCCGGGCCCATCCCCGGCGGGATCCCCATCCTCGGGGCCCCTTGTCCGGGCTCCAGCCCCCCGGGCCGGGGGGGCCGCGCTGGCCGAGCCGCCCCCGCCCCGCTCAGCAGCCGGGCCGGGGGGTCCCCGCCGCAAAGGCGGGTTGTTTTTCTTGGTCGTCTGGAGTGTGACACAAAGATATTTTTGTCGCGCCGTGTGTGTGTGTCTCAGCAAAACAAGGAGGGGGGGGTGGCATCCAGAAGGCTCGGCCGGTTTGTTATTGTGCGGGAGCTACAAAAGGGCTGCTGAGGCCGAAATGCGGCTGGGCCGGGAGGGGGGGGAGCGAGGATGGAGTTTGTGCGCTGGGCCAGCTGGTTCGGTGGGTTTGAAAAGATGTTTTAGGGTTATTTTTTTTTGTCCAGGAAGGAGTTTTTTCATCTCTGTGTGGGAGCAGCTGTGCCCCCCTAATGCGGGTCCCGGGACTCGTACTGAGCATCTTCACGGGGGGGGGTGGTTTTAGTCGTGTTGGTTGTGACAAAACCCCCCTGATCTCCCAAGTCGGAGCTGCCGAAAGCGGTTTGAATGAGCTGGGAGTTGTGGGGTTTGTAAGGAAAGTTGTTTTGTTTTGTTTCAGTCTTCTGAACGGGCAAAGGGTGAGATACTCACTGAGTATCATCTCATGAAATGTCTGTATATTGATGTTAATGGTGTCTGGGGTGATAAGGTAAAATAAACATAGATGTTCAGGACTTTGGTAATTTTGTTTCTTTCTAGGAACAGGTATAAAGTATAAGCACATTGCAGTGTCTACATCCTCTGCTTAGGGGGAAGACATCCCACCCCTTCCAGCACCGAATCCAGGTTAATAGAGGAAGTTTTGTTTGGCTTAAGCCTTGTCTTGAAAAGATGCAAGTGAGGCCTCCACTGGAATGGGCCCTTCCATGGTGTATAAATAGCTGGTCCCTGCCTTGAGTTTGGAGAATCAGCTTCTGATGAGGAGGTTTTTCAGATATAAACTGGCAGACTTAGCTGCCTTTTCCATGTTCAGTTGCCACTGGGGTAGTTAAATCCCAGCGTCCTAAAACCTAGTCCTCTAGGGACTGAGGAGTAAAGTCACCTGGAAGAGGTAGGGAGGCCTAGACCATATCCTGAAAGTGGAATTTAGGGAGAGGATGGAAAGTGATGTTTTCAGGCTTTCTGACCGAAAAGATTAAATAGTTACCTGCCTTTTTGCCCTCTAAATGAAACATTGTAAATGAGCCTGGGTGTTTTCAGGAGCTCATCAGGAGATTTTTGTGAGTTCATCATAGGTGATGCTGCTTCTTTCAGGTGTCTAGATTAAGAAGTTCTTAAGTTCTTTGTAGTTAACAGAGTATTTTGGGTGGTACGATAAACAAGACCTCTCCCATATGACCTCTTTGAAATGGTCTAGTGTTTTGCTTGTTACAGTTAAAAAGTTAAGATTAAAAATAATACTTGGACAAATCACAAATATTATGGGAGGTTGCTGCTTTGTTTCTGTTGGTTTTGGGTTTTTTAATTACACATTTCCTCAAACCAGTGTGATTACATCTGCTGTTAGCTGTATTTTGATTTTGTGCTTAATTTGATAAGTACCTTGAGTGCAAATTGATTCTTTTTTTTTGTTTGTTTCTTAGACTGGTCTGCTTTTCTGCACAGCCTGAGTAAACTAGATATCTATCACATATTTGAGGCTGCTTTCAGCAGTTTTCACTGTTAAGAAGATATATTTTTACATGACTTGACAGATACCTTTCTTAAAAAAAAAGGTAAAGAAAGTAAACTGTGTGTTTGATACAGGTTTCCAAAGTTGTCATTATAAAGTGCCTTGGTGCCTTGTTTTTTTCTAAATTTGGAGAATTTTACTTTGGTCTTAGAGTGCATTTTTTTAAAATGAACTCTGAGCTTTTTTTTTTTTTTAATTTTTCTGTGTGTGCATGAGAGCTTAAAAGGGCAACTCAGCCAACTGACTGAAAGAGGAAAAGTAAGTAAATGCTCCATACAAGTGCTGGAAAGGAGATGCAGGGCTTAAAAGTATTTTTGTTTCAATAAATATGAGTGATGTTCCCAAATATTTTTTTAATTAAAATTATTTTGCTTTATAGTGACTTTTTAATAAAGCTTTGTGTAAAACCTAACTTCAAAGGCTAATTTATTGGAACAGCCTCCTGAAGGTAGGGGTGGCATTAGAGTCTGTGTTTGTTTAACAGAGCTGGTACCTGAGTGATGGTGTGGCAGGGATGGTTCCAGAGCACCTGATGGTTGTACCACACCTTTCTTGTCCTGCTGGGATCACACCTGAGGTGTGGCTGGGGAAAACAAGGACCCTGGTGCTGCTCTGGTTTGCCTGAGCTGTGCAGTGCAGCCTGTTGGATGATCCAATACAGAATTTCCTGCCTGTTCAAGATTCAAGAGTGTTGGTTGTTCAAGGCCTTCATTGTGCTCACCTGACTAATTGGAAGTATTTGTGGGTGAGCTGGGCTAACTTTTAAGTGCTGCTGCACTAAAAACAATAGTAAGCCTTTTTTAATTATTTTTTTTTCTTTTATGATGGTAGTCTAGAAAGAAATTGTGCTATAGAGGCATTTCCACTTGTAATGGTGTTTTTTTTTTCTTGTTGGAGAAATAGAAGCAAAACGAACAGGAGAAACTTAGTGATACAGGATGGTGACTTCAGGGGAGGGAGGGAGAGGGTTTATTCCAAGGGCTGGACCTCTCTGGTCATCCGTGTTCTCATTACTACATTCCTCATTTATTCTGCAACTTGGCACTGAGCTGTTTTCTCAGTATCAGGCCTTGCTCTTAAGCTGATCATGCCTTGTAAGTGGGTTTTGTTTTTCATGTGGCACTGACTCATTCTCCTAAGAGGTCGATAATTTCACAGCTCCTTATCACTGGTTTGTCATTTGAAACAGAAGAAATACAACTGTGGGTCTCTCAGGTATCAGACAATGAGGTGAGAGCACAGAGACCAAGTAAAGGCTGGGCAGCTGCAGCTCTCCATTGCAGAGCTAGTGATTTTGTTATCAAAGTCATGAGAGTGCTCGTGGAAAGCACCTTCTGAAGGGGGTTTTGCACACATTTGGGTTGGTTAAAGAGTTGGTCTTTCCCACATGAAGATAAAATAAGGCAGGAGATTATATTATAATATTCAGCCTCACTGAAATGTAGCTTTGGCTCATGTTCTGTTAGTAACTTGTACTAGAATTTAGGATGTTCTCTGCATACACATTTGCTTCCTGCACAGAAGTAACAGAGGCTGGAGCTTCTGAGCTGTTTATTTCGGAGCAAAGCTGATCAGATGTGTATGGCTGTAAATCCTGACCTGTTTTTTTGTCTGGGAGCGTTTGGACCACAACTGAAGTGGACTGGAGGCTGCTCTAGTAGCCCTGGTTTGTTTTGTATTTAACTGTGGCGTTGGTTGGTTGTGAAGCTGCTTGACTTGCAGTGCTGTGGGGTCTGTGGGGACAGGAGGTGCTTTTGAGATTTTATATGCAGTTCTGCAGTTCTTGCACCCAAACTCAGTGTCTGTATTTTGATTCTGAACTCTTGAATTTTTCAGGAAAGTTTTGATAAGCTGGAAGGGGCGAGAGAGCTCACTGTTACACCTTTAAGAGACTAGAGGTATGAATTTGGGGAGGACTGATGAAAACAGTCGTACCTTGAGTGAAAGGGAAGAGGTAATGGCCAGGTTTGAAATGTGCAAACGTGATGGAGGAGGTGAAGGTGAGCTTGGTGTAAATGTGAAGAAATACAGGAAAAATAACCAGGAAGAAAGCAAAGACTTGCTAACAGCCCCCCAGGATCTGGCCAAGAGGACCACTCTGTTGGGCTGTAGTACTTCAGATGTCTGCCAGGCTTCCATTAGCTGTTGGGAGCAGCCTCAACAGCCTTTAGATTTCAGGTGGGTGGCACTTAGGAGGAGTAAACTACCTAGTATTTGTGGAGTTAGCACCCTTAAGGAAGAGATTTGGTGGAGGAACCCTTCCTGGGTAGCCATTGAGACATTTAGGCAGGAATTGTAGTGATGGTCCTCCAAGCACTGAATACAGACAGATTTGAAGAGATTGCACTGGGACTTTGCCTCCCCCAGGCACTTCTTGTGTGGGAATATAGCCTTTTGGTTTGTTTTTTTTTTTTTTGCAAGAGTTCTGCTGTGGGATAAGTTCTTCAGCTCTTCCTACCTGTATGTGGGCTGGGAGGTTGTACAGAAGCCTTGAGTGATCTTGTTCAGCATTGGGAGTGGGCTGTGAAGCAGGCAGGGGAGTAGGGACACGTTCAAGAGATGTTTCTTCATGGCTACAATAGTATGAAGTATGGTTATATCTTTTATTGAAATAACCAGAGAATCGAGTTCCCACCTAGCAATTGAAGCTTCAAGAGCTGTCATTCAGAAATGGATTCATGAGATCTTGAGTGTTGGTATGGTGTTGGTGTTCTGCATCAACAACACTAGAGCAAAGTGTTGCCTCTAGTGAAGCCTGTGATCCTGTTGCAGCAAAAGCAGTGGATGGGATGGCTCATTTAGGAGGTGTTTGCAGCATTCCCCATCCCAACATGCAGAGACCTGCTCCTCCAGAACTCTTCTGGAGCAGGGCTTCATGCTGCTGCTGGCCCCACAGCATCAGGAAGGCAGGCAGTGTGATTCAGAGCGTGGTTTTCAACCCCAGAAAGTAGGAGACGAAGGCTCTATTTCTTGCTCTGCTGCTTAGCAGAGCTGCAGAGTTCTGTGGTGTCGTTTTCCTATCTGGAAGCTGAAGTGATGACGCTTACACACCTTGTCAGTTATGCACTGCAAATATCTATGTAAATTAAAGCATCTGTGAAATGTTTTCACTTCCTGTCTGGCTCGGGGTAGTCCAGATGTCCTGGGCATAGCCTGGGTTACTGAGCTCTCCAGAAGAGCTAAAGCTTCCTAAAGATGTCTAAAGCTCCTTTCTTAGGAGGACTGAATCAGCTGCTGTAAGGTGCTTTCCTACCGCTTTGTCCCTCTGTCCCTTTCCCATCAGATTCCTGTTAGCATCCTTGGCATTCATTTGTGGTGCAAATGGCTTCTATGAATAGGCTTCCTGCAAGGAGAATTGCTGTGCAATGCTGCATTGCCCTGATGCTGTTAAAATTGGGGAACCCGGAGGAAGGCTTGCTTGGAAGCTTCAGTATCTGCAGTGTTTATGAACTGCAGGCTTGTCTGGACTGCTTGACATCTTATTAATGGTTTGAACCGGCTGCCTCGGTCCTGATGGCTGTGGGAATTGGGAGAAATCTGATAGAGAAAGAGCTATTCAGCTCTTGCCAGGGCAGCTTTGTACCCCGCAGCAAGTACCTGCCAGAGGAGCTCCCAGCAGCGCCCTGGGGAGGAACAGGACTGGAGGGATCTGCTCAGCAGGGGTGTATAGGAACCTCTGCCTTGCCTGTGCAGTGAGGGATTGGCATTTACGACCTGCTGATGAATAGCACTGGCTTTTATCTCTTCATAAAGATAACCCTCTGTGCGTAACCTGAGTGGGAGCTGAGGCCCTGAAGTCAGCAGGCAGCCTCAGAGTGCAGAGAGGTGACCAGAGCCCAGATTTGGTAGTGAGGCCCATTGGGCACAAGGTAAACATCCACCTCCCTGTTCCAGTGTGATGCTTCCTGAGACTGCAGAGAAAACAGAGCAGCTTACTCAACAGCTGATGGCATTTGTGTGGAAAGAGCTGTATCTGTTCCTGAAAAAAGGACTGTTTAACCCAAAGCACTGCCAGCTTTGCTCTGATTTCATCTCTTGGAGCTGTGACATCTCTAATTTCCTCTCTGGTTGTTTGCTATAAAATTTATGTTCACTGCTGAGAGACAGAATAAGTTGCTGAGCTTGGGACCAGGTGAAGGATTTGTGGAATGTTTGACAGAGAATTATTCTTCCAGTGGCCAGTTGTGGCCTTGGCTGTGTAGGGTGAGGTGTGTCTCATGGTTTGGAGGCTCAAGTTTGGGTTCTGGAGCTGGCAGTACATTGATATTTCACCTGTGCTACTCTTGCTCTATCTCACCTGGGTTATGTGGGTATCATTGCTGTGATGACTTCTAAAAGTCTATGTGGCAGAAGTGTCAGGGCTAAGGGAATTTCATGACCTTAACATGCAGTGGTGTTTATTTTTAGTGATGGAAGAGTTTCTGCCTTCACCTGTCAGAGCTAAGGCCTGGTGCAATGGCCTGGGAACAGTTTGTGTTTTTGTGGGTGCCTTCTGCCCTCGTGGGCTCCTCTGAAGCAGTGGGCAGAATTGGGTGCACTTCTGTGCCAATGGACAGACTCTTCCACGGGAAGAGGCTGTTCTGGATGTGGCAGGTGCTGCTGCAGTGCATTCCTTCCTCGTTTGACTCATCTTTGCAACTTTTCCTTTGTGATCGAGAGCTACATTTTCTCTGAGGATCTTGGCATGGAGGTTTGGTGGCTGGGGTAGGGACCTGAGCTCTGAGACTTCTTACTGTCTGTGGTGTTAGTTAAGCAAACTGTTCCTCTGCCTTGGTTACCCAGGTAAAATAGGACTGATAGTACCAGCCCTGTTACCCATCAGGAGATCCCTACCAGCTACTCACAGTCTGTTGCTGTTGCTCAGATACCTAAATGCCCAGTTTACCTTACAGTTCAGCTGAATGTTGCCAGGAGCTTTCTGAACAAGTTTTGCCAACGGAGCACTATGCCAGGTATTCCTTTAGTATTTGGATTTAAACTGCTCACTTGTGATCAGCTTCCTTGCTCTGGCATTGAGGGAGCAGGATGTTGTATCTGTGTGTTCCCTCTGGACATTCACATCTCAGAGGAACCGGAGCAGGGCAGAGTGGAAGGCAGAATCACTTTGGAGGCTGTGGGTAGTGTGTTTTCAGCTCTGGGCCTTGCTTGTGGAAGAACCAGAACTAAAGTACAACTTAAGTACAAATCTTTAGATTTACACTTGAATATGAGCCTTGTTGGGCAGGCAGTTCACAGAGATCATGAGGTTGCTTCCCTTTCCTCTTGTACCAGAGGGGTTGAGATATGGAGATATGGATCTTTTGAGGCCACAGAACTGAGCAGCACTGAGCTGAGCTGAACTGAGCTGCACTGTCCTCCCTGGGTTTTGCCTCTGAAATGTGAAACTGAACTGAGCTGCACTGTCCTCCCTGGGTTTTGCCTCTGAAATGTGAAACTGAACCGAGCTGCACTGTCCTCCCTGGGTTTTGCCTCTGAAATGTGAAACAGCAAAGAAATAGGCTCCTTTATTTCTATTGTGTCTTGTTGCAGAAGTACCTGCCAGGAGGTCAGGAAGTCAGAGCCTGATGGTGCTGGGTCCTGCCTTGTGTAACGTCTTCACGGCCTGGATGAGAGGGCAGGGAGTGTAATGTTGGTAGCTGGTGCCTGCAGGTTGTTCCACGAGATACCTTCCTGCTTCCCTGCAGCATTCAGCTCTTGATTCTGAGGGATGATAAGAAAGCCCTGCAGTACTTCCTCTTGGGTTGGAGATAAGGTTATACCTTCCTGACAAGCTGGCACGAGCGAGTGGGTCAGTTCCTCCTTTACAGCATGATGGGGCAGATGGATAGGAGACTGGCTCTGTTTCTCTGGAGGGCTGTTGTAGAGAGACACTCCTTTCAAGGAAAGGATTAACTGCACACCTTTGGTTTTCTGTTACTTGAAAAGGAGGGGGAGTTTCATGAGCACAGGATCTCACAAGTACTTTCTGTGGGCTGTGGACCAGCTTTCTGATGGGATTTTTTTTGCTCTGTGCCACAGTCTTGCATACTCAGGATGAACTATTTCTTTGTCTGCATCCTCAATTACTGGAGGTCAGGGCTCCTTTCCAGGGTGTGGCATTGTCTGTCCAGCCAGCACAGAAGGGACCACAGAACTCGTTAATGTTTTTGTGTAAATACAATTGAGCTATTCTCCAGACCCCAATCTGCTTTATCTGTTTTACAGTAAGTTACAATTCCACCCTTTCTGGCTGCCTTTCTCTGCCCGCCTTCCCAGCACTGGAAAAGCTGTTCAGCAGAGAGGTGAAGCTTCTGTATTTTACAGGCCAGATCTGAGATTGCAAAGATCTGTTTTCTCTAGAGCTGTGCAGTGATTTAGTGACAGTAGTTGTGATTCCCAGCCTGTTGGTCCATTTAGAAGAGAGGGCAGCAGGTGAGCTTGGTGAAGACAGAACTGAGAAAATGAGGTCGTGTTACAGGACATGCCCTTTCTGTCTCCCCTGTCATGTTTTATCTCTGCCTGTAGAGCCCCGCAGCGCAGAGTTAATGATAGATCCACTGTCCAGAAGGCTCTGCCTCTCCTCTTCATGGTCCTGCTCTGGGCCTCAAATCCCAGGAAGCTTGGCATAGAGAGAGGTCTGATGATGGGGCTGGACAGCAGGCAAGCCTGGCAGACAACCTCCAACCTCCAGTACTACTTGGCTAACAACATATCTCTGCAATAAATCATAGGAGATATGATCCTGTTCTCCCACTCCCTGTTTTTACAGGAGACAGGGTTCATGGGAAATGCAGAGAGAAGGTGGAATTGTACAGGATTAAAGGAACTGGTGCCATCAAATACATCTATTGAGCTTGTGAATCAGTAGCTTGGTGATGGGGTGTTTTATCTCTTCTCTGCACTGCAGACTCCTGACTTGCTTCTCCCTATCTGGCAGGATATGGTGCCATTTTCTGACACCACATTTGGTGCTACATCCAGATCTTGGCAGGTCCTTTTTCAGGTGTACCAGCAAATCTTGGCAGCTCCCTCTGGAAATAATTCAATAGAATGACAGTGAGCAGTTTCTTGTGGCTTAGACTCTTGCTGCAACCTCTGCCTGCTGCACAGCTCTTCTGACTGATCCTGTTGGCTTTGTACTTGTATGCTGATATTCTCCTGTTGCTCCCCTCCTTATTAAGCAATGTCTCCTGGGAACTGAGTGTTCATCTGGTCCCTTCCTTGCTAGGCTGATGATCCATGCCTGGCCCAGACAGGGCTTCTGAAGGATATGAGTGCATCTGACACCAAGCCCCTGGGCAGGTGATCCCACTGTTTCACCAAAGCCCTTCCAAGGGCAGCCAGTGGTGTCTTTCATCGCTGAGGCAGGTGGTGAATGTTTCACAAATAGGTGGTTCTTGATGGGACAGGTTCCAGAAGTAGTGGTATTTCTCTGTTGACAGATAAATGTTGAGCTCTGGAAGTATCAGCAAAATTGACTGTGTGTATTTAAAGAAGAATGAACACCACTAATCTCCTGTAAAACTATACTGTGTTTTTTAAAAGGTTTTATGTTACTAGTATCATGCATTTCAGTTTAACATCAACTCCAAACACTTGTCTCTTCTGAAAGTACTGCTCAGCTTTTCCAACCTGTGAGTTTCTGAACAATTTGTATAAAGTTTCAGGTCAAAAATCATCCTGCTTGTGGAGAAAAACCTTTTCACTGTTAATCTCCATCCTGGTGCTTTGTTTTGTGTTAGTGCCTGCTACTGTGAAGTGAGCAAGGACTGAAGGTCTGCAGTAGTCTTGGATCCTTTGCCCCAGTGATTGTGCTCAGTGTAGAGCTCAGTGGTGTGCGAGCAGCTGAAGTGATTCCTTCTAGTGTGTGTGTTACCTTTCAGAAGTCTGTTTGCCCTGCTCAGCTAAGGCTGGCTGACTTCCAGGTACTCCAGCTCCATTGAAGTCTTGTGAATAAAACACCAGCAGCCCAGCCTCCTGCATACATAGATTTACAAAGAGCTTTGCAGACAATCCTGTTTGTCAGGAATCTCTCCCTTTGGCCGTGTTTTCAGCTCGGGGGTTTCCAGTTGTTACCAGTGCCAGTAACTCAAGGTTTTCATAGGGGTTTTTTTGCAGGACAGGCTCGGTAGGTCCCTGCTGTAGCTCCAAGACTTACATACTTATTAATCTAATGTCTTTAAGACATTAAAATGTCTTAAAATGTCATTGTTGCTCTCTGGATTAGAACATACCCCTTCAAAAGGCAGTTAGACAGGGTCAGTACCCAAACATCAGATCCAGGGCAACACGAAGTGGACATGAAGACATGGGAACAGTGGAGCTCTCTGCCCAGGAAGTGGTTCTGGTGCAGTTATTTGTAGCCTGGGGTCTCTAATGGGGTCATACTGCAGTATTTTGTGATTCCTCTGAGACATTCAGTATTTTGCACTCTGGTGCTGTCCCTTGATGTAACAGGAGACATTGGTAGAATGGGAAGAGCTAAGCTGTATACTAAAGCTGATAGCAAACTTTCCCCAGAAGAGCTCTATAAACCCAGAGAGGAAACCTTGCAGAAACGCTGGGGATTGATTTATTTTTGATTTCTCTGTAATGGGATATTGCTTTCTTCAGGGTCAGCTCTCGGGCTCGGGAACCCTGAGCACAGGTCAGCGGCTCTGCCGGCGCTGTCAGTATTCGGTTGTCAGCATTGGCATGTGCCTCGTGGTTCCATGCTCTCCTAATAAGGAGCATGCAGGCAGGCAGGTCAGTTGTAAACGAACTCGATTTTTATCAGAAATGGCTGTGCTCTGCAAGACTAGAAGGCCTGTATGATCCCTGCCCGGATTCCCTGCGTGACTGTGCGATGGGGAGATAGTCGAGCATCGCGCCAGCCTTGGGAGGCTCTGTGGCCTCTCTGAAGTGCTCTGGGTGACCTGGGTGCCAAGTGATTCCACTGGCCAATACACCCCTGGGTCTGCAGCTGGCAGGAGGGATGGGCAGCAGGGTCCTGCCTGGGCTCTGATCCAGCTCAGTGCTGTATGGAAATTGCTTCACCTCTCCATGGACTCGCTTCCCCCTTTGGAGCACACACACACATACCACGCAGACAAAGCTGTGTTTCACATTCAGCTTCAAAGCATTGAAGGAGTTCAAAGTAAATCTCATTTATCCAGACAGCAGTTGTGGCTGTCCCAGAAAGTTTGACAAGGGTCTTTATCCCGACATGTCCCCAGCTTTTCTGTTCTCAAGTGGTTGTTTATTCCTCCCTCATCCTTTTAATGATATAAGATATAATCAAGAGGCAGCTGAGACCCGGTTACATAACTGTTGTCAGGGTTTCTCTTTGGCTGCATGGCCCTGTGTGCTGTTTGCACACTGACTTTCAGGAACTCAGGGATTTTCTGTCAACCAGATAACTCCTGAACCTGATATGGTAGGTGGTTTGTTGTTGGGTTTTTTTAAATACCTGCTAATATTAATCTGGTTTAAGTTTTCTAAACCTCAGCCTGGATTTTCTTGGGTTTATTGTGAGGTTGGTACAGGATTGACGTGGTTTGTTTAGACCCCAAGTCAGGCTCCCTCTGCAAGGCTCAATATACCTGTAAAAGCAGGTGGCTGTGCTCTTGCCAGCACAGCACCCTCTGCTATTCCCTCTGCTCTGGGCCTCCCCACAGTTCTGCCTGTTCAAACAGCTCATTGTTCTCAGTCCAACTTCTGCTTTCCTGCCAAGTTTGTGCTAATCAGTGTGTTTTCTCTCCTTTTCTCTTTTATGTCTGTCCTACTAATAAAATACAGTGCAAATGGCTAAGTGAGGGAGGAGCTGTTGTTTTCTTTGGCACATGGCGGCCATCTGAGCAAAGATGGAACCAGACTGAAGCCAAAGATCGTTTGCTACTCAGCAGGCAAAGGTGCCTCAAGGCTTCCAGCCAGCCCTGTTGCCTCCATGGGCCTTCATGCTGCAGCTCCCTGTGGTGGTCCAGCAGAGATGCTCTGAGGGGCATCTTGTGGAGCCTGGTGTTTTTCCTGAGCGTCCCATGGATGCTGTTACTGAGTGACAGAAGATTTCCTCTGTCCCTGACCATGCTGCCTTAGCACACAGAGTCCATGGATTCTTGCTCCTGACAGGCCTGATTTAAATCCTGCAATATGAGAACAAACACTATGTGTTGCCAGGTTTATTGGTCAGACACTTGTCCCCTGGTAGCAGCCTTTAGATGGGCTTTACTTGGCCAGTTGCAGTTGGCACTACATTCCCAGTCTGGCTGTATCCAGCATGTTTGCAGTCTGTGCTTTGGTTTGTACATAATGTGTGGTGCACTAATCCTCTTACCTGGAAATCATGTTTGATAAGCCATTGCTGGTGGGAGTTGTAGCCTCTGGTCAGACACAGTTTCTTTCAGAAAGAGTGTTTTCTGTCTATGTTGGAAAAATGCTTTCAGCTTGATGAATTTCAGAAAGTGTGAGGGGTGGGAAGGTCAGATATGTATCACATTTTGTTACTTCAACACAGAGTTGAAACCCTAAGATGGGACCTAGCAGATGGTATAATAAAACTGCCAGCAGTTTTAGGCTTGAAGGGGAGACTTTACAACAAGAAATCGGGAAATCTAAATTATGTGTGAAAAGGTTAGATTAAGCTCCTAGATTTGAGAAAATTGAGAACAGAATTATGCTTTAAAAAAAATGAAAGAAAGGTCAACTGAAAGTAAGCAAAGTGTCTTTTCTGACATAGAAGTTGATGTGCAGTGTGTGCACTACCCATGTTTCAGCTTTGTCCCAGGCTCCAAGAGCCAAAATGTGGAAATAAAGAGACTCCCTCATGATGGGTGTTAATCGCAGCATGTTGTGCCAGCAAAGATCAGAGTGAAAAATTAACAAACCACATCCATTGTGAAAAAGATACTTAAAGCTAAAAGTGGTGTTCAAGGTGCCAGCAACAGAGAAATGTAATTTTTTTGGTGAAGTGTTTTCAGGAATCACAGTAGAAGGGCTGAACCCACAGGCTCAAGAGTCTGAATCTGGTACATAACTCACTCTCAAGGCCAGCTAACGGGGAAAGGGAATTTGAAGAAAGAATTCTGTTGCCTTCAGTTGATGGTATCAAAGCATTAATTACTGGTATAAGTCATTAGCTGTGGCTGGTGTGGAACCATAATCTAAACATTAGAAACCTGTCTGCCAGTGCTTCAGTGGGAAACCCAGTGATAAATTCTGTGGTATAAGATACGGTTCTTTTCTGTCATTTATGTTTAGGAATCCTTGTGTTTTGCTGCTTATTGTTAGACTTACTCCTTTAAAGCAAGGACTGTGTTGACCTCTCATGTGTTGTCATACTTGAAGAAGCTCACCTCTTTCAGTGCTGGAGTGGCAGGAAAACATGACGCTGTGAGAAGTGTGTTCCTGCAGTTCTTTTAATTCAGTTTGTGAATCTTAAAGCCCACAAACTTCTTGTGACTAAAGAGGAGGGAGTTAAAACCCTGTAACTTGGTGTGCGTGCTCACTGAATATCTGCAGTTCTAGCTGTCGTGTGTGCTTTACTTTTTACTTCTCTGTGGCTGAATAACCTGTTTGATGGTGTTCTCCTGGTTCTCTTTCGCTAAAAGGCAGATCGGGAGCGGCGCAGAGAAATTTCCTTACTAGATGACATTTCATCGCAATGTCCGATCGTTTGGGGCAAATAACCAAGGGAAAGGATGGGAAAAGCAAGTACTCGACTCTCAGCCTGTTTGATAAGTATAAAGGAAAGTCAATAGAAGCTATCAGAACTACAGGTAAGAAGCACCCTCAGAAAGCTCCTTTCGATGTGTTCCCAAGGGTGTTGTTGCAGAGCTGTTCAGGTTGTTGGCCCTGTGGGGAGGGTGCCCAGCGGGTCACAGCTGGGGTGCAGAGTGTTTGGGCTGGTGTCTAAGCCTGTGTTTCATTAAAACTTCAAGGAAAGTGCCCATGGCACTTTGTGTTGCTCTTATTGTAGAGACATGGAGGAAGGACACAGGACATCTGGCCTTTTTGTTTAGCCTGTGTCCTTGCTGCTGAGTGGGCAGGTGGCAAACTTGAGTGAAAGCCTTACCAGGGCCTTAGGCTGTGCCAGGACAGGGCAGTTGAGCTGAGTGAAGTGCCTTAAGCTGCTCAGACCTTGTCTGAGGAGAGTCAAGGACTGAAGGCCACCTGAGTTGATTTTCCAGTAGAAATGTGACCAGAAGTATATGGTGGGGTCAAAAAAATGAACCTTGCCTGGTCTGGCTCTGGATTTGGTGTGAGAATAGAAAACAAAAACCAAAATACTTTCTTAATAAATATGGTTTCTGGTGGGTAGAGCTGGCAGATCTAGACCTGGGGACTCCTGGATTAGGTTACCAATTGGTCTGCTAAGAGCTGGAGTTGAGTGGCTGTTTCCCCAAGCTTTGAAGGGGTGGTGCTGCTTCTCCTTGGTGAAATGAAAGAGGAGGATTTGCACAGGTAGCTAGAAGACTCTGTGAGGACTTTTCTGGAGGAGAATTATTTCTCCTTCCCTCCCACTGTGGGAGCTGTTTGCCAGCTGCTACAACAGACGGTCCTGTGGGAAACGACCTGTGTGTTGACATAGCAGCAGCAGTTCTGTTGGGACTGCACCCAGCCACAGTATCCTAATTAAGATTACTTATCTGGCAGGATACAGCCCTCTAACCTGCTGCTGTTCCTTTCTCACTAGTTATTCCTAGACATGGCTTACAGAGTCTTGGGAAAGTTGCTGCTGCCCGGCGCATGCCACCTCCTGCAAATTTGCCTAGCTTGAAGTCTGAGAACAAAGGAAACGACCCCAACATCATTATAGTACCCAAGGACGGTACAGGATGGGCAAACAAGCAGGATCAGCCAGACCAAAAGAGGTTGGTGGAGTGAATCTCTGGTAATTTTGTCAGCGCTGCCGTGCTGTGTGTTGGACCCTAGTGATCAGTTCTTTGTTGTCCGTGCCAGTGTAGAGCCAATGTTTTAGCTTGATCTTTTAGCAACTGCCATATTGCCAGAGTTGTTTTGTTGCTCTCTTTCCCCTGTGATCTCACTTCTGCTGTCTCTGCTCAGTTCCAGTGCGACGGCTGCACAGCTGCAGGAGTCGCTGCCGCAGCAGGGTTTGCAGAAATCTGTCTCCAATTTACAGAAGCCGACACAGTCAATCAGTCAGGAGGTAGGTGCAGCTGGTCTCTGACTGCCACCCTGCTTCCCCTGTCCCCAGGCAGCCTGGGGGTTTTCTTTAATTGCCTGTGTTGCCTTGCACAAGTAAGAACAGCTCCTGTATAATCAATTCTCATGGAATTGACCCTCTAGAGTCCCAAGTTACTGTGCTGTGTTGCATTTAAGAGTATAGTTCTGTGTATGTTACTTCTGTGTCTTTCAAATGTGTGCAAAAAGTCTAGTTGAGGTCTAGAAAAAACCAATTAAAATGTAGGATAGCTGGTTAGCACTTCTAAACTGTGTTACTTTGGGTCTAATTCAAGTGTCACATGGTGACAACAGACCCGGTGCTTGCTCCCAGACTTGATAGAAAGAGATCAGGTCATGTGGGAGAAGTCACCAGTGTCAGGACCTGAAAAAGCTACTAGCAAGTAAGAAGCTGCCCTAGAGAGTGCAGGGACCTGTCCCTCATGCTGTAGATTTCACACTTTAAGTTTTAAAAAATTTCCCAGCCCTCAAGGTTCAGAGAAATCACAACAGGGGTTATGATTTGAAGGGAATAGTGGTTAATGCATGAGAAAGTAGGGTAACCTTCAAGCTGAGGTGTAGCATGGAACAAACCTAGGAGATTGAGACAGACCATTTGGGTAAATGCAGCAGAACAAAGGGAAAACCTGATTAGAGTGAGGTAAACGAGAGAAAAGGTGTGAGTTGGTGAAGATGAGCCGAGGAGACGTTAGGGCAGAGAAGAGGATTTTTGCTGTAGCACTGTAGTACACTGGAGTGGGGAACAGCTGACTTTAGCCCCAACAAGATGAGGGAGACCTGGGGTATCGAGTGGTATCTGGTGGGTGATCTGGAGGTCTGAAAAATAGGAGGTGCCAGCCAGGAAATGAGAAACAGTCGTGAAACTTTGCTGATCTGTGGGTGTTGGGGTTTCTTTGTTTGCTTTGTTTTGTTTTCAGAGTACAAATTCAGTGCCAGGTGGACCAAAGTCATGGGCACAGCTGAATGGAAAGCCAGCAGGACAAGAAGGTGGTGAGTATGATAAGCAGAAATGGAGCTGGGTATGTTCCTGCTTCTCCCAGATAGACATGAGATGGAGTGGACTCCCATTTCTTCCTGCCCTCCCTGTCAGACTGGTGCAGAATGGGACACAGATGTCTTGGTTACAGTGCAGAGAGACCTTACGAGTTTTCTTTTCAGTCTGTGTAATGTGTTGCCTGGAAGGATGCAGGTGCATCTGCTCAGGTCTGCCAGTGCAAGACATGGCTTGAACAGAATGTGTCTCAGGGCCACACGGAACCAGGGGGATTCTTGCTCTTGGGATGCAGCAGGGAGTAGTGGGAGGTGAAGGTTTTGAAGAAGAAGGGAAACATTTGCCCCCTCATCAGCATCTTCTGTCAGTCCAGAGCAGTGTATAGTAAGGGTGAGGAAAACTGAGTGAAAGAAGGGAGATTCTCCCTGAGTAACTGTGCTGCTAATGGCTTCTGCTTGACTGAGAATCCTGAAGCAGTGTTAACACGAACTGGGAGTTTAGTTGTCTTCAGATGCATCCATTTCCACACAGGAGGTGGTTTCCAGCTGCACTGGGTACTGCCATTAAAACCATAGTGAGGATAACAGCTCAGTTCCAGTGTTTTAATGTAAACAGACCTGGAACTGTTCGGTTGTCGAGTGAAATTGCAGAGAGATGTGAAAGAACTGAGAGAGCTGCTGATTGCAGAAACAGAAGGGACAAGTTTACCCTTAATTAAATGAGGCCCTTAATGAGAGGATGTTTCTCAAAGGCCAAATGTTAAAGCAGAGACTTGTGTTTGCCTGAGGTTAGTGGCCAGTGCAAAGACTGTCTTCTTTGCTTAATTGGTACTTTTCCTGCCCAGTCATTTTGAAATCTGATAATCTTAACAGTGTTATTAAAGATTTTTTGAAAACTCATTCTAGGTCACACTTACCAATATAGAGTTCTCAACCCAAGAAAACAGTTGCATATGTGGCTAAGAGCAGCTTAATTAGAAGGTAATTGAATCACAAAAGCATCAGAAATGTGGCTGAAAGGACTTCTAAGCCATCCCATGCTCACACCTCTTCACCAGGGGCATTGAATAGTTGCTTTTCTTTCTAAGCTAATACAGCAGTTTCTAATATTATGGACAAAGAGGAGTCTCTTGCTTTTTGCTCTTTTTAAGTCTTACAGCTGTAAAATCTTTTTTGGAGGGAGTTTCTTGAAAGACACTTACCTGTGCCATTCTAGCTCAGTGGAATAACACATTTGAAATCAGAACTCGCAGCACTTCTCAGCCACTTCGTGGTGTATTTGGGAAATGTTCTCGAGTATTCTCATGTCTCCAAAATAGTTAAAAGTGTTACATGGAGCAGTTGCAGTGTTTTCCCTGGAAATCTCACATGGGAGGTCTTGTGCAGTGTGCAGGTTCCAGAAAGTGGAAGTTACTAAAACCAATCCTTCTTGACTCTTCAGGACAAGGAAGGAGAAAGATAAATGAAACTCTTCTGTCAGGTCTTCAGTACTCACTGCTGATACTTCTGATGTGATAATTCTGAAATGCCCTTTTTAAAGGGAGCATTATCCAAGTAACACTAAGAAACACTTCTCAAAAAAAGCAATTCTCTTCATGTTTAATAGTGCAATAATGCTTGCAATTTCCTTTTATTCAGTGTTATCTTGCCAACAGATTTAGGAGAACTGCTGTGTTTTGTGTTCCAGTCACTGGCAGATCTTTAGAATTGACAGAAAACTATCATTCTGGGGTGACTGATGACTCAGCAAGACAATTTGCCAGTGACTAGAAATGAACCTGGCCTGATCTGACCACTGATCTGCATCTTGAAAATGCTGCAGCAGGGAGGAGAGTGGGGATGGCATGTAACATCCACCCTTCTCTGTGATCTTTCACTAATATATTGGCAGAAATCTTAACAATAGACTTCCATGGCAGAGTGAGATCTGAGCAGAAACAGTCTGAATAGAAATGTCAAACGCTTGATAGCAGGGTATGATCTATAAACGATCTTGCAGAATTTATATCTCTGCCTCTGTTTGAATTCTGTACTTTACAAAAATAATTGGAAGCCGAGAAAGTTCACTCTGACTTCGTTGAATGTGAGAATTGAAATGAAGATCCCAAGTTAAGAGCGTGGGAGTGCTGGGTGAGGACATGTGTTGTCGTGTTGGTGACAGTGTCTGAGAGTGTTTGGGATGTGAGCTGAGGTGCCGGTACAATAGTAACTTGGGTTTAAATGTGCCAGAGGCCCAGATTCTCAGGAAACACGTTTCCAGGCTGATCTTGTAAGGGAGTTGAAAGAGTGGAAGGATTTTCTCTGAGTCCCACACTTATTTGTCTGACAGGTTCAAGGGCCTCAAGCCGACTGTTATCCTTCTCTCCCGAGGAATTTCCGACGCTGAAAGCAGCTGGCGAGCAGGACAAGGGTGGCAAAGAAAAGGGCGCCTTAGATCCGTCGTATGGGCCAGGACCAAGCCTCCGCCCCCAGAGTGAGTGAAGGATTGTGTCCTTCTGCCTTATCCCAGCTCATAACCCCAGAGACTGTGTGTTGTGCAGGGCGTGCCAGTTCACAGCAGTATCAAATATTCCATCTTTACATTTCCTTTTCTCTTTTTATGAGCTTACATGTGTCAGGCTGCTTAGCAGATGATCACAGGTCAGCATGTGGTGCTTTTGTTCTGTGGTCCAGACAGCTGGGAATGGACTGTCATCTACTGTATTGTTTAATAAAAGTTGCTGTGTGATGTTGCAAAGCAGGCCCCTCCCCCTGGGCTGGTGGAGCCACAGTGAAATGAGTGCGTGGTGTGATGTGGCTTCTCTTTGAGTGTTTGTGCATCTAATTGGCATTGATTCTGCAGGTAAGTAAGGACTGTGGAGATGGGGAGCAGAGGTAGTAGGAATTTAGGCTTATTGACAAATAAGGACACCACTGGTGCAGCAATTCCTTAGTAACAGCTGATGCTGCTTATTTCTTGAAAGAATAAACAAAACTGGAGATTTTTCTTGGTCCCTGATATTTTTCTACAACCTTAGTGTAATTAGGGCTTGACCAGAGCACCTGACATTTCGAGACTTTCTGGCAGAGCGACTGTCTGCATTTACAAATATTAACATGATTGTTACCTCCTTTCCAGATGTCACCAGTTGGAGGGAGGGCGGTGGGAGGAACATAACCTCTGCTACATCTCTGACCGCCTCCCCTGCTGAGCTGGGCAGCAAGACCTCCAGCAGCGGGGACGGAGCCCCCTCCTCGGCGAGCGCCAGCGACCCGAAGGAGCCGTCTCTGCGCCCAGCTCAGCCCGTCCGCAAAGGGGCCTCACAGTTCATGGGAAACGTCTACCAGCCACCTACATACCATGACATGCTGCCTGCTTTTGTGAGTTACCCTTTCTCCACAGCTGTGTCATGTCCTTGGTTCTTACGTGTGCAGGGGTTGAAGTCGGCTGAGATGTGTTTTCTGGACTCTTGGTTGCTCACGGATCCTTCTCTTGACCTGTTTTTGGTTTCCCTGTTGTGCATTTGCCCTTTCATCCTAGAACAGCCTTGCTCAGCCCAGGGAAAAGTTACCCTTTCCCTCTAGAGCTGGGGAGGGAACCATTAGCACGTGGCGTGTTGGGCAGCCAGACATGAAATGTTTGGTTTCCCTTTGTGCGGGTGCAGCCACCGTGCACCTGCTGTAACCTGATCTGGGTGAACCTTCCCACGGCAAGGAATAAAACCAGACTATTTTGCTTTGCCTCGTTCCAGATGTGTCCACAACAGCCATCCGAGCCCCCTGCACCGCTGGACCGAGGGTCTTTCCCTGTTCCTCAGCTTCGCCTTGAGCCCCGGGTACCTTTCAGACAATTCCAGATGAATGACCAGGATGGGTAAGGCTGCCATCACTGTCCAACTTGAGAGGCAGGTTCAGGGTGTGACATGAGCCTTAAACTAGGCAAGATTTTGGGCCAAGGATGCAGTGTGTGTGTGAAGCTGCAGGCAGCCACGGGGGAAACCAAAGCAACGGTGCTTTGCTCCAGCTACAGCAGCAGGTGAAACGTTGCGAGGCTGTAACCACTGTGTGTCTGAAGAAAAATGTGTGATTCTGGATTGGAGGGGTTGCAGCTCTGATCTGTGAGCCTTAGGAAGTGGGTACCAGGTAGTGAAGGCAAAGAAGCTTTGCTGCTCAGGAAGAGAAACTTGGATGCATTGTATTATAAGTGTGTGGTAGAAAAGGACTGACTCATAAAGTCAGCTCTGTGTTCTTTGCTTTACTGTTTCTAACCATTTCTCTGTGTTTTGCTGTAGAAAAGAGAACAGGCTCAGCCTGTCTCGCCCAACACGTCCGGTTCGGCAGCAAATAGAGCGAGTGCCCCGGCCCACCATTATCAATGCAGAGAACCTGAAGGGGCTGGATGAACTGGACAATGATGCAGATGATGGATGGGCAGGTAAAGTGCCTCCATTCTCAAGCTTCAGGCAGCATAAAGTAGCCAGGATACTCCTGTGGCTCTGTTTTGCTGCCACGGAATAAAGGAGTGGGAAGCAAAGAGTTGTCTGTGTAGTTGTGAAATTGCTGCTGGTGTAAATGATGACACAATGGATCCTTCTGATCCTTCCATCACAATGTGCTCAAGGAATCGGATCTGAAGACTCCTAAAAATCTGAAAACACCAAACAGCAGGAGGTTTACCATTATGGCTGCTAGGAGGAAGAATTAGTCCTGCCTTTTCGGTTCATTATCCAACTGCACACAGTCTAGTTTGATGTTTGTCTCCTCATTTGCAGCCCCCATTCCCAGACTGTTTGCTGCTGCTCCTCTGGGAACAGCATAGCTGTTCAGCAGTGTGTGTCCACACTGCTCACATAATTAGGGAGGTTGGACTAGATGACATTAAAGGTCCCTTCCAACCCAACCCATTCTATGATTCCCCGTACCTGTGGTGGACACTTGGCTTTGTGAGTAGTTTATGCCAAGCCTGTGTGTTCTGGAGTTTAGTGACAAAGAGGGCATAAGCTTTATCAGGAAAAGGGACCTGTTTCTTTCCTCTCACATATCGCTTCTCCATTCCTGCCTTCATAGGCATTCATGATGAAGTGGATTACTCCGAGAAACTAAAGTTTAGTGAAGATGAAGAAGAGGAAGAAACTCTTAAAGATGGACGACAGAAGTGGTAAGAAGTGGCTGTATTTGCACCTACAGTTTTTTCAGTAAAAGTGAACAATACCAGGATCTTTAAAAACTTGTTCTAAATGTGGTGTCTTGAACCCTCTGATTTCTTGCTGTGACTCTGTTGATTCCACTGGCCATTGTTTGATTGGGCTTCAAAGATATGTGTAGGTCTTTAAGTTGAATTCCAGTTTTCCAGGCTTTTTTCCGTGTCCCCTGCCCCTGTCTCACCTTTATCCTGCTGCACAATGGTGGAGTTGATCCTTATGCACCTTAGGAGAAGCACATCTCTTGTTCTGGTGTTTTTTTCGATCTTTCTGTTGCGTTCAGTTGCCTTTGCCACTTGATAAGGCTGCAAGTGCTTTCTGAGGCAAGTAGCAAATGCAATAGCGAAGCTGTTTCTGTGGCAGGAACAGCTGGGATCCCAGAAGGCAGCGACAATTGTCCCTGAGCTCTGCAGACAGTGCAGATGCCAAGCACACCTTGGAGGAAGGAAAGAATTGGAGCGAATCAGTGGGCTTGTCCCGGCCAGTCCGGAAAGTGCAGGAATCGCAGCAGCCTCCAAGGAAGCTGAATGGCTGGAGTTCTGCATCGGAATACCAGGTAGGCTGAACTCGTGTGGGTGGGCTTGTGCTGCTGGATGTGACACATCACTGTCCTTAAGAGGCCAGTTTGACATTTTATTGGAAATGGAATGCTGATTAATTTCTCAGTTCTTGGTTTGTATCCAGCTGGAGAGAAATCCATCTGCATAGCACTTCCACTAGGGAAAAGAAGTTGAAGCTGGTCCAGAGCAGTGGTGTTGTCAGTGAGAAAATGAAGCTATTGAACCAGACAGCAATAACTCCCCCCAGTAAAAAGGGGATTTGTGCCTGAGGATAGAGGGGGGGGAAGCAGGAGGGGATTTCCTCGGCATGGGATGCAAAGCTCAAGATAGGTTGGGTCTTGCTTATTGAGGAATGTTTTTTCTTTGGCAGAAGCCCGCTCTGGGAAGTGTTCTCAGACAACAGTCCATTGAGGATAAAGAAGAAAAGGTGCCCCTGAGACAGAAGTTTGTGCACTCTGAGATCTCTGAGGCTGTGGAGAGAGCCAGGAGGCGGCGGGAGGAGGAGGAGCGGCGAGCCAGGGAGGAGCGCCTGGCAGCCTGCGCTGCAAAGCTGAAGCAACTTGATCAGAAATGCAAACTGGCTCAGAAGAATGGGGAGACCCAGAAACACACAGAGAACGAAGATGTGCGACCCTCAAACACAGAGAAAAACACTGTGCAAGAGAATGGCCATGCTTTCCGTAAAGGTACAGAAACAGTGCTTGACTCACCTTGTGGAAACTGCTTTTTTGCTGCTGTGCTGATCCTCTTACCTGGAGTGGGGGAGTTCCTGGGAGGGAGCACTGAGAGGGCCCTTCAACTGCCCTCAAGAGGTCAGCTGCTTCAGGTGTTCTGCAGAGTGTTTTGCATTGGTGGCGAAAGTTCATTAAATAGAAAAAGCTATTAAAACAAATGCAAACTTCTTTAGTTGCCTTTATCTGTGCTCAGTCAGCTGTGCTAGCAGAGGCCTTGTTGGAAAGGGCCTCTTGAGCTTCTCAAGATTGGATGATAATATTAAGTGCTCATGGGCACAGATCAGAAAATCAGTCAGCAGTAAGTGCTGGCGGGTTTAAGGACTAACAGGGGAAATGGACTTTTCCCCCAGTGCTTAAGTAGAAGGCTGATAGCAGAGGAGGATCTGGGAATTTATCGCTAAAACAAGATGGACAAAACCCTCTAGAGCTGTCAAGGCAAATATGTGATTGGAATAAAACTCAGCCATGTAATGCAGTCAGGACATGCCCACACCTGTGTATGTTCTGCTGTGGTGTGCACTCACAGACCCTGTCATGAGCAGGCCTCTTTAAGGTTTATTTTCTTCTCTGCAGCAACTCCTGAGTTTCACACACAGGATGTGTCTGTTGGCTACCTGGAAGAGGAGACTCCTGCCCCAGCAGCAGCAGCCCAAAGCAGCAGTGAGGAGGAGCTCAGAGAAGCTCCCTCCCCAGCACAAGAATTCAACAAATACCAGAAGTCTCTTCCCCCACGATTCCAGAGGCAGCAGCAGCAACAGCAGCAGGTAATAGGTGTGACACTCTCACCCCTCTTCCTGTGGACCCCTACCAAACCATTACCTTTGCTCAGTTCTGAACACTGTCAGTCTTTGAGTGGGGGTGGTAAATGGGATTTTACCCTGGCCTTTTTTAGTATTTCTGATCATGGTTGTATCCTGTCTGACGGATTAAAAGAGCTCTGTATGGCTTACATGAATTTTCCATGCACCCTGTGATGTGGAACTGTTGTGGATAGGGCTTTCCATGGCTGGGAAGAGATGTGTGCCCTTATCCTGTTAGGTGCAGGCAGCCATTTGCTTGCCAGGGGCAAATTGTGCAAAGGGTGGCAAGCTGTTGGACTGCTTCTGGACTGGGAGGGAGTTGTGGAGCAGCTTCTCATTCCACCTCCTGCCCTTGCAAAGGGCTGGTCCTTTACTTTGCTCTCATCTTCTGCCTACCCAAGCATTTTTTCCTGTAAGGGTCTTTCAAATCATTATTTTCTTTGCTCCATAAGTATGTCTGGTCTTCACTGTTTCATTTTCGTTGCATTGAAGACTCTCTTTTGGGGCTCTGAGACACCAGCCTGAACTGCTCTGTGCATCTTGCATCTTTGCCTGACCTTTCAGTGCTGTATGTGCCCTAAGTGCTGTTCAGCTCTGCTTCCAGATGCAGTGAGTCTCTGTAGGGCAGCAGAGCCAAACCAAAGGACAGAATGCTCAGGCTTGAGCTAATGCAAAGTTAATTGCCATTCTTCATAGAATAACCACTTGAAACGTGATACAATCAACACTGCTGCAAACCTTAGTGGAGAGCTCACAATTGGCTTTTGCTTGGAAGCTCAGTAATTGCTCTTTTATGGAATGTTCCCCTGTGCTCGTTGCTCGGCAGTTGACATTTTCATGATTCAGATGTACAGCAGCAAACGCTGCTTAATGTTACTCTTGAAAAGAGATGCTCTTAAACTAAAAAGAGTTGGATGTCTTTGCTGTCGTGCTAATAATACCACAGGTCATTGCTACTGGAAGAACCTGGAGTTTTATTTTATTTTCTCTTATCCTCTGTGATGTTAGTGTGTATGAGGCAGTGCGTGTTTTGGCTGGCTTGTATTGCTGCTTTGGTAGCAGTGGCTCCATGAAAAGAGCAAAATAAAAGATAGTGTTGGTATCATGAAGGAAATATTTTCTCCAAGGTACTAGAGGGCTAGATAATGCAGATATAATCTTTGCATTTATCAGAGTCTTTCTTGCTGTAATGATGTGTCAGGTTCAGATTTAAGGGTGCCTCTCTTGCTCTGCAGCGGGGAATTGGCTTTTTTAATAAACAGTTACAATATCTGACACTGTTTTGTGCTTACCAAGAAAAGATGGTGGAAAGCTTGACAGGTAAGTAGATGCATTTCATGTTAATTGGAGCTGTTTACTGTTTGAAAGCCTTCTTCAATACACAAAACTCCCTTCAAATATAGGTTCTTTTTGGACCTTTAGCAAGAGTTAAATGTCAGATCGAATTAACATCATGACAGTTCTCACCTAAAGGAAGGTGGAATTAACATCATGACAGTTCTCACCTAAAGGAAGGTGGACTGGCTATGTGGGAGATGGGAAACAACCTGCAAGTGTCAGCCCATCTCTGGAGGATGCACAGGAAATGCTGTAAAATATTAATAGCTCTCTTAATTGAGTTTAGGTTGTTTTTATCTAATCTGTTCAGCTAACAGGAGTGGAACTAATATATATGCTCACTAAATAAATTAGAGCTGCATTTACTGAAAAGTGCAACATCTTCTAAGGTATTTGGTTCCAGTTAGGAAGTGGTGTTTGACAGGAACCTGTCCTGTATTCATAGAAGCATTGAGAACTTGCAAACTCTGGTCTTAGAGCTGATCCCTTGTGTTGGGCCACGTAACCTGGCCCATAGTGGTGTGACATTCTGGCTGCTCTGGTATTTACAGAATAACAACTGCCACATTCCCAGTTGGTAGTGAATTGGCCTTCTCTGCTCCACCCTCCCATCTGATCTGGGATTGAGCCTCTAATAGATGGCATGTGTTTTCCCTTGGCTGACAAGTATGTAAGTGTGATTCCTGGCATCACAACCGTTCGTGCCCAACAGCCCATCCTTTTCCCTGCAGGAGCAGCTGTACAAGATGCAGCACTGGCAGCAGCAAGTGTATCCTCCCCCCTCCCATTCCCACCCTCAGCGGACGTTCTACCCGCCGCACCCCCAGATGCTTGGCTTTGATCCTCGCTGGATGATGATGCCCTCCTACATGGACCCTCGCATGGCCCAGAGTCGCACCCCCGTGGATTTCTATCCCTCAGCCCTTCACCCTTCAGGTAAGGTGTTTCCAGTGTTTATCTTGGCTGTTGAGTTGGTCCATATCTAGAAATTGCTGTGTGTCACCCGTCTTACCTCTGCCCAGACTTTGCACCTGGCTGGCATCCCTTCTCTTGTGGTGAGAAAGTCGCTTGCAGTGGGAGGTGGTGAAGAAACAGAGGTTGAGAGGGAGTTCACGTGCCTGTCCATCCCCTGTGCTGCAGTGGGAGACCTTCCCTATCTGCTTTGTGACCTTAGTGGGTGTGACTGGTCTTGCCCCTTGAAGGAAGGGGTAGTGAGTCCACTGATCTTGCCACTTGAAGGAGAAGGATCAGTTTTGGAGTTACTGTGATCATGTGAAATCTTAATAGACCTCCTTCAGGAAATGTGAAGGAGAAACCCAGTAGTTCCTGAACTGTGTGCTCTTAGCACCTTCCTATCTTGTTACTGATCTCTAGAGGTGTGAATGTAAACATTAGGGTGTATAAATCACTTCCTTGAGATTGTGGTTTGTTTTCACACACCTGTTTGATTCCAAGCCAGTGATGCTGTGTAATGTCTGTGCAGGCTGGGTTCTGAGAGCTGTGTCATCTTTTGTATTACTCCAGGTGCATTTCCCAGCTGTGCATTTCCCAGGCATTTCCCCTCTACCAGAGAGGTTTCCATGGCTGCAGTCAGCTGCTGCCCTAGGAGGAAGGGGAAAGCTAGTGGGTTGTTTAATTCTTCTTGTCTGTGAGATCCTAGTGCTAATGGCATGAACTCTGTCGTGAGCAGGAATTATGAAGCCCATGATTCAGCAGGACTCCATTGGTGGGAGCAGCTGTCGGTCTGAAGATCAGAACTGTCAAGCAGGGCAGGCAGAGAGGAAAACTGCTCCCTTGGATCCTGTGCCAGTGTGGGGCCAGGACAGCTACACATCTCTGCAGAGCAAAGGATACTCCCTGTCACATCAGAAACAGGCTGACAACATGAGCATGGAGGGACTGCATGCCAGGTGAGTGTCCTCATCTCCTGTCCTCATGCATACTGTGGTGGGAGGTGCTGCCATAAGTCGTCTGCTAAAAAGCAGATGTAGAGCTGACCCTAAAGATATCTCTGAACAGGCCCAGGTACTGATCTGGTAGCACTCTTACACTGTTGAGTGTGGTAAAGACTGAGCTATTCAAGGGTTTCTATCTGATGCAGTCAAGGCTGACCAGCTTGGAGCCTGTTCAGTAAGGGAGAGGCACTTGTCACCTACATGGGAGGGTACAGAAAACAACTAAAAAATTCTGATACCTTTTATTTGGTCTCCTAGTTCTTTTTGCTTTCTGAAACAAATTCCATGTTCTCAGATCTCCACATATGTTGGAGGCTGAATCTTCCTTCATTTCGCAAGTTTGCTGCCCATCTTTAAAAGATAGAGAATTGCTTTCTTTATCATGCATTGATTTGACAAACCAGGCAGTACAGCCTGGGGCCACAGCACATCTGCCCAGCATTCTGGGATTTATAGGCTCATTTAAAATAAACCTCACTTTATTTATTTATTTCCATCTCTTGTGCCCAGCCTGGGCCCTTGGAGATGCGCTGTGCTCTGCATTACCTGACTTCCATTTGTTTGTTGTTTTCCTTCTCAGGAATGACAGTTACTGTGCTGCTGGAAGGCCAGAGAGTCTGAGCACCCAGCGAGATCTCTTTGAGGAGAGAGGGGAGGAGTATTTGAATGCTTTTGACAAGAAGGCCCAAGCAGACTTTGACAGCTGCCTGTCTTCTCAGAGGATAGGCCAGGATCTTCTGTTTCAGCATCAGGAGACTGTGCAGGAAACCTGTCCTGCTGGCGGCCGCCATGGAAACTTGAGGTGTTCACCCCTCGAGCCTGACTTTATCCAGGCAGAGAAGAAGCCTGAATATAATGGCTGGGATATCAGCCACCACCAGAAACCTGCGGAGACTGCAGCAGAAGTTGCTGAGGAAGTGCCCAGGGATGAGCAGACGTTCAGTGCTGACCCCTGGAAGAAAGAAGGAGCCAATACCAAACAGGCCACTGAGGAGACATCAGAGTGGGCTCCCGAGAACCGCAACACCAGTGGTCAGCACCAGGAGCAAATGGGGAGGACACGGCGATCCGGCCCCATTAAAAAACCAGTCCTGAAAGCCCTCAAGGTTGAAGAGAAGGAGAAGGAGATGGAGAAGGTTAAACTGGAGGGAGAGGACACCTCACGCCCACTGAAGGAGAAGGCTGCTGTTCAGAAAGTAGAGAATGAGTCAGATGACTCTGCAGCTTTGCTGAACTCCACACGTTATCTGCTGGATGATAAAGGTTCTTCCCAAACCAGCCTGGCACGAGAGGCTGAGAAATCTCAAGAAGAAGAAGAAGAGGAGGAGGAGGAAGAGAAGCCAGAAAGAACCTGGGAGAACAAACTATCCAGAGAGACTGGTGATCTCCCGCCCACAAAAAGAAACAACTGGATCTTCATTGATGAGGAACAAGCCTTTGGTGGGAGAGGCCAAGGGCGTGGGCGAGGGAGAGGCTTCAGAGAGTTCACTTTCAGAGGCCGAGGCACTGTTGTGAGCAGCCGAGGAGTCTACAACAACCAACGGAGCAGCCGAGGGCGAGGGCTCCGGGAGTTCAACCAGCCAGAGGACTTCCCCAGAGGGAAGCCAAGGCGCCGGATCGCGAGCGAGACGCACAGCGAAGGGTCAGAGTACGAGGAGCTCCCCAAGCGTCGCCGGCAGAGGGGCTCAGAAAACAGCAATGAAGGCTCTGTGCTGGACAGGGAGGACAGTGATCTGAAAAAGGGAGACTTCAAAGAGTCTTGGAGGTCCAACAAAATCTACTCGGATGATCACAGTAGCCTGGATCCTAAGATGAGGGCTCCGAGAGCGTTCGGGAGGTCGCTGCCACCAAGACTGAGCAACTCTGGCTATGGGCGAAGGGGTTTCATGGGTAAGGAGCCCACCCAGTGGCAAGGCAGGAGTGGAGGAGCAGGGTGGCAGGAGTATAGCCACACCTCTCCATCGGACACTTTTGGGAGCAGGCAGCAGTCTGACAGGGACTACATCCAGGATTCTTACAAACACACGGATTCCTTCTCCAGCCGGGTTTTTGATGAGAGTCATCTGGATGACAAAAGGCACTTTTTCCAGGAGGATTACTCAGCAGATCAGGAGAACATAGAGAACAGGCCGTTCAGGAGGCGCCGCCCCCCCCGCCAAGACAAGCCCCCACGCTTCAGGCGCCTCAGGCAAGAGAGGGAATCGGTGGGGCAGTGGAACCCCGAGGAGGGAGGCCCCAACCTACTGCCCAGCCAGTGGCCCGGCAGACCCAAGCTGAGCGCAGAGAAGAGCAGCATCTCGGGCAGGCGGTCTCCTGAGCTGTCCTACCAGAACTCTTCAGACCATGCCAACGAGGAGTGGGAGACGGCATCTGAAAGCAGTGACTTCAGCGAGCGGCGGGAGAGGCGGGATGGAGTCCCAGAAAGTGAAGGCCAGCTGGAAGGTGGCCTCAGCACCGGGAGCTTGGGAGAGAAGAGGGAACTAGCAAAGAGAAGCTTCTCAAGCCAGAGGCCACTGGTGGACAGGCAGAGCCGCAAGGCTGAGCCAGCAGGGTTTGCAGAGCAGTCTGTCAGGACTGGTGTAGGAGCAGCTTCCAGATACGAGAGCCAGCAGAACGGGACCCTGATAAAGAGCAAAAGGTAAAGTTGCTTTCTGATCTGTCACCTGATATGCAGATGTTGAAGGAGTGGATATACACACCCCGTATGTTTTCTTCTTGCCATTTTTACTTGTGTTCTAATGACGAAACTAAATCCTTTCCCTTCTTTCCGTGTAGGTCTCCAGAAGAAGGAGGAGGCCTTGGTAACACCAGTGGTGGGAGCAGCCACTCCATTTACAGCTTGGATAGGGGCTCCCATGCTAACTCAGAGAGTGCTGAGGGGCCAGGTAAAAAGCCAGAGAAGGAGCCCAAATCCACTGCACAAAGAGCAACTGAGAAGGGAGAGGCCTTGTCACAGTTTGAACTGAGTTATGGAAGTGAGTGTCTTCATTAGTACGTTTTTTTAAAGGGGTAATGCATTGTGGCTGAACTCAAGGCTGACTGCTTCAATCCAGTGTAATTTTGAATATCAGATTTTTTTCCATTGATTTGCACAAGTAAATTCTATTGTATCTAAATAGGGAAAACATGGAAGGTAAAGATGGTGCTAAATTTTAAACCAAACTTTAACCAGATCTGACAGTGTGTCTCTAATGTTTCTTCTACAGAAAGTTCTGTTTTAGGGAGAATATTTCTCTCTAAGATGTTAGTGTATTTTGGGCTTGAAGTTTATGTAGTGTGAAGGAAGTTGAGAGAGCATCCAGAGTGGGGGAATTTGAGTCTGAGCTCATGGCAGGGAGGCAAGAAATGAGTATCTCTGAAAAGAGAAATACCACTATCGTGGCTAGTTTTTGAAGCTGCAGCGTTGTTAACTGAACTTGTTTGCTTGTAGCATGGATCCTCTTTGGAGCGAGCTCTTTAAATTATTGCAATTATAAAGCTTTACATGCTCGACACAAGTGCACTATTTTTTCCCCTGTGTGCTTTGTTCAGGTACCATCATCGATAATCGGGTGTCAAGCACAGCAGAAGAGAATGAAGTAGGTTCTATGGCAGGTGAAGGCTTCATTGAGGTTCTTACTAAAAAGCAGCGGCGTTTGCTGGAAGAGGAGCGCAGGAAGAAGGAACAGGCTGCTCAGGTGAGGAATGGGAAGCAGGAAAAGTTGGACCTGTTACATTGTTTGGATAGCAGTCAGAGAAACAGGACCTCAAAAAGTGTTTGGATGAACAGAAAAACACAGTTGGCTAAAGTAGTACAGATCCTGTCTTAGGCCCCAGAAATGTATTTAGGCTTGGGATGGTTGGGCCATTGGTCTGAAAAAGAGGGTTTGATTTCTGACTCTTCTTGGCCTCTAGCAGAACTGTTAATTGGGAGTTAAGGAGGGTTTTCTAGAGTGGTCTTCATTCAAAGCAACTTGGCTCAGTAAGCCAGCTGCTTGCTGTAGTTGGTGGGATTTTGGGCAGCATGAGCAGTGAGGGACTTCTGCACTCTCGCTGCGTTATTGCTGTAAAAAAAAATGCATGCTGCTGAAGGCAGCTTTCTTCAGGGCCTTGTTAGACTGGGGGAACCTCCCAGTCTGACACCTGGGCCTTTCCTGTCACAGGCACCAGCTAAGGCCCGTGTTCTTCAGTCTCGCATTCCTCCTCGATTTGCTAAGAAGCAGAACAGCCTGTGCTTGGAGCAAAGTGATGTAACAGTGTCTGGAAACAGCCTGGGCACAGAGATCTGGGAGAGCAACAGCCCAGGTAAGTTTGGGTCTGTTTGTTCCAAAGGGTTTCACAGAGCTGGGGAATCCTCTGGGGTGTACAGAAAGGATGGGGTCCATGCTTGAGAGGAGACAGCCCTCTCCTATCTGATGCTGGAAGTGGGAGGGGAGGTAGCAGACATCTGGAGTAGCATCTGTTCTAAGCTGTTCTGTTCAACCGTCTTCCTTCTTTGTTGACCATGTTAGTCTCCTAATCTATTTCTTTTTTGTGTCACATCAAGATTCTACTATGTAGCATTTTCTAGCCAGTTGGGCTGGATCTCCTTTAGCTATTTTCTTATTTTGCCTTCCTGCATTTTCTCATCTCTAGCCCTGAATAGCTGGTGCCTCCCTTGTTTCTCTCTGTCCTGTCTTTCTCCTGTTGTCATCATGTTCCCTAAGAAATCTCCCTGTTCTCTACCCTCACTCCCCATACCCTGTATTCTCTGATGCATCATGTCTCAGATATCTGGGCAACACCATCTTTCTGAAGTGGTTAAAATGCTCTTTCTCATGTCTAGAAATGGAAGGTTAATGGTGTAACATGCACAGTGTACATGGTGTGCTCACAGTTGTTCTGAGCAGCTGAGCCCTGCCCTCCATTCTCTTCCAGCTCTTTCCGTTCAGTCTCCTGGCAGTGATTCCTGGAGCAAGCCTGTAAATACCTTTAATGGCACTGAGTCTGGCACCACTGAGGTAAGTGGCATCTAATGTGCCCTTCAGGTATTGTGTGGATAAAGTATTAATGCAGGTGGCTTTTATGCGTTTCATTGCTCCATCTGTGCTTAGTGACTCTCAGCTCTGCTTGTGCCATTTTAAACTGTCTCTTTGCAGTTATAACTTGAGCTTGATGCTGCTCAAATCTTGACCCTGAGGGCCAAGCGCTGCTTGGTGTTGTATGTGGGTATAAATCTGGAGTAACTGTGTGGTAGAGCTATTCCAGGGTTATGCTCATCACTGGATGCAGGCTATGGTTGAGGAGGATGGAATCCCATAGGTCCTGTTTGTGCCTCATGCCTGTGAGCATTGCGTACCTGTAGCCTTAACGCAGAGAGGGCAGAGGAAGGAGGTTCCTGAATGCTTCACCTCTGGAGGCCAAGAGTTCAAATTTGCTGTGGGTCACACATGAAATGAGTTTGGCAGTGTCCTCTGTGTGTGACACTTTTTCCTTACTCTGAAGCCATGGCCTGTTTGTTGCATTGGTTCACTGTCTCAGGGCCATGTAGAGCTGAAGCAGCGGCCAAGGGGTGCTGCAGGTCAGGCCCAACTCCCTTGCAGTTCACCAAGAGCGTGATTTGAAAGGGGGACATGGTCTTGCTGTTTTCTGGGATATTTTTTCTCCTTTGTGGAGCTGGGTCGGAGTCCGGGGCTTTAACACATCTCGTGCTTTGCATAGCAGGGATTTAAAGGCAGCCAGGGGGATAGTGGCATTGACTTGAGCGCGGAGTCTCGGGAATCCTCCGCGACCTCCTCTCAGCGCAGCTCTCCATATGGCACCCTCAAACCAGAGGAGATGAATGGGGCTGGCCTGGTGGACCCAAAGCCTGACTGCCAGAAGGAGCAAGTGCAGAAGCAATCTGATAAAAAGGTAATCTGGATTTGCAGCCAAGCCAGAGCGCAGAGTGAGAGACCTTGTGAAGTGGTTATGTTGTTCTTGATAGCATTTTTTAAGGCTTGAGATCGGGTTATTCGGTCTTTGTGTCTCAGCCTCTCTGCTTTCCTGTTAAGGATTCAGATCAAGGCTCAGGACAGAACAAGGAACACAAGCCTGGACCAATCGGCAACGAACGCTCCCTGAAAAACAGAAAGGGTTCGGAGGGAACGGAACGGCTGGAAGGGAATATTCCCCCTGTTAATGGGGTGGAAATTCACGTGGATTCTGTACTTCCTGTGCCACCCATTGAATTTGGAGTGAATCCTAAAGTGAGGATTGAATTTAATTTTATCTTCTTGGTGATTTGAGCTTGTTGAGACATAAAAGATGGTTTGAGGCAGAAGAATTATTTAGAGGAAGCATCCAGCTGTAGATTTGCCTTAGAACTTCATTGCTGATACAAACCAGGTACTCAAGGTGTCTTGGGAAACATGTAGTATCCACTTGAAAATACTGTCCCAAGGACCAGCTGGGGTGGTAACAGAGGTGAGGGGAAAAATTATGGCCATCTGAGCCTCCGTGTGCCTCTGGAGGTTGCCTGCTGCTCAGTGCTGAGAAGTGTCTTCTGTTCTCTTCCAGCAAGGCTTTACTGGAAGACAGTCTTTAGTTTGTAGTGTCATGATTCAAGATAGAGTCATTAACCATGAGAAGTGGATGGGTGGGCCCATGGACCTGGATTTGAATTTTGTGTGTTTTGCTTTTTCAGGACTCTGACTTCAGCTTGCCACCTGGTTCTGCCTCTGGCACTGCAGCTAACCCTGTCACCAAATTGCAGGATGCCTTGGCCAGTAATGTAAGTATTTCTTCTTTTTGGCATTGATGCATTGGAGATACTCTTTATTTAAGCCTCAGTTGCTTTCAAAGGGAGCAGATGTATTTCTGCAAATGAAAGTTACTGGATCAAACTGATGTTTAAGAGGAAGCTGGTATAATTCAGCATAGAGGGGTGTCCTTGCACAGAACCAAACCTTCATTTATTCTGAGAGCAAAATGGATCACAGTTGGATGTGATAGTTGACTCCTGCAGTAGCACTGGGGATTGAATCCTTTGAGGTGTAGTTACAGGAGCTGCCAGCTGAGGCTCTGCCAGCCTTGGTGGCTCATGACATCCTCCTAAGAGTTTACAAATATTCACCGTGCACAACTCTCCCCCCAGGCAGGGTTAACGCAGTCCATTCCCATCCTGCGAAGGGATCATCACCTCCAGCGCTGCATTGGCCTGAACCCCATGTCCTTCCCCACTGCAGACCTTACTCTTAAGGTAAGCAAGCTGGCATGTATGATTGGCCTAGGTGTGGATCTCCGTGGGCAGAGCAGTGAGGGTGGAGAGGTCTTTCCCAAGTGTTCTGTTAAGTATTGATAAACATTTAATTAGCTCCTGTAAAAGTTGTGCATAACTGCTATTTGATGTGAGTGCAAGACCCTCTCTTTCAAGTCCTGGATGCTGAAGTCCTTGCTAATTGTAGAACAAGTGTAACAGAGCTTTCTTACTATTCCAGTAGCTGGGTAGGATGGCTGGTCAGTGATCCTGGGTGACTGATGGTTTAAAGAGGGGGAAACAAAAAACCAAACAAACCCCACCCAGATGTACAAACAACAGCAACAACAAAAAACCCAAATAAACCAGAACACAAACCTCTACCATCCCAAACCCAAAAAGCTCAGCAAATACCAAGGGGTCTGAGTGTTTGTGAAGGATGCTTGACCTGAGACCTGCCAGCTTTCTACTGTGACTAGACAACAATGAATTTGAGCTCATAAGTCACAGGAGCAACTCTAGGCTTTGGTATTGTCCTCCCCATTTGAACTGTCTGTAGTTATTGTCCTTCATTTCCGTAGATGGAGTCTGCTCGTAAAGCTTGGGAAAACTCTCCTAGTTTACCAGAACAGAACTCCCCAGGAGGTGCAGGCTCAGGCATCCAGCCTCCTTCCAGTGTTGGAGCTTCCAATGGCGTCAGCTACAGTTCTTTTGGTGGAGTTTCTATGCCTCCCATGCCTGTGGCATCCGTAGCACCTTCTGCATCTATCCCAGGTACCTGCAAACTGCAGCAGCAGCATTTGCATTGTTGGGGTGGTATCTGGGAATCACCCTCTGATTCTAGTAAATGAGAACACAGAAGAGCTTCCATGTAAAGTAACTAACTGGCTGATGTTAAATGGGTTCTTAACAATTCAGCCAAGACAGAAAGAGGAACTGTCTCCCCACTTTGAAGAATGTTGAGTGTGACTGGTACAAACTTAGCACAAGGACAACTTACCCTGTGTAGTGGCAAGTCTCTCTGATGTCTCAGTAGATCTTCCTTACCCTTACCCCTTAGTAGAGTAGAAGGGAAGAGGTCTATGGCTGAGAGACTTCCAACAGTCCCAATATCAGTATCAGCCATTCCTCTGCTTCTTTTGCCATTGAAGGCACAGGTTCTGAGCACCTCCTGCTCTTCATATGTAATAACAAATTGCTTAGAGTTCACAGAACTCTACGAGGTGGGAGGGTGTTGCTGTTCTTGAGTTAGAGGAAAAGGTTAAGCTCAGTCATGTTAGATAGTGTGTATAATTAGGGAGAGCATCTGGGAAGAGCAAATCTACTTGGAATTTCTGACTCCTGGGTCCCAAAGGGCTTCTCATGTGTGCACTGACTTTCCCATGTCTCACTTCAAGAATAGAGTGGAATTTATAGTGACTTTGTTATTAGCTTCCAGTGGGAAAACAGATTGTTGAAAGTCAGGTGGCTTCCCTCCTCACCCACTCTAATCTTGGTTCTAAATCCCGTGGTTCAGATCTGCAGAGAACCACAGGAGTGGCACAGCAGTTACTAACTGGTGCCACCCTTGGGGTGAACACAGCTTTTAGATCTGTTGCGTGAAGGTCTCAAACACCATGTTTGCTCTTTCTGTCCCTCCTAGCTGCAAAGATGAGGTGATTGCAGAGCAGGTTTCTGGCATGTAGGAACAGTTTGGAGTGTAGTTCACCAATTCCTGAACTGTTAGTGTCTGACTCTTTGTGGAGGTGGGAAACCTGGGTACTATGTATTGACTTGCTGAGAGGTTGGAAATAGTCTTGACCTCCACGTTTCTAGAGTGTACCTGTATCTCCCCTGTACCTTGAATTTACAGCCTGCCTTCTCTGATGTTCAGGTAACCATATTCCACCCCTGTATCTGGATGGCCACGTGTTTGCAAGTCAGCCCCGCCTGGTCCCTCAGACGATACCTCAGCAGCAAAGCTACCAACAGGTAAGGGAGCAACACAGCTTGCAGGTGGCTTCTCAGGGAGTCTTCAGGGTGGTATTTAAGAAATTAGGAGTCATTTATCTGTATCATAGCCCAGAGGAGCTTGGATGTGGCTCCCTTTAGGTTCCTTGAATGCTGCTTCCCAGTGCATGTCAGAGTTAGGGGAAACTGAAGGGAGGGAGTTGAGCAGTTTTCCCCCTTTTGTACCAGTGCCCTTGGACTGGGTTTAACTGAGGCATCTGCGTGAGGTGAAGTGATTTTCAGTAGATTCCACAGCCTGTCAATACTGATGAGTCATTTCACTAGTAAATAGGGTGTTGATAGTGTTGGGAGAGCCCCCTTCAAGGTAAGAGTGCAGGCAGGTGAGAGCTGGGATTGTCAGTGCCCATCCTGTGTGTGGAGCATGTTGGTTCCCTCGTATGTTCATCAAATGCCTCCTTCAGGCATCAGCCTCTTGGTGCCTCTGCAGTGTTTTCCCTGGCAGAGTGCTGCAGTTGTGTGGAATGATGCAGGGGCTGGGTAAAGGCACAGGGTAGGTAATTTTCAGGCATATTGACTCATGGAGAAAACTGATGGATTTTTAGCAGCCTGGGACAGTTTCTGGCTCCTCTTATACCTCTTAGTCATACTAATTTCTTCTGCAGGCTGCTGCTGCTCAGCAGATTCCCATTTCCCTCCACACATCCTTACAGGCCCAAGCTCAGCTTGGGCTGAGGGGTGGTCTGCCTGTTTCCCAGTCCCAGGAGATGTACAGCTCCATACAGCCCTTCAGGTAATTGCTTTCAGTTTTCATTTCCTTGTGGCTTGCTCTCTTATGTTCCTGATGTCTGCGTGCATGGATCAGATATTCCACACTCACCTTTTCTTTCCTGTTAGTTGGAGTGGTTTCCTTTCACCTGGGCAGTGTTAATAGGGGAGAGCATGAGCATGAGAGTGAAGTATCAGAGTTAGTCCTTAAATGCATCAAAAACCTAAACACTGAGGTTTAAAAAAAAAACCCTTTTTTTTATTTTTGCGAAGAATTTTGGAATCTTTAATTTCTGATTTTTTTTCTGCTTTGCAAAACTGCTGCAGACTTCTGGTAACCTGAATCCTCCTTTAACTGCCACTCCAGAGGTTGTTGTGCAGGATATTGAAACATAAATTTTGGATACTACACAATGTTGTTCTGTTGAATATTCCTGCAACACAAGGACACGGTTGTAAAGGCTTAAAAGTGGAAATGAAAAACTCTTGTAACTGAAATGGAAAGTGGTATCACAGCTTATTTCTAAGTTGTCAGTTTAGTAGTCTGAGAACTGATGGGAGGCCAGATTTGTTTTGACAGGGTGTGTTTGTATAGTCTCCAAAAGTTTTCTGCATAATGACTTGAGCATGTTTCTCTTCTGCAGGTCTCAGGTGTATATGCACCCCAGTCTGTCTCAGCCCAGCACCATGGTCCTGACAGGAGGCACTGCTCTGAAGCCTCCATACTCTGCCTTCCCAGGCATGCAGCCCTTGGAGGTGGTGAAAACCCAGTCTGGGTCCCCCTATCAGCCCATGAACGGAAACCAGACACTGGTTTATGAAGGGCAGATAAACCAGGCTGGTATGGGAGCCTCCCAGATGATGGACTCTCAGCTCACCCAGGTTAGGAGCAGGGCTGGCCAGCCACTCTCTTGTCCAGGCTTTTTCACAGCCACTTGTCTCTGAGAATGGGTTGAAATGGTATTTGTCCTGATTCGTGTGTCTCTGTGAACTGAACTCTTCGCAAAGAGGCAGAAGATTTCCCTGAGACACCCTGTTCTGTGAACCATTGTTTCAGACATGCAGCACCTTATTTAATGAGATTCCTGTTAATACCTTGTCTGTCCCTGCTGAGATGTGATTTTGTAAGTTGGGAGTCAAACCTTGCAGTGCTGCCTGCATAGCAGGCCATGATGCACTAGTTGTCCTAAAAGTACCTCTTCTGAAAGCCAAATCCCAGTCATCTCCGTGTTTAGCTCAGCTTCCAGAGTAAATAGGAACTTGTTTTAAAGGCTCATCCGTCTTCTCAGTTCATTTCTTATCCAAGTCTTATTTACAACTTCTGCTGATCTGTTTGGCAGAAACTTAACAAGAATTTCAATGTGTGAAGAAGTTTTTCTAAAGCATGGTTCACATAAAGACATTGAATCCTACTGTGGGCTTAACTGTGTTTGTGGACATGTGCTGCAAATTCTGGAGAAGTTTGATTCTTTTATTAAACTCATCTTAATGTTTGTTTTGTGCAACATGTTAAGGTTTATTTTTTGTTTCAGAGGGATTTTTATGTTGTGACTGACGTAAAGAGTTAATCCTGAAAGTAACTTAGGTGAGGAAAATACAGAGAATACTGGCAAACTAAATATTTGAAGAAATGGCCTATCAATCATAAGCGAGTAACTTGATCTCTTTTGCCAGCCTTTGATATATTTATTTATTCCAGAATGTTGTCTTAGAAAGTCCCAAATCCAGCAACTGTGAGAAAATCAGAGGGAACAGGAGACAGTCCTGAGCTACATGATTTTTTCTAATTACTCTTAATTGCTGCCATCATTGGTTTGAAGCTCACTGCAGAACATAGAGCTGAGCTCCCTGTCACTTTTTGGGGACTGAACCCTAGAGAGTGTTTTGGTGTGAAAGTATAGGAGACTTTCTGGTTTGGGCAGCAAAGGTGCAAACAAAATGCGTGACCTGAGCTGCCTGACATTGCCTTCGTATCAAGGGAAGATACACCCGTGCAGTGACCACGAGGAGGACTGGGAAACTGGGCTCTAGGCGAGGAGGAAAACCCTGTGTCCAAATGCAGTTATGTTAACTTAATGGCATGTTAAAAGCCCAGCTGATAAGGGTGTTGGCAGCACTGCCAGAACATCCATTTCAGTGTGAAAGTCCCTCTTTTAGTGATTTGTGTTTATTCTGTGCCAGACTGCACTGCTTGGGAGCTTCCTTTTAGCAGTGCTGTGCTTTCAGGGTGTTGGGAGGCAGTGTGTCAGACACAAGACTGTTGCTGCCATTAAGGTAACTGCGTGTCCTTGTCACACAGCTGACAATGCCTGTGCCTGGCTCTCAGCTCCCTCTGCCCCGCTACGGCTCTGGCCAGCAGCCCCTGCTTCTACCACAGTCCATCCAGCTTCCTCAGGGGCAAAACCTGCCTGTGGGAGCTCCCCGAAGAATCCTGCCCCCTGGATCCCAGCCTTCTGTCCTTGCTGCCAGCAGGGAGGTAAGGATTAACTCCTGATGCTCATCGGGGCATTCAGTAACCCCTTCTGTGTTGAAGTTTTGCTCCTTGTTAGGGGGAGAACGGCTTGTTTGGGATCCTTAAACATCCAAGCCAAGGACTGGTGTTAAACTGAAGGAACCCTTTACCCCACATCTCCAGCGTGCAGGCCAGCAGTTTTCAGGTTTTGCTGCTGGTCACCATTCTGTTTCCAGGGAGCCACATCCTGCCTTGATCCGGTTTGGAGTCTCCAGTTTTATTACATGTTTACACAGGTTTCCCCAGAGTGCTTGAGGGGTGGTGAGCTCCAGACACAGTTGGAATACTGCCCAGATATTTCACTCTGTTGTGAAGCTTGTCCATTTGAGTAGGTATATTAATGTCATGTCTGGTTTGATGGATTTATATCATAAGTTTGTCTATTATAGGGGAGAGAGAGCATAGTAATTAACTTCCAGGTTCTGTATTTGCTTGTGCTGCTGGCTTGGTTTAATACAAACAGATTGTATCACTTACAAGCCTCACTTTCCTCACCTGAAAAATATTTCTTTTAATGGGCACGATGGGGAGAAGGGCAAAGATTTGGCTTAAGCGTTTATGTGAAGTAACAAGTGACTTATGAATGCAAAGATGATACTCTCTCTCACTCATTTTCCTCTGTAGTCCTCCCAGATGGAAATGAAAGGGTTTCATTTCTCCGATGGTAAACAGAGTATGTCCTCTGGAGGGTCTGTACCATCACCACATACCTACAGGTGAGATGTTTACACCACTTGGGCTCTGTAGTCAGGATGGGGGAGAAACAGCATCCCCCCTTGCAGGGACGTGGTTTATGTATCATCTCTGTACAAGATCCACTTGGGTTTTCAGGTGTGGAGTGTGCTTACTGCAGTCCAAATATGTGTAGCAAAATGCATGGTCATGACTTCCATTTTGGGTTTGGGCCAGTGTGGGAAGTGCATAAAGTTACTTGTTCACTGAGTCTCAAAGACATATTGGAATTGGTGGGTTTGTGTATTCTTGTGAAGGTGGAAAATTTGAGGGTCATTGAACAGATTTTTTTGATTTCTAGCATGGTCTTCAAGATAGGAGTACTCATGTCTAGACATACCAGACCTTCAGGTCATGGAGGCTTTTGGAACATGCAGTTACTTCATTTTTTTTCTCCTACCCAAGCCTTGTGTTGCCTTTTAGAATGTGGAGCTCAGTGATCTGCACAGCACAGACCCGTGCCCTGTCTACTGCTGCTTTCTGCTCTTTCTTTCTTTCACACATGAATAAGGTTCTCATTCCATTGTAGAATTTACTCCATGAATGTTGTCGACTCTTCGATTTCCAGGCCTAGCTCTGCCAGCCCAAGCGGGAAGCCGTCGGGACCAGCAGTGAGCATGGGCTCTGTGCAAGGACACTACGTACAGCAGGTAGGGTCCTTGAGTTCTCTGTGCAACCAAAAAGTGTCTGCTCTCCTACACTGCCTTGGGCTGCAGAGGAGAGGCAGCAAGGCCTGTGTGCTGAAGCTCGATGTGGGAGCTGTTATTTTACCCGCAGGGAGAGGGGGGTAGGTGAGTGGAGTCCTGGAGTAATGCTTGTGTGATTTGAAAGTCAGGAAAGATTAGAGGATTACCTGCTCTACTGAGGAGTTTTTATGGGTTATTTGCATTGCCAAACATGTGGGATACTTTAAGACTCTTAAATGTGAGGTGTTTTAGGAGCAGATTTGATGTCTTGCATGAGTGATGGTCTGTCTGCCTAGATGTGTCTGTCCTAGCTAATGCTTTGGTTTTGTGTGTCAAAAGGCAAAGCAGCGGGTGGATGATAACAAAGCCAGTCTGGGAGCAGTGAAGCTGCAAGAAACAGCCTCCCCAAGCCAGATGAAGCCAGTGCGCACAGGAGCGATCAAACCTCAGGCAGTCAAAGTGGAGGAGAGCAAGGCCTAGGAGCACCTCTGATGCCCAGCTGGTCCTGCTGCCTGAGAGACCCTGCAGCTTAGACTGGACCCCACTGGATCTCCTGAAAATCTCACCAGATCTATCCCCACCCCACACTGACTGACTACAGCGACATCATTCAAGCCCCTCTCCCAACAAAGCAGTTTGAAACAGTGGATATGACATTGACCTGCTTGCTTTAAAACAAACCAATCATGTGACTTTTAAGTGGCTTTAGCCATTTTTTTTTTTTTTATTTCCCCCTCCCCATGCCCCATCCACAGGTAGCTGTGATTGCTCACTTGGCAAAGCCCGTCCTTCTCCTTCCCTACTTCTGTCTCAGCAGAGTGGCAACTGGGGGAGAGGGGTTAGTTTGAGGTTTTTCATTTTAAAGGCAGCTGAGGTTTTTACAAAAAAGCTGTATCTTTGTTTATAGCAGAACTTTTATATGTTCTCTCATTCCCCCCCCTTCTTTCTGCTTTCCTCATTCCTTTCAGAAAAGAATTCCCTTCAGCTAAAATGATGTTCTGACAAAACTCTGCTTAGTTTTGTATATGGTTCTGTGCTACGTTGAGAGTTTGAGTTTGTTTGGGTGTATTTCCCCAGGTGATTTAGCCTTTGACTATTTGATTAAAAAAAAACAGGACAGTTATGGCATTTGTTAATTTTTCAGTATTTTTGTTTTAAGCTAGAAGCAGTGCTTGCATTAGGAGTAAATGTGTACTAAAGGCATATAGTAGATCAATGCATCAATCCTGAAACTTGCACCACTTCAATGTAGTTTTGGGGTGTCTTGTACACAACAAAATGTGGCATTTTTATTTTAGGGAAAAAAACCTAACAAACCACCAAATTTCTGTTGCAAGTTCATCTGGATCTTGGTGTTTGGTTTTCCCTTTTTGTGGGTTTGGGATTTTTTTTAGTGACTGCCAAACACACACACCAAAATGTAAGTCATAGATTTACGAAATATAAAATTTGTTAAGGAAAAAAAATTCTCATAGCACATGGGTCAGAAGAGTTGGCTAAAGCCAACGGGTCTGTATGGACTACTTTTTGTAGTTGTGATGCTCGAATTCTTCGTGTCTCCTGCGACTTGTTCTATATTGTGTTCATCCCTCGGGGCTGTTCTCCTAAGCTTTGCTCTTCTCCCTTTTCCCCAGGTCTTGCTTTCCGTTCCTCTAACTCATGGCTTTCTGTAAAATTTGCCTAGAAGCATGTTGGTAAGAGAGCCCCTCTGCAAGGCAGCCATTTTAGCACATTTGGAACCTCCTTTTTTTGTGTTGGAAGTACTTGGTTACAGAGGCAGTTTGGAATCATCCTTTTACTCCTTCCCCGGGTGAACAGCAAAGGGTTCTTTACTCCTGATGCATATAGTGTGTACAGCATTGTCACCTCACCACTCCTCTCCAGTATTTGATGATCTGCAAAAGGAAGATCCCAGTGGGAGAGGTTGGGTTTTATTTCTCTGGCTGTTTGGTTTTGGTTTGTGTGTATGTGTGTGTGTGTGTGTGGCGTGTGTGTACGTAGATCTTTTAGGATGGACTTAACAGGTCCCTGAAAGGGCTTGGAGTCCTTCACCTGACGGTAGTGTTAAGTAAAAACTACTTTCAGCTAACTTGGTTTGTGTTGTTTTAGCTTTTTCAAAATGTAAAGTAGGCTGGTCACTCTAAAGTGAGGGACAGAACCATTTTTGGAGGTGATCGCTTGCTCATGGGCTGTGCATTGGCCTCTGCTGGGTGGCAGAAAGTCATTTGGTGGTGGTTCCAAAGAAGATATTTTGAACAAAGAATGTATTTGGGAAGGGATCTGAAAGGTTGTTCTTGTTTCTTCATTTGCTTTCCTCTCCTCCCCCCCTTTTCTGGAAAAGATCCTTTGTAACTTTCTAAGGATGCATTTGAAGTTTTAAGCTAGGCATAAATATGATTTTTATACAGTAGCTTTAAAGAGCTTAGAAACCTAAACTAACTTAGGCATAGTAATGTCCCCTCTTCACAGGTGTCCCCACTGATCATGGCAGAGAACCCGAAGGGAAAGGGACAGGATGGTACTTTAAGAAAAAAATAAAAGCTCTTTTTTCTTAGGTTTTATGGTTTTTTAATTTCAGAGCAGAGTGTGCCAGCATCTCTCTAGCATCCTCCTTAAAGTACAGGGTTTGAGATTTAGCGACAAATATTCCCCCGACCTTCAGACATATCCCAGACCTGCATCCTCATCTGCTAGTCCTGCTCCCAACGTTTTCCAAAGATTGCACCACCAGTAAGTCATCCCACCCTCCTTTCTGTTTTCTCCCTTGAAATATCATGAACAACAGAATTGTCTGTGGGGTTTTTTTTTATTATCCTTCTGCCCAGCTGGCCCTAGCTAATATCAGCCCAGAATCTAACTGTAATGGCTAAAGAGACTTACCTGAGCCCCCCTCTTCTCATCTCTCCCCTGCCCTAGACACACTACTTCAGCTTTACAAAGACACTAACCTCTTTCCTCCCACCTGTGTGACTTTGGAGTGGTCAGACACGTTGGGAGAAACTGGGTTACTGCTAGATCCAAGTTACTGCAGTCCCTCTGGTGTAAATGCCATCAGAACTACAATACTTCCTGTTGGAAAAGGTCACCCTTCTTTCTCTTTTAACCCCTCCATTCCTTCCCCCCAACAGAATAAAACACTAGAATTTATTTATACGTATTTGATGTTGTAGGTCTAGGTGAAAAAGTAATTGTTTCACTGCTCTATTTATATATTATGTCTGAATTATTCTGTGCAGGAAAGGCCAAGAAATGCATGTGAGCTTCATTCCATTCCTCACCTTTGCGTGACTGTCAGCTGCAGTTGGCAAGACTCTCTCTCACTTTAGTGGAGTTTTGTGTGATGGAAAGCAGTTTTAGAGCCCAAATTTCTACGGTGCAATATCCTTCTCTGGCATATATATTTTTGTTTGTTTGTTTAAAGCTAGTCTAAGGTTAGTGCAGTTTGTGGTGCTCTGGAGTCAAAAGGAAAAGCCTCTGATTCTCAAGGAACAGAAATGCCAAGGGTGCTGGTACGCTGATACAAATCCAGCTTGGGGAGGAGGAGAGTGGAGATGCACAGAATGTGTTGATGCAGTTGCAGAGGGTCCTTCTGCTTGAAGGGTTTGGGCCCTGATTGATTCCTTTATGAGTTGCTTTTTGACTGGAAATCAGCTACCAAATTGCAGGCTCCTTGTGCTAGGGAAGGTGCAGGGTGCAGCGGGAGGGAGAGGTGGAATCCACCTTCTCAGCAACAGTGGGCAAAGCAGAAATATTCAGAGGCTGACTTTGCTGCTGCGTGTTCAGCAGAAGGTCTGAAGCACGTGTGTGATCCGTTCTTTCCCTCAGTGATTCGTAGCCAGCAGCTGCACTCAGTGCTGCTTTCCTCACCTCACCACCACCTCAGCTGCTGTTGGCTCTTAATTCAATAACAAATAGATATTGAAGTTGTGGGGGGAGGCAGGGGAAAAAAAAGGCACTCCAGTTTATTTTTAAATGACGAGTGGAAGCAGCACAGTCACCAGTGACACCGGTCTTGCTGTTGATGTCCCATCACTTGCTCCTGGCTATGCCAGCTGTGCAGTGTCAGCACCTCTGGATGTGTTTGCTGCCCATTGCCCTCCCTGTGCGTGTTGTGCTCACGCAGAGGCACTCACTCCGTCAGGACCTTCCTTGCAGGAATGCTGCAAAGCTTCGAGCTGCCCTGTGGTTCCTGTGTATTTATAGATTTAAAAATGAGCTGAGCAGTTTTGCTGTGTCTCACCTGGCTCCTCCGTTCACTTTGCAGCCAGACCCCTGCATGTCAGGATCTCCCTCTGTTGCTTTTTGTTAACCCTCCCTGGTTAAGCACAGATTAATTCTTTGTACCACGGGTTATATTTGACTCAGCAGCCCAGTTTCTCATAAGAAAGTTGCATTTGGGAATAAGAATTAATTTACAGGAGGTGCTTAGTTGTGGCCCATGGGCACAGCAGGTGTGTTTTGCTGAAGTGATGTAACTGGAGGGGCAGCAGAGTCCAGCTGGTTTTTGTTGTTTATTTTAATCCAAAGACCACCAGGTTTTTCCCAGTGGCCACAAACACTCCCTTGGGTTTAATGGCTTGTTTGTCCTGGCTGCTCCAGATGTCCTTGACTGTCCCCCCGGGAATCACAGCTGCAGCAGTGAGGCGCTCACCCTTTAGCATGTCTCGAGGCGTTGTCCTTAGCTGGAATCCTCCCTCTGGTTCTGTATAAATTGCATTTGTTGTTTCTCAAGGGGATATTGTCCTCCTTAAAGCTTTTAACCTCATGACCTGTATAGTAAATTTTTTTTGGCCTTTCCTCTCTTTGTCTTTTCATGTAGACCAGATATTTGAAAGGGCAGACGATGGATAATTGTGTAACGTGCAACCTGTTTATATTTTTTGGAAACTTTTACTCGGACCGGAATTCGAATCACGGAATCACCAGGCCAGTTGCGGCACACTCTTTATTGCCCTTCTCCTCGTTTCAGTACCTATTGTTTCTCCTTTCAAATATGTGATTGTATTAGCTCTTTCCATATGAAAGAATTCTCCTTATTTAAATAAAAAAAAAATTTAAAAAAATAAAGCAGGTTATGCTTTTCTCAAAAAAATCCTCAGTCCCTCCTCTCATTCTTTTCGTTAGAATTTCTTCACAGAAAGGGTGATTGGACAGTGGGATGGGCTGCTCAGGGACAGGGTGGAACCACCATCGCTGAGGGTGTTTAAGGAACGCCTGGACGTGGCACTGAGTGCTCTGGTCTAGTTGACATGGTGGTGTTGGGTCATACGTTGGACTCAATTCCAACCTAACTGATTCTGTTAGATACTTGCGGGGTTTTAGCTTGAATGAATGGAGGTGGCCACAGCACTGGTGTCCCAGTGCAGGGACGGGGGGGTCACGGCTCTTGGGACCCCGCCGTGGTGCGCCCTGGGCCGGGCCGCCACACGCGGGGTGTTGCCACGGCAACCCATCCGGGTCCTCCCTTGGCCCCGCCCCGCGGCTGCCACGTGAGTCGACGTCACGTCCGCCGCCGCCAGGTAGGGGGCGGGAGGAGCGCAGCGCGCGGAGTGGCCACGCCCCCCGGCGCGAGGGGGGCCCCGACGGGTGGGGGGGATTGTCCCGCTCCTGGTCCTGATCCCGGTCCCGATCCCAGTCCTAGCCCCGCTCCCTGTCGTCTTCCCGGTCCTGGTCTTGGTCCAGGTCCACGTTCTCGTCCCGATCCCGGTCCTGGTTCTCATCCCCGTCCTGGTCCAGGTCCCGATCTTGGTCCTAGTCCCAGTCCTGGTCCTTATCCTGGTCCTGGTCTCACTCCTGATCCTGGTCCCTGGCCTGATCGCGATCCCGATCCTGGTCCTGATCCTGGATGGTGATCCCGATCCCTGTCCTGGCACTGCGGTGCCGCTGGTCCCGCAGCCCCCTCACGTCAGGGCCTGGGAGGGGGGTTCGTGCCTCCTCTGCCCTCCCCGGCTCGGAACGGGGGGTGGGTGATGCCCCCGCAGGGTGGGAGGCCTGGTGGCGGGTCCTCTGCCCCCAAAAACGCTCCAGGAGGGGTCCAGGGCTGGGCACAGCCTGGGTGGTGGGTCCTGGTGACCCTCTAAGGGTGAGGTGTGGGGTCAGTCCTGCTGCCCCCCAGGGAGCTCCCGAGGGGGGCCAAGGCTGGGCTGGGGGGTCAGTGGTGCTGCTCCCCCCTCAAAAGGGGGTGCAGAGCCTGGTAGAGGGGCTGGTGGTGCCCTGAGGAGGAGCACGAGGTGGTGCTGCACACCTGCCCCGGGGCCAGACCAGCCTGTGCCGCAGGGATCAGCACAGTCCTGGCCATCGTGTGCTCTCAGGGAATCTGTGAGGCGGTGACAGAGAACAGGTGGGAGCAGAACTCTGCCAGGGGCCCCTGAAAAAGTGCGTTCTCTGTGTTTGATAGGCAGAGAGAAACCAGGCCAGTGGCACCGCTCTGGAGGGTGGTGATGTGCTCACATCTCGCTTTGTTCTGCCCTGATCAAAGCCACGCAGATGGATTTGTTCTGGTAACTTTCCGTTGTGTTGAGGTGAGTGAGGAGACACAGCACCGATTCCCTGCTATTTTCTGACCTAGCTTTCAGCAGTTCTGCTTCCTACAGCACCTACATCTGTGCTCCAGTAAGCAGCTTGTTAAAGCAGAGGGTGTTCGTGGGTTCTGCCTGTCCCTTTCCCCACCTGCAAAGAAATACCTCTGTTTGCAAGGAAATAACTATTTTTTTAAAGCTACCTGAGCTCTAAAAAGCTCAGGTACTGTGCTCACCTGGTGCCTGAGCACCTGGTTTGTCCATCACTAACATCAGAATTTGGGCTGGGAGCTTTGTTTTGTACAAAGTAGAATATAGGCTGGAATTAAGCTGTTGTGTTTCTGCAGAACCAGTGGAAGAATAAGCAAGGTTTCCAGCTCAGGACTGCAGGCAGAAGCAGGGGAGATGAAAAATGTGTCAGTTTAGTAATTTGATTTTTGCAGTTACTCCCGCAGATCCAACAGAAACACACAAATTTGGAGAGCAAGAGAACTTTGGGAAACGAGTTACCATGAGCTACTTGTAGCAGAGGTTGGAGTGATGCTTTCTGTTAAGTGATGTTCAGCTCACTGTGAGCCAAAGGGTGATGCTGCTCTTCTCTTCTGCTTCCGAGGTTTGGACACACCTTTGACAGGATGTTGGGGTTTCTGAAGGAGCCTGTTGTGGTCACTGCAGAGATCAACGTGAACCTCGTGGCCCTGACTGTGATGGGATTAATAACTCGCCTTTGGGGGCTCTGTTATCCACGGGCTGTGGTGTGAGTAGAAGAGTTTATTTTCTGCTTGAATGACACAGGCTTGTTTTTTAAACCTTTACGAGTAAGAATGCAGGAGCAGAAGAGCAGAACTTGACTGATGTCAGCCTCTGTAAATCACAGAATCACAGAATGGTTTGGGTTGGAAGGGACCTTAAAACTCATCTCATTCCAACCCCCTGCCATGGGCAGGGACACTTTCCAGGTTGCTCCAAGCCCCGTCCAACCTGGCCTTGGACACTTCCAGGGATAGGGCAGCCACAGCTTCTCTGGGCAACCTGTGCCAGGGCCTCACCACCCTCACAGGGAACAATTTCTTCCTGATATCTAATCTAAAGCTACTCCCTGTCAGTGTGAAGCCATTCCCCCTTGTCCTGTCACTCTAGGCCCTTGTAGTCTCTCTCCATCTTTCCTGTAGGCTCCCTTCAGGTACTGGGAGGCCACAATTAGGTCACCCCTGTCCCTTCTCTTTTCCAGGACGAACAATCCCAATACAGTGATAGTGTTTCCCTAATCCAACTTCCCGAGGGGAAGGTAAAGGTGCAAAACCTCAGTTCTTCGTTAACTTTCTGCCAACAAGTCCGTATTTGCTTTCCTAGTGTCCCTGCAGGATAATTCCAGTTAGATTTGACATATTTCTGCCTTTTGTGTTTCAGTTTTGATGAAGTTTATTATGGCCAGTTCGTGTCTCTCTACATGAAGAGGATCTTCTTTGTGGATGACAGTGGCCCACCTTTTGGCCACATGCTGCTGGCCTTGGGAGGTAGGGTCTCCTGGAACTGGGAAGTGCCTGTTGCCTGTTGCTGTGGGAGACAGAAGTGCTGGTTAAAAATGAGTTGTCAGATCCAGTTACTGGGGAAAAGCACAAGGCAAACGAGAGATTTTGATGTAGAGAGAAGTGGGTTTTCTTTTATTTTGTATTGTTAGGAGGCTGTTGTACAAGTAGAGTGGAGGTGATGGATCCATGTATCTGTTACCTCACTGTTATCCAATCCTTTGGGTAAAGAGAAGGGTGAGATGAGAACTGCTGGAGACAAGACATAGACAACAAACACTCTCAGGCCTGAGTTCCTTTCTGTAGCTGAGATATGTACAACATGAAAGTGTCTGTGTGGGACAGGGAGATTAAATATATATCTGACTTTGTCACTGAGAATCTGTCGTTCCCAATTTTTATTTTGTGCCTCTGCACATTCTCAAGCACTGCTGCAGGCAGACCACTATCAAAGAGGACCCTTTTGGGAAAGGGGGCCCTCATGCCTGGAAAAGCTGTGTGTTTGGGAAATGGTTCCCAATTTAGCAGCAGTCTTTGTACTTGTTTTGAGACTGGAAGTTCTGAATTGTTGCTTATGTTGTAGGTTACTTAGGAGGATTTGATGGAAACTTCTTATGGAACAGGATTGGAGCTGGTAAGAGCTGTTTTTAACTGACTCATTCTTTTGAGAAAAGGAGAATTTCAGGGGCTGACAGATTCCTTTTGCCTGACTAGTGAAAATAACACTTTACCTGACACCTTCCCTTCTTCTTTTCAATAAGTCTTCTGCAGGTCTCAAACAGAAATACAAGGCACTGTGATTCCAGATTTTTTAAATTCAGCTAAAACAGCTTAAGCAGTACAAGATGGACAATAAATTAGCACAAGTCAGCATTAGATTCAGCAACTAAGGAGTTCTGTAGTGGTCTGTGCTCTCTGCAGTTAAGTTTCCAGTTGGTCATTGTGTTGTCTCCTGTTCCAGAATACACCATGAACGTTCCTGTGTGGTCCCTGCGGCTCCTGCCAGCCCTGGCTGGTGCTCTCTGTGTGCCTTTAGCCTACCAGATCCTGGTGGAACTGCACTTCTCCCACTGTGCTGCACTTGGAGCTGCTCTTCTGATCCTCTTAGGTAAGATTATTCCACTGAGACCCATTCTTCATACATGGGGATGAGTCCCTTTTCCCCTCAGGGATTTTTAGGGTGCACAGAAGGCTGGAGTAGTATCTCCCCACAGAACACTGACAACATATCGGAGCCCTCATTCATGCCTGGCCTGTGTCAGTCTTTGCTGAGCTCCCTGGCCCTCTCTATCCTCACAGCTCTGCAGCAGGCTGCCCTTCTGGGCTTTATACAAGTTCACTTCAGTACTAAGCAAAGTGAGCAGCCTTAACAGCCTCACAGAAAACCACATTTCTTGTATCCAAGGAGGCCTGTACTCCCTCCCTCAGAGGTTTACAGGATGAGTTGCAACATATTGGTTTTTAACAGCAGGACAGCCCTGCTCTCAGTCAGAGCTCATCTGATTTCTTCATCTGCAAACTGCAGCAAACCAGCCTGTGTCCTTAGCACTGTGGTTTGACTCTGTTCTGGTGTGTTCAGCTCAGTTCATTTTGTTTCTCTGAGGGGCTGCTGGCAGCTGCCTGAAAGGGCAAGAGCCTCTCAGCAGCCCTTTAGCAGCCTGATAAGAGAAACCTCTCCTAGCTACCGACTGCTCTGATTCTGGCTCCTTGCAGCTCCTTGTCTTGCAGATTTGTTGTTGTGCTCATTGCCTGCTGGGCTCACTGCCCTGACTGCCTGGAGAAGCACCTCTCTGGATTTACCAGCATTGATTTTCTTTGCCTTTGTTGGAAGCACAGCAGCTTTATCTGCCTCCTGCCAGAGTTTACTGCTTGCTCACCTCTTTGTCTTGGAGACAGTTATGGCCTTGTGCTTTGCTCCTGCTGGAAGGTTTTAGTCCCTTATGAACCCAGCACCTCCCCACTACAGCCAGTAGGAATTGGCTGTCCCTAAAGGGCAGGTCCTTCTGTTGGATAACAGTGCAATTGTCTGAGGTAGCACTTGCCTGTAGATAAATTTCTCTAATTTTGTGTCTGTCTCTCTTTTCCCACAGAGAACTCTCTGATCACTCAGTCAAGGTTCATGCTCCTGGAATCAATATTGATTTTTTTTATCCTACTTGCAGTTTTGTCCTACCTGAAGTTCTACAATTTGCAGAGGCACAGGTAGAGCTGGATTGTCTCCCATCCTTTTGGATATTCTTGTGGTGACTTTTTTGGTCACAAACTGTGTGGTTTTTTTCTATAAATCATTTCACCATTGTGTAGTTGACTTAATCTGTCTGTAAAACCCAATGTTTTGCTGCTCCAGAAGTTTTCTCAGCAGCATTAAAGGCTGATTTAACTGTTAGCAAGGTTGTCTTTTTTTTTTTTTATTTTACAATAGAAGTAAAATCCCTTAGGAGCACTTCTTTGCCCACCTACATTTTTTATTGGAAGGTTTCCTTCTGTGCACACAAACACTAAAGATAACAGGTCACTTAATGCTCCTTTATTACTGTTTACATGCATTGAATTTAGAGATACTTGTCTTTTTTGTTCTCTGATCCTTGCAGAGGATAAAGTAATATTTAGTGTAGTAAAATTATCTTTAAAGCAAACTCAGCAAGTGATTTAATACATTTGTCTTTAAGATCCTTCTCTGGAAGATGGTGGTTTTGGCTCATGCTGACTGGAGTAGCCTGTTCATGTGCAGTTGGGTAAGCGATGGTGTCTTACTTGGACTTTATTGCCTCCTGTTCAAGGGAAAGCTTGAATATTTATAGCTTATATTAGGTAGTTGTGTAGTTTTTAACCTTGTTCATTTTTTATGCACTTTCTTCTCAGAGTGAAATACATGGGCCTGTTTACCTATATGCTGCTCTTGGCCATTGCAGGGCTGCACTTCTGGCACATGATAGGAGACCAGACCTTGTCAAATGTAGGTACTACAACATGCAGAATATACTGTGTAACTTTTCAGTGCAGGAACCAGCCAGGGGCCCACAGATAACAATGCTGACTGTAGCTGGGTTTTCTGCTAAAATTCCTTGTAGGGAAACCCTCCTTTCAAAGAACAGTTCCCAGCTTATTTGCTGGGGAAGAGGGAGTTAAGTTTTAAGAAAAACACGTGTGTGTGACTGGCTTTTCTGCTCTCTTCCATGTCTTGGTGATTTGTGACTCAAAACCTACACTGTCTCACATACCTTTTGCTAGCTGCAGTTAACATCCTCAGTGGAAGTTATCCAGTTGTCCACAAAGTTACAGCTGAATGAGGGGGGTGGGGGAAACCTAGAAAAGACAAACAAAACAAACCAAGTGCACTGTTATTTTTAATATTTTTCATATCTGGAGGATGAAACCAGTGAGTTTTCCCTGTTCCCCCAGGTTTCCTTGCTGTGCCATTTCCTAGCCCGGGGACTGGCCCTCATCCTCATCCCAGTGGTGATGTACCTGTCCTTCTTCTATGTCCACTTGGCTCTGCTGTATCGCTCTGGGCCTCACGACCAGATCATGACAAGTGCTTTCCAAGCCAGCTTAGAGGTAAAGGAAATGTGGCCATAGAACTGATTTATGAGGGAGAAAAAGGGAAAGCTGTCTTATGTTCACTATTAGAAGAAAGGTGTGCAATACCTTGATCCTGCATATTTGTTCCTTTTATGTCATTTAACCACTTTGCTGCTGTAGTACTTCTTTAAGATGAAGCACTAATGACTGAAATCCTAATAACAGATGAAAAGCTGTTTTCCCAGTGAACCAAGAACAATATTTTCACTCTTCTGCAGAAGATTTGTCCCTTCTTACAGGAAACTCCACAGAAGTAGATACAGTACTGAACTCTTGAGTGATGACATGGTACACTACAGGATAACAGTATGATTTTCTGTAGAAGAGTGCTTAGTCTGTCCTTTAGAACAGCATGGCTTTAGGGATATTCCCTGAGACCCTGCAGTCTTTTAGGCATTGGTGTATTTACTGTCTTCTGAGTATGGTGTTGCGAGACTTGACTTTTGTAGATGAAACCAAATGAGAAGGCACTGTGCTAAGGTCTGCTATGTTAAAGTGACAGGTGACTCATAATAGAATTTAAACAGCCTCTGAGTTGTTTCTTCTTCTTTCTACTTATCCTGTCCTTACCCTTCTCAGGGTGGGCTGGCTCGGATCACTCAGGGCCAGCCCTTAGAGGTGGCCTATGGCTCTCAGATCACCCTGCGGAACGTGCTGGGCAAGCCCATGCAGTGTTGGCTCCACTCTCACACGAACACTTATCCCATCAGGTGAGGAATCTGGGTGAAAGTATGCTCTGGTGCTTCACCTGCCAGTCCAAGTATCGTGGTTTGTGTCCTGGCAATGTCTTCATTTAATGCTTTAGATTCCCTGTGCTCTGTAGGAAGGAGCCAGTGATCTGGTGCTGGTTTGTATTGCTGGTGAGCACAGAAATGTACCCTTACACTTCTGTGGGGTTTCTAACTCTCTGTGCAGGTATGAGAATGGCCGAGGGAGTTCCCATCAACAGCAGGTGACCTGCTATCCCTTCAAGGATGTGAACAACTGGTGGATTGTCAAAGATCCTGGAATGTGAGTATGTAAGAGATTTCAATGCAAGCTACATGCTTCCAGAACCAAGGCATAGCTTGGCTTGAACATAACTCTTCTCTGCTTATGGGTGCAGAGGCCATGTGTGATCTGAGTAAGTGATTGCAGCTGCAGAGTTGGTAAAGGCAGCTCCTAGCAGGATCCTCCTCAATGTGGTAAAATCATTGAGGACTCTGAAATCCTGTCTGAACTGCTCCTGCCAGAACGTGGGCTGTGCTGTGCACAAGGGAAACTTGAAAGACTCACAGGACCAGTGTAAATTCTTCAGGTGCTTTGCATGAAAGGGGAGTTCTGCTCTTTGAAGTGTGTGAGCCATGGCATTAGAGTGTCTTGGTGAGTTTTATCAAACTTGGATGAGTCTCAGAAGAGAGTAGAAATCATTTTTGCAAAATGAGTAGGTCTTTGTATTAAAAGTGTTGGATGAGCTTAGAATCTGCTACGTGGGGAGGGATTCCAAGTGGTGCCTGTACCTGAGAGGCCCGATTTGTGCTGAAGTGTTTTGCCATTGTCACTGTCAGTGCAGAGCAGGACTCCTTGTTTTGCCAGTAAAAGCCCTTGAGTGATATAATTTCATATTGATCAAAAAGTTGCTTTTCTAGGTTTCTTATGTTGCTCTGGGAACTGTATAAAGAGTCCTCCTAGAAGGGCTGTGTGTCATTATAAATCATATCTATGCTGGGAAAGTTTGTCCATGGTGCAAACCTTTCAAGGTAGGGACTCTACCAGAAGTACAGAAACCTAATATATTCTTAAAATTCTTCAAACTCAAGACTCCTACAAACAGGTGCAAAGTCCTTCTATAGAACAGCAAAATACAGGCAGCAGTTTGATGAACTGCAGTGTTCCCCCTTGCCAGAAGTCCAGAAGGAAGATGAGAGTTTGGCCTGCATGGTGGAGAAAGCCATTGATCTCTCTTATAATTCTGCCAAAGTGACAGCAGCTGTAGTACAGCACTTGTGAGACTCACTGAAGCACTCACTTGTTCCACAGAAGCCACCAAACAGCTGTGGGATGGGAATAACCTTAATTCACTCCTGACTGACCTGGATTCAGACCACTGACCTAATGCCTGCGGTGTCAGTATCCCATTACTGATCCTCTGACTCACTGTGCCCTTAGCTCACCTTTCCCTTGATGAGCTTTGTTTCCATTCTGGTACAATCTATATATTGCTTTAATTTCTCATCTTCCTGCTTAAATATCTCTCCCTGCCTGCAGCTTCTTGACCTGACAGTTTGGTCGCAACAAGGTTGTGTTATATATAAAGATATGTCAAATTTAACCATTTCCTCTTGGGTATCACTTCACCAGGCAGCAGCTGGTGGTGAGTAACCCCCCCCGGCCCGTCAGGCATGGACACATTGTGCAGCTGGTCCACGGCATCACAACCCGCTACCTCAACACGTAAGTCCCTTCCTCTTCCTCTGCTCTGCCAGTCCTGCCTCACTCTGCTGTGTTGTCTCTCAGAGTAACCCTTCAGGGGGTGAAGCACAGTGACCTTGCATTCAGATGTGCCATAAACTGCCTGTTACTCACGGATCGACAGCGGGGCAAGGAGGGACCTCGTGTGGTTAGTTCTTCCATAAGCCATCCCTGTGGCCCAGAGGGAGGATGCTCTGTGCTTATTTATTTTTTGCAGCTGACTTGGCAGTGGGATTTGATCTTAATCACAAATTGCTCAGTGGCTGTTCACTGTTTCTGGTCCTCTCTCCGAGGGACCGGTGATGGTTTTTCCCGTGTTCACATTTCATGGTAGTTCTGCAGATTCCTAAACAGAGTCCCCTCCGTGAGCCTTCATCCTTCACTGCCCCCCCTCCAGGCAGGTGCAGGGATTTAATATTTTGTGTAACTTAACCCAGAGACAACTCAATTGATTTTGTTGGCATACTCCTGCATGAAGGATGTGCTCTGGAAGTTAGGAAGATGTGTTGGTGAATCCAGTGTGCTGTGGCTCATTGCCACAGATTCTTGCCTGTGTTGAAAGCCTGCAGTATGAAATTGCCTCCTGACTGCTTCCCAAAGGGCATCTGCTTGAATATCACTCAGATTAGGAAGGGGGCTGCTCTGAACTTGGGTTTTGCCATGTCCCTTCCAAACCTAATTTGTTCATTATTGGAAAGCCCAGTGAACAGCGTCTCTGTTTGTCACAATCAGTGCTTGTTCTTCAGCCTGGCATCGCAGGCATCTGCATTGGCTTCCTCTGAGCCTGTTCCTGGCAGCTCTGGCTTTTGGGGAGTGCTCTCTCTCAGAGTAAACAGTGCAATCTGTATAAGAGAGTTATTTTCACTTTATTACTGAATCCAGTCTAAACCAATCCCATATGGTTTTGCTTTTTATATGAATTTGGGAAATGGTGGTGGAGGATCTTATTTAATTTGTCTTCTAGGCATGATGTTGCTGCCCCTCTGAGCCCCCACTCCCAGGAAGTTTCCTGCTATATTGATTATAACATCTCCATGCCAGCACAGAACCTCTGGAGAGTGGTGAGTGGTCAAAGGGAGGGGAGGAGCTGATCATGTTCCAGCAGAAACAGCTGGGACAACATGACAATCCAAAGCCATCTTTCTGTTGTAGGAGATTGTAAATCGGGAGTCTGACACAGATGTGTGGAAGACAATTCTGTCAGAAGTGAGGTTTGTTCATGTCAACACCTCTGCAGTGCTAAAGGTAAGTGGGCTTATATTTATGTGCTGCAGCTTTTGTTTCATGCAGTGCTTGTATTCTCACAAACTACTCATCTCTCTGCTCTCAAATAAATAAACAACTACAAAAATAACCAAATAAGTAAATAAAAGGAAACAATAAACTTGCTCAGGGTGACAGAAAACCAGCATGTGTTTTAGGTAGTCGTATTTCATCCCTTTTCAGCATCAGAGCTGTCCTGCTTCTCAGGAGGTTGACCACTGTACACTGCTGAGGCTTAGAATTTGATGCTGAGTCTGTGAGTAGCACATGACAGCAGCTGGAGTAGTTAAGGATCTTTTTCTTCACAGAGTTTGCCAGAATCACTGACTTTATGGCTGTAGCATTTGTTGAGACAGCACTGCATGGTGACTCTTCACATACACTTTCTAGCAATCCCTTGCTGGCCTCCCTGGCAGGGCCTGGGAATTTCCATCCTGAAGTTCAGGTTGGCAGCACCGTAAGTTCACAGCCATCTTTCACTTACAGCTCAGTGGAGCATCTCTGCCCGAGTGGGGATACCGGCAGCTGGAGGTGGTTGGAGAGAAGCTGTCCAAAGGCTACCACCAGAGCATGCTGTGGAATGTGGAAGAGCACAGATACGGGAAAAGTATGTCTCAGCAGATTTCTGTGACTGGGGAACACTTCATGTTGATGGGAAGGTGGTTCTGTGTGTATGTGTGTTCAGTTGGCCCTGTCATGATGTCAGAATCCTTTCAAATTCCCTTAGAGCACTGTTGCAGTTGGATGATGTATTGGAGAAGGGCTCCTGGGAGAGCGAGGAGCCAGGAGTATATCCTGTGTGCTTCCCTCTCTAGCTTTCTGCCCGTTATGTCGTTATTTCTGAGCTATGCTGTTTTCTTCCAGGCCAAGAGCAGAAAGAGAGGGAAGTGGAACTCCACTCTCCCACACAGATGGACATCAGTAAAAACCTCAGCTTCATGGCAAAGTTCACAGAATTGCAGGTGAGTGTCTTGTTATTCCCTTCATCTTTCCTCCTGGTGCAGAGCAGAAACCTGAGCATATCTGCAGACTCTGAGCCTAAGGATCCATTGTTTATTCCTTGCTGATAGTCTGGCTTCCTCACTGAAAAAAAAATATTTCAGAATGCTCTTATAAGGGCATTAGTGACCTGTGCTGTTCAGTAATGAATACCCAAGTGATTGTGTAACAAAAAAGGGGGAGGAAAATCTGTTGGGCACCCAGAAGCTGCATGAAACTGAACTGTAATGTGTGGTACATGGAAAGTGCATTATATAAGAACAAAATAAAACCTTTGTATTGATCAGTATCCATGTGAGATAGGCAAAATCTTTCTCCACTCCCAGGTTAGGAACTTAGCATCTTATATCTGGAACTGTTCAACCACCTGTTGCTCCCATTCTGAAAGCTTTCTGTTTCCTTTTTTTTTCTAGTGGAAAATACTCACATTAAAAAATGAAGACACAGAACATAAGTACAGCTCCTCTGCTCTGGACTGGATCACAATGGACACAAATATTGCCTACTGGCTCCACCCCACCTCTGGGGTAAGTACAAGAGGCATAAGTAACTGTGAATGGGGTGAGAAAGGAGACTTCAGTTCACATGTGAGCTCCAGGAGTGGGAGTCCGAGCAGGGCTGCAGTTCCAGCCAAGGACTCTTCCTCTGCTAATGTATTTTCCCTGAGGGTTGATGTTTTTATTTTAGCATGAGATACAGCTTTGACAGTAGTGACTTTTAATTAAATCATGTCTTCTTGAACTTTTTTTTAAAGGTAAACTGCAGTTTAATAGTTTCCATTATTGATTCTATTTAGAAGATGAGTTCATCTCCAATAGCATTTTTCAAATGCCTTCCATTACAAAAGAGTCTTAAAGCAGCAAAGTTTATCAGCCAGCTTTGTTCCAGGTTACTAGCCAGGCACATTCTGAGGTTTAATTTAGCAAGTATGTGTACGTAATACTTAAACTTACATAAAAGAACCACTGCTTCTGGCTGACCATCAACTATCCTGCAGGCCCAGATCCACCTCCTTGGGAATGTTGTCACCTGGGCTTCAGCTAATGCTGCTGCTCTGGTCTACACGTGTCTGTCCCTGTGGTACTTGATACGACGGAGGAGGAGGATTTATGACATCCCTGAAGGTCTGATTCCACTCTGTGTGTGTGTCCAGGTGGAGGGTTGTGGCTTGCTCTGCTCTGAGATGCCATCTCCCATCTCCTGCAGATTCCTGGCAGCTCTGGGTGTCAGCTGGGGGTGTCTGTGGTGGAGGCTGGGTTGTGAACTACCTGCCCTTCTTCCTGATGGAGAAAACACTTTTCCTGTACCACTACCTGCCTGCCCTCACATTCCAGATTCTCCTGATTCCCGTCGTGTTGCAGCACCTCGGTGATCATCTCTGCAGGTATTTGCTTTAACAGAGACAGTTCTCTTTAACAAGGGAAGTGACACAGTTCTTTTCTCCAGAGCTGTCACCTGGACAAGCTGCTGCAGGGAGAGCAGTGGTTTTTCCAGCAGAGGCCACACTCTGTCATTTGTCTTTAGAGAAACAGGCCAGGTGTAGGTCTTCCTTTTGGATGAAGTGTTCGTCCAGCTTTGATGTAACTTGACTGCTCTTTCCCGCTCTCATCCCAGGTCTGTGCTGCTCAAGAGCATGTTCAGTGCACTGATTGTAGCCTGGTTCTCCTCAGTGTACTTTGTCTACTGCACCTTCAGCCCCGTGACCTACGGGCAGCCCGCGCTGTCCGTGACGGAACTCAAGGGCTTGCGCTGGAGGGACAGCTGGAACATCCTCATCCGAAAACAGTGACCGCTACAATCGCGTTACAGCCAAAAGGAAACACCTTTTGTGCAAAGCCAAGGATTTATTGTTAGTATAACTGAAATCTTAACAGTCGGATCAAGTAATTGACAGTAGTCCAGATCTAACCATTACAGGAAAAGAAAAGAGCACTGTTACAGAAAAGCTCTCAACAGGAATACATTTATGAGCACAATTCCCAGTTTCTGCCCCTGTTACATTCACCCTTCCACTGCCCCTCGGGGCCTGAAGGTTGCTGGCTTCAGGCAACAGCATCCCAGGCTCCTTTGCTGGGAAGAACATGCTGCAACAATTTCTTCTTCCTCTTTCTGACAGTGGTGGTTTCTTCCTTCTTGCACTGCATTTCACTGAGGGCTATTTCATGTGTTTCCCAGCACCTTGGTCTACAATTCCATGATAAAAGTTACAAAAAATGGGCACTCTCCAACACATCAGATATTCTTCTCTTGTTACTCCTAAAAAAAAAGGTTTTCCATGCTCTGAAGCTTATCCATTCTTTAACAATCAGTAACTGGCCCTGCAGCCTTCAGCACCATCCCATGACTCTATTCCTCAACAATGCATTATTTGCCCCCACTTTCACTGCTCTGCTATCATCCCTATTTATGTAAATACAGCATTAAGCCACATTTATTAATAGTTCATTCTGCATAGAATAATGACTTGTTACTATTATCTATGTGTAATCATTTGGCATAACCATCATTTTTAAGAAGCAAAAATAAAAAGACATTAGAAAATTACTGTTACAGCTAAACAAGCTAAAACAAGGCTTCGGGCAAGCCAGGAAGTCAGCCAGAGCCAGAAGAATCCTCTGGCCTTGTGGCATTGATGTGAAGCCTGAGGCCTGTTACCAGCCATGGCTGTATTGTATTTACTGGGCTGCAGGGTTACACCTCAAATCCCATGGGAAAAGGAACTCTGGGCAAGGTAGGACTGATCCTGCTGAGAAGAAAACCTGCTCTAACTTGTGCACGTGGGTTCAGGGTAAAAACACTGCAAGCCAAACCATGGCCTGGCCTGTTCTAGCAGAGGAATTCACAGAGAAGGGGGAAGGCAGAGGTGAAGGACTAGGATTGCCCAGTGGGGAATTTGTAATGGCTCTAGTTATTTAACCAGGGTTACAGTACCTCGGCCACATCCCATTTCTTATCTCCATGGGGCTGCAGCAGCAGGTCCTTTAATACAGCACAAAGCTGCCCAGAACAGCAGCCCCACAGAGCAGGGGCTCTTTGTGGAGTTCCTCACAGCTCTAACAAACGCTATTCAAGGCTCTAACAAATGCTTTGAGCTCCCCCCTGGCCTCCAGAGGAAGGTATGATCCAACACCACAGTCATTCAAAGTAGGGTTTAGTGACTATTTTGCTCCTACTGTAATCAGTAGGAGAGCTAATGCTTCAGTGCAGTAGCTCATAGTCTAAGTCTGTCACCCTGAGCTAAACAGCACCCAGCAGCAGTCAGGAAATGACCTGCCTTCTCCTGGGCACTGCAGAAGTACCACTCAGCTGAGGAGATCACTGAGATACCAACCCTTCACCCATTTCCAGTGTTGAAAAGACTACAGCGATGAAAGTGCAGACTGCATTTCTTAAGTTTCTTTTTTTTTTCTAAATCTTCAGCCATGACAGAACTGAAGGTAACAATTCTGTTGAGTGCAAGAGCTCCTCCAGCAGTGTCCTTTCTGTACCTTTTTGCTGATGTAGTCCAAGTAGCACAATTACCTTTTATATAAAATGGTCATTTTTGATCACTGTTCGTTCATTTGTTTATTAGCCAAAGTAAGACACCCACAACCAACACAGCCAGATGCTGCTTTTAGAAAACTAGCAAGTATGAAAAAGTTCCTCTTAATAACATTTCCCTCCCACCCTCATTCTTAAAATTACACCATAAGTCCAGACTCAAGAACGGTATCACAAGGACAATTTCAAAGGCCCAACCAGCACTTCATTTCAGATTTTTTCTTTTTCCAGACACTTTACTGTAATCACTTATCTGGGGTAAACTACAGAAACTGGGATGTCACTGTTTATACTTCTTGTCTGCTTGTTTTAGAAAACCAGACATTCTTGAGTTTAAGCTGCTGGAGCGCAAGGCAAGTGCTCTGATCCTGTCTGAGGGTACAACATGTCCAGGCAGCTGCCTGTGCCAGCAGGAGGAGGGTCCTGCCATTCCCAGCTTCCCCCCTTGCTGGTCTCACCAGCCATCTCTGGAAGTGGACGGATTCTGCCCAGCAGAATTTGCAACCAGCAGTATAGAAATGCACTAAAAGACCCTAATACTGACAAGGTCAGGTTTCTGTTTCCATGAGCAACTCAATCCAGCTGGAGCTCACACATTCAGTAACTGTGGTAAAGGCGACTGTTTGGGTACAAAAAAATAATCATACAGTGTAGCTAGACTTGGGAGCTTAGAAAGGAATAAATTAGGAATCAAGAGACAATAAACTTCTTGGGCCTGTCCCTGGTGAACTGCAAGTTCCCATTTCTCCCAGACAGCCTCTGTCTCACCCTTATCTCAGGGCAGAGATCCCCCTACAAGTCAAACCCCCTGCCCCCACAGGCTGGCCAGCAGCACAGCAAGGCCAGAACTTAAGGTGCCAATGAGGTGGAGAAGAGTAAGTGCTGCACCTGCTTGTTAAAATTAACAGGGATAGAGGAAAAAAAAAACCCAAGAGGCAGATTATTTTCCTGCTAAGGAAGCCCATCATCAGGGAAATGGGGTATCTTACTAATCACCTGATAGTGCTTAATTTTCAGGGAAGTCTTCAGCAGTAGATCTCATTTTGAAAATTAAAAAAAGGCAAGTAGCACTGCCTTTAACCAGTTCATCAAGTAACATAATTCCAGACATCTTAGGGAGAAAAGGGAGGGGTTTGGAGGGGAGAGGGGCCGATGGCCAACTCAATCCTCTCCCCTCTGTGAGAAGGTTCACACCAGGATCCCCTCCACCGCCAGGATGATTTAAAGGGCACTTCACCAACCATTCTGTCGAAGTCCTTTCCCAAAGTTGTCTTCAGTGTTGGTCTGGACCAGAGGCAAACCCAGGTTAGTGTGGACGGCTGCTGGACTCCAGGTGGGAGCGTTTTCCTGCCGCCAGGACACTGCTGCTCTCCGTGGGCTCCGGGAACGGGCGCTTGTAGGTCCGGCCGTGCCCGTTCATCGCCCCTCGCTGCCACTTGCAGATGTCTCCATTCAGGATGTCTTGAATGTGCTGCACTATGAGGTTTATAGCAACTGCAGAGAGGAATGGGAAATGTGGGACGTGAAGGCTTTCCTGGCTGAGTTATCTAGAAAATGTGGAGCATCCAACCCTGCTCTGCTCAAGTTTTAACAAGCCCATAAATGAAACTCTGCCCGCTGTCTGCAGCGAGGTCAGACATCCACGGGTCACTTTTCCAGCCCTCCACAGGCTGAGCAGCTCCCTCCCCTCCAGCCCTCCAGCAAAACACCTTTCCTTAGAAGCACGTGCCACTCATTCTCTTCCCAACCCCAAGGGTGTCTCCCCAAGGAAATCAGAGAACCCAACTCCCTTTTACCCATGTTGTCAACTCCTCGGGGGATGATCACATCTGCATACTTCTTTGTCTGAAAAACAGGAACAGTGGTGGAGGGCTGTTAATGGAAAAGTCAGCTTCATTCTAGGAAGGAGTGACCAAAGGCCAGAAAACTGGGGCAAAGAGGGAGGGTTTCTGTTTCTTCCAGGGTTGTAAGTTAAAGCTCTCAGTCATGATTATACCTAAATTAATCAGGACATCACCATGGCTAACGTGCACTGGATTTAAGGCGAGGGATTGTTCTTACTGCCCCTTTGCAAAGAATCACCAGGTAGAAGCAGCAGGTCAGGTGTAGAGCCCTTGTTTTTACACTTCTGAGCTGCCTCCAAATATTGACCACTTCAGGCAAGGTCTGTTTGCCAAAAGCTGGTTCTAATCAGCGTTTCATAAGCCATGGCTAAATCTCTGCCGAGAGCCAAGGTACCCAATGTGCATGTGAAATTCCTGCCTGCCTCTGATAACATTTTATTGATCTTTACCACCACAGCACTCCTGCTTTTTCTTCCCCCACTACCTGGAAAAAAGCTGGCAAAATGCAGCATTTCTAACGAGTACTTTTACAGCCCCAGAATTCCTTTGATCTAGAGCAGGAGGAGCCCGAGTTAGCCTTTTTCAGCTTATTTAATCCACATACAGGATTTTGTTCTCAAAGGGTTTTTTACAAATTAATTTGGTTATGTGAGCACCTAAATTGTCCCTGCACTATATAGTACAGCAAACAGTGCTAGAATGGTCTGCCTCAGGTTTTCCCCAGTGTTCCCTTGGAGAGAGGCTGCTGGAAACCAAGTTCTTTTTTCTTCCTACAAGTCTTAAGAATAAACGGAGAGTGGGAGTGTTTTAGTCAGAGGGGCCCATGCTAAAATAGCCCCAGCAGCCAGCAGTGAGGAAATGTGCTGGAGGCATTTCCATGGTGCTTCGCCAGCAGAAGGGACCATTTCAGTTCCTTAACCAGCTGGGAATGGTTGAAGACATGAGGCAGAGGGGAGAGCGTGGGATTTGTGAAATACAAATACCAAAATACCAAGAGTCCACACTGCTGTGTCTACAGTGCAGTTAATCCCCAGATGACCCTGCTCCTCTCCCCAGTCCCCAGAAAAAGCCCCATAAATCAAATTATTGAAACATTCCCTACCGGTAAGCAGAACTCCTCAAAGGCAGGCTTGACAAAGGTGGTGTACTGGGTGAGGATCTGCTCAAGGTCCCTCCCACGTTTCATATCTCGCAGAACTGGGATGGGGAGATAAAACCCCTGAGTGTTGCCACATGGGCGAGGATGGATAAGGAGCACGAGCTGGCGCTGCCCGTGCCGGCGGAGCCGTTACCTCGGCGGGACAGCCGCACATCCGAGTCCGTGTCCACAAAGAGGCGGAGGTGGAACATGTCCCGAATGTCCTGATTGTAGAAAACCAGGATCCCCTCAAAGAGGACGACGTCAGCAGGATAGACCACCGTCGTCTCTGCCAGCCTGCCAGGAGAAAACACCCACAGCACACTGTTAAATGGGTGTCACATCAGCACCAAGAGACCCATCCCCAGGCTGGGACACCCACGGACACCACCTGAGGCTTGACACAAAACCAGAACCTACCGAGAATGTGTCACGAAGTCGTACGTTGGTACCTCAACTGTTTTGCCCTCAACAATATTTTTCAGGGTTGAATGCATCAAATCGTTATCGAAAGCATCTGTGAGAGGAAGGTTCAAAGAGGAGGAGTGTCAGATGCTGCTGTATCAAATGTTCTGCCCAGATTTTTCCAGACCCAAAGGAAAATCTCTTTGCCCAGTGTTTCACCAGGAAAAAAAGAACGTATGGCTTATTCTTTCCTACCAGCAGCCGACACTCCCTGCCTGAGTGACAACTGCTGTGCTTGGTTACAGAGATAGGGAAGAGGCAATTTGCTGTTTATAATCAACTACAACACAATAAAATTAAGATCCCAAAGGTGAAGTTGGTTTCACCAAACCACTCGGTAATTGTATAGTTTCGTGCAACTCTGTTAGTCAAGAGCCAGTTGGAAAACCTCAGGCATTCTTAATGGTTTCCAGTACCCGCCCCTGTGCGCCCACAGCAGCACCAGACTGCAGCCAAGGGCAGATCCCTGTCCCGCCTGCAATCCTCCCCCGGGCCAGGGGAGCAGCTGTTTGTGCAGACAAGAAGCATAAGGAAAGGATTTGGGGAATGATGTGGTGCATTACAGAGCCTCTCCGGAGCCGGGAGCAGGCCGGGATGCTCCGCAGCTCTCCATGGCTGCGGGAGGGCAGTGCCAGCCGTCAGTAACAACGGGCACGAGGGAAGGACGAACGGATGTTTTGGTGGGTGGTGGGGGGGAGAGAGCATTTCTGCTCTCCAGCACTTCCCATTTCCGACGGGCCCTTGCCGTGCTCCAAGCACACCCTGCTCCGGGGGCACGGCGCGGGGCTCACCCGGGTGGTCGAAGTTGTACTGCCCCTTGAGCGCCTTGGCCTGCTGCTCGGCCGTCAGCACCTTGTAGAAGCTGTCCTGGCTCAGGATCAGCACCTTCCGCTGCCGCTGCTCCACCTCGTTCTGCCCCAGCAGCTCCATGATCTTCTCGCACACTGTGGACTGAGCGGGACGGGGGCTCAGCGGGGCCCGGGCCCAGCCCAGCCCCTCCTGCGGGGGGGGGAAGCGGCACCGGCGATGCCCGGGCGGGCGCCGCGCAGCTCCCGCGGTCCGCGGGGCGCCCGGGGAGAGGAGCTCAGCCCCGGCGGACCCCGAACGCGGCGGGTCTCACCTTTCCGCTGGCGGTGCCGCCGCTGACGCCGATGAGGAAGGGCTTGGGGTGCGGCCGCTCCGGGTCGGGGCCGCCGGCGGAGGCCATGGCGGGACGGGCACCGTGAGGGGCGGGGCGAGGGGCGGGACGAGACTCTCTGGGGGCGTGGTTACGGGGGCGTGGTCGATGGGGCGTGGCCATGCGCGCTGAGCGCGTCCGTTCTCAGCCGCGGGTCCGTCGGCACGGACGGACAGAGGGACAGGCAGCTCTGCCTCACTGCAAACAGCGCTGCCTTACCCCGGCACACGTGTGTGTGTGTCTGTCTGTGTGTCGGTGTCTGTGTTTACACCCGTTCCCGAGTGCACACGTAGGGAACAGGTACATGGGAACTGTGCGTGTGAAGAAGCACCTGAAGGTACAACACAGAGACACGAGGGTGTGTAACGTAGGGATAAGACGTGTGCAGTGTGTGCGCACACACGTACTGTGATATAGGTATGTACACACAGATGACAAGTATTAATAGCTATAGATAAAATATAAACATTTTTATATACATTTTGTAGATAAACAGACACAGCCGGAACACGCAGACGGCACGTTCTACGTGTAAATATAAAATATAAAATTTTAAAATAAAACCAAATCATATGTTTATACACGTAAAAATCGCTGTGTAGCTCGGTTGGCTGCTCCCTGCGCCCAGCGCCGGCTCCATCGGCTGCGGCACCGCGATGGACCCCAGACACCCTCCCCGGGGCAGCACGGACGCCCCCGCCTGCCTCCCCGCCGTCCCAGTCCGGGGGTCTCCATCCGGGGGTCCCTGGACCGGGGCTTAGGGCCAGTCCGGGGGCGGCCCTGCCCGCGCGGGGCCCCGGGCAAACAGGCGGTCAATGATTAACCGGCCCGGCCCCGGGGCTGCGCTCCCGCCGCCCGTTGGGGCCACGCGGGACCCGCGGGCCGCGGCGGGGCCGTCGCGGGGTCCGGGGGCCGTTGCGGGGTCCGGGCCCCGAGCGGCGGCAGGTGGGGACCCCCCCCGGGCACCGCCGTGAGTGGGGACGGGGGTGGGACATCGGGGCGGTGCAGGGGACGGGCAATGTGGGCTCGGGGCTCCCGCGGCGGCCCGGGGCTGGCACAAAGGGGTCTCACCCTGGGCAGCCCCAGCCCCGCACTTGGGGTGACCACTGGGGTGGGTGGGCCGGGGCTGCCCCGTCCCATCATAACCTCCCTGTCCCCGCAGGCGTCTCCGCGGGATGGAAGGTGACCCGCCAGCCGGGCCGCAGGGCCCGGGCCCCGGCCCCAACCCCCGACCCCCCGACCCCGACCCTCGACCCCCCGACCCCGCTCCCAAGGCCCCAGGAGCGGAGCAGGGGGAGCAGGGGGAGCAGGGAGAGCAGGGGGAGCAGGGGGAGCAGGGGGCCGCCGAGGAGCCGCCCAGCTCTGACACCCCCCGGGACCCCCCCGCGGGCCGTGGGGACACGCCCGTGGAGGCGGCCACCAACGCGGCCGTCGAGGGGGACCCGCCGCCCTCCTCGCCCTCGCCCCCGGCCCCGGCCCGCAAGAGAGTTCGCTTCGACTGCCCGCCGTGCCCGCCCTCCCAGCAGGAGCCCATCTTCTACCAGCCGTATCCAGGGCAGAGAGCGCGGCCTTTCCCTCCCCGGACCATCCCACCTGGGGCCCTGCCCTACAACATCGTACGTATCCCCCCTCCCTGATGTGCTCTGTCCTGCTCTGCAGTGAGTTCACCCCTTACCTCCCCTCCTGGGTTTGTGGGGTTACATGCGGTGCCCCAAGTGATGCTTGAGCAGCACTGCCGGGGGGGACACACTCAGGGGTTTGCAGCTCTAACTGCTCCCCTGCCGTGCTGCAGTACACCGGGCAGTACACCGGGCAGTACACCGGGCAGTACACCGGGCAGCCCAGCATGGGGCCATTGCCTGCCGGCTACAGGCAGGACCTGCCCAGGGACTACCTGGTGGAGGCAGTGCTGGTGACCGTCTGCTGCTGCATGCTGACTGGGGCCATGGCCCTCATCTACTCCCATGAGGTAAGGACCCACCTGGCAATCTCAAACATCCTCCCCTCGCCTCTCTGGATGCTGTGGGTCTCTTCTAAACTCTCCCCTTCTCCCCCTTGCACCAGACCCGGGCTGCGATCAGGCGTGGGGACATAGACCAGGCGTTCTCAGCATCCAGAAAGGCCTGGTGCCTCATCCTCTTCAGCCTTCTCTTTGGGTTGTTCGTCTACATCACTTGGGTCATCTGCGTCCTGGCAACCCTGTACAGGCATCGGGCACCCTGAGCCCCAGAGCCATGGTGTGTGTGCCAGGGGCTCCTTGCAGCTCACCATGGCCCCAGGGGGCACTGACAGGCGAAGTAGCCACAGCCCCGCTGGGACTGTCCTGGGAAATGAGTGACCACAAAGTGTTATCTGGGCAGAGGGGCAGCTCTGTCCTTCCTGGCGACGCGAGGAGTTGCTCCAGAGCCACGTGGGCCTTCGCCCACCCCCTCAGCCCTGCTGAGGAACCCAGACTGAAGTGATGCCAGAGCCAGCTCTGGGCAAGGACTCATGTTGGAGCAGTGGCACCATGTACGGGATCGGGCTCTGCTGTGGGATGCTGAATCCCATTACCATGGGCTGTCACTTAGAGCTGCTAAATGTGACTCTGGAACACAGGGAGAATCTGTAGAACTGGGGCTGGAGACAGAGCTAATGGCTGAGGTGTAACAGAGAGACCCAGGTGTATGGGAAGCCCTCACGAGTCATTAATAATGTGGCAAGATACAAACTCACATATGCAACTTCTCCAGTAATTTTGCACACACATACACAGACACAGACACTGTATCACCACCTCCTTGCTGCTTCAAGGCTGAAATAAAATACAGCTGTAGCCAAAGCTTCTGTTTTCTCTGCACACCAAGGACCTTCCCTCTCCTAAATCTCCCCTTTGCCATGGTCTTTGTCCACCACAACATTCACAGTAAGGTCTCCTGTAATCAGTGAAATTGGGGCTTTCCCAAAAGCAGGTGGGTGCCAGGGTTCCAGACCCTCAGGGAGTCCACATGGCCCCGGGCCTGGGGGTGCCCCTCTGAGCTGCTGTAGGGGGGGATGAGCTGCTGACACCCCACAGCTCCCTCCTGCTCTCCCGGGCCCGTGGAACGCGTTGCCCGTGGAACGGTCGCGCAGGGCTCAGTCAGTGTCTGGGCATTCTCCTCCTGAGCTGGTCCGTGACAATTATTTCCAGAGGAATTTTGAACCCTGTTCAGGACTGAAAATAGTGCAGGAGCAGCTCGGGCACCCTGGCTGCTGCAGGGGTTATTTAGGGGTTATTTATAGCCCTTGGCTGCCGGCACGCGGCCGCTGCACGGGCTGGGCACGCGCCGGCCAGCGCGGGGTTTGGGGGGCCAAAACCCCCCCAACAGAGGGACCACCAGCACCTGGAGGAAGGTGACAGTAGCAGATGTCCTCTCCCAAGCCTAGGGCTTGTACTGGGGCAAGGCCATCTCAGCAGAGGGAAGGAAGAGGTTTACAGTGGAAAAATAAAGGGAAAAAGAGCCATGGGCAGAGGAAAACCACAAGGGGCACTTGAGAAAACATGAGGCCACACCAGTGCCAGAGGCGGATTCGATTGTCACTTTAATCCACAGACTGTGCATGCACTGTAAACAGGATCATCAGGCGGGCTCGTTATTGGTGTTTTATTTGTCTTTAATATAAAAGTTACAGATCTGAAATGTTCGGAGGAAGATGCCACCAGGGGGGTGGGGTTAGTGGTAAATCTATAATACAACGGAACTGCCTGGGGGGGAGATGCCTGGGAGTGGGGCAGGGGGCTGGTGACTGGGGGCATCACTTTTCCCCGCTCCCTGCCCCATGTGGAGAGGGGACTCAGACTCTTCCCTCTCCCCAAAAACAGGTGATGGCCTCAAGAACGCTGCCTGCAAGACATGGGAACTCACTCCTGGTCAGTCTTGCACAGGGATGTTGTGGGCTTCTGCTCCCCAGGGGCTGCCCCTGGAGAGGGGGGGGTCTCTGGTCAGCAAACCTCAAAGTGCTCCAGGCAAGGGGACCCTCCTTTAGGGTCCCTCCAGCCCTGTGAGCCTGGGGTTGGGACACTTTGCTCAGCTGGGGATGACAGCAGAGCAAAGGGGAGAAGAGGGGAGGAAAGCTGGGGAAGGAAAGCTGGTGGGGAGGAAAGCTGAGGGGCTCAGCCCCATCACACTGGACGAGGTGCTGTGGCCACTCAGACCTCCCATCCCCACTCGTGTCACTGGTCACGAGAGTGAAGAGATCAGTGTCTGCCCCTCTGCTGCCCCTCATGAGGATGGTGAAGACCACAATGAGGCCTCCCCTTGGTCTCCTCCAGGCTGAACAGACCAAGTGCCTTCAGCTGCTCCTCATAACACTTCCCCTCCAGACCCTTCACCATCCTCATAGCCTCCTCTGGACACTCTCTAATAGCTTAATGTCTTTTTTTACATTGTGGTGCCCAAAACTGCACACAATATCCAAGGTGAGGTCGCCCCAGGGCAGAGCAGAGCGGGACAATCCCCTCCCTGGCCCAGCTGGTGATGCTGGGCCTGATGCCCCAGGACACAGCTGGCCTTCCTGGCTGCCAGGGCACTGCTGACTCATATTCAACTTGCCATCGACCAGGACCCCAGGTCCCTTCCCACAGCTGCTTTCCACCATCTCATTCCCCAGTCTGTACACACAGCCAGGGTTGCCCCATCCCAGGTGCAGAATGGGACAGTTGCCCTTGTTGAGCTTCCTATGGTTGGTGGTTGCCCATCTCTCTGATTTGTCGAGGTCTCTCTGCAGGGCCTCCCTGCCCTGGAGGGAGTCGACAGCTCCTGGTGTAAGTTTGTAAGGATTCCTTCCAGTCCTGTGTCCAACTCATTAATGAAGATTAAGGAGCACTGGGCCGAAGATGGAGCCCTGCAGAACCCCACTAGTGACACGTGCCAGCCTGATGTCACCCCAGTCACTATAACTCTGTGCCCAACCTGTGAGCCAATTGCTCCCCTATCACATAACACAGTTATTCAGCTGGATGGAGACAAGCTGCACCCTCCTGTCTCTCTGTGGCATCAAGCCCCAGCCATGACCTCTGCACCCCCAGATGGGGTGGTTCCAGTGCTACCAGCACACACAACACTCCCAGAACAGCCCAGACACAGCCCCCACTGAAGGGGTGCTCACAGTCGCTGGGGCAAAGCCCACACCATCAGCCTTTTCACCACCTCAACATGTTGGGCTTTTAAAAACCCTATTTACAAAGGAAAACACAGGCATTACTTCCTGTGTGGAAGGCTGGGGAGCCTTTGGAGATTGCAAAGCCTTGGCTGGACACAACATGCCCTTAGTGCCATGAAAATAACCCACTTTTGAAGTGATCAGATACCGTGTTTTAGCACAAAAGATTCCTCCTCTTCCTGCTCTGGGGCTGCACAGCACAAACTGTGTTGGACCCCACACTCTCCTCTCCCAGAAGATGTCCTCATGGATGGGGGGGGTCTCTCTGTGCTTCAGCACTTGGTCACCGTGTGAATCCCGTGCCTGAAATCTTCAGGAAAATAACCAAGCGGGGTAAAACCCTGCAAGTGGGGCAGTGTGGCTGTCACTCCCTCCTGGGAGTCAGGTAGAGCTGGCCAAGGCTTTGCAATCTGTTTGGAGAAGGAAGTAAGTGCAGCTCTGATTCAGCCAGAATAAACAGAGGCTTGAGCAGGCACAGAGCTGCTATTGAGAAATAAGTTAAGGATGCTCTGTGAAACTCTATGTCTGTATTCCTGGAGCTGCTGCCCTAAACCTGCAGGATTTTGTTAGAACCCTGTAAAAACCTGCGACCACAGAGAGCTGAGAAGGGTCTCACAAGGCTGCTGAAACCTGCAGGGCACAGTCGAACCCACAATCCAGCTGTAAACCATTGAAGGAGGACAGAGAGGAGGAATGTGAAATGGCCTGGCTGGGGCTGTGCTGGGGAGAACACCCTGGGTGGGACACAGAGAGGGGACAGAGGGGCTGAATAAGGCACACTGAACAGATTGGGGTTAACACTGCATGTGTGGGAAATGACACTGCCCTTTGCTCTTCCACACTGGGTTGCCACTGCCCTGCTGGCTCTGGCATGGCAGGACTGGGGACGGGGACCTGCTGGGGCTCCTGCCAAAGCACAGGTCACAAAGCACAGCACCGAGGGCCAGCCCGACAGGGACCCCCGGGAACAAACATTTGGCAACAGTGAGAGGAGAGAGGAGCAGGGTGATAGGATGGGGTGGCTCGGCTGAGAATAGGGCTCCTTCCTGGTTCCCATTTCCAACCCAGAAATGGACCCGCTGCCTCCTTCACCCAGCTCCTGCACCTGCTCCACAGCCCCGAGCCTCCTTTCTTCCAGCACTTGGAACAACGTTGTCACCGGTTGTGAATTTTATACACACTGGTTTGCACTTTTTCTTTTTTTTTTTTTTTCCTATAAATTCATCGGTATTCAGACATGCATCAAAAATCCCCAACGGATTCTAAACACTAGTATGTACAGTCCATATACTACAGCATTTCCTGTGCAAAAGCTAAGTACCATCGCTAAGAGACACGGGGCCACGGACAGCGACCCGCAGTACCTGGGTAGTCCGTGTTTCCAGGTCCAGAGGGATTTACCGTTGCTTAAATAACGAGATCTGAGAGGAGGAGGGGGATGTGATGACTGGAGATGGCGGGTCCCTGCCCACGTTTTCAGTGCCTCTTCCGTATCTACGACCGGTGCCTTCCTCCCACGAAGAAGGCGCCAGAGATCTGGGGCGAACCAAGACCCCTGTAAACACAAGCAGCTCTCTGAAAGCAGAGCTCCTCTGGCAGGCAGCAGGAACACTTCCACCCTCATCTCCTATGGATGAACACGTTTGGAGGTGGCATTGCAGGGGAGACTCAAACCCTTGGCTTCCACGGCTGCTCCTGCCCGACGTCGCTCCAGAGACAAGTCTGTGGGTGCTGAGCTCTTGCTGACCTTCCTTCGTGGATGAAAACAGAAGCCGGGCTATTCCCGGATGGAATGGGCCAGCAAACCAACACGCTGGCGCAGGACTCTCCTTCCACACAGCTCTCTCCCCAGGTTTAAAGCTGGTTCATGGCACAGAGGGACGGGAGGAGAAGGAGGGCGAGTGCAGCGAGCACCGGCCGATCTCTGCCCTCGGTGGCGGCCGTGCTGTCACCTCTGGCCGGCTGCGAGCGCCCGGCATTCCCACCCCCAGGGATGGCTGCCAGCTGGGAGGGAGGGTGTGTCATCCAGTGACAGGTACAAACATTGAACTCCAGTCTCATAGCTGCCCTCGGCGCCTCTGTGGAGCAATTCTCCTCGCTCGCACCACCCCTCCTCCTAGGTCTTCTCTTCTCGATCTGTTTTCCGCCTCGTGATGTTCCGAGGTTTGATTTTGAGGGACAGTTCCCACAAGGCCTCCTCAGCCAGGTGGTCGCTGAAGTCGTTGAAGAATGACACTATGTCGTCGTTTCTTTTGATGTCGTAATGTCTGGAAAACCACAGAGGAGGGTTAAGCAAGGGGCTACCTGGGGACCTCTCTCAATTTTGGCCACCCCTGGCCTGCTCTAACACATCCAGCACTGTGGTCTGTGCCCAGTACTCATGACAAGGTGTGACACCAGAAAGAGGAAAACCCATCATGCCTGTTGCTGAATTGGGAGGGAAAAAAGGACCCTATCACACAGAAATCAGCAGTTAGGTGTGCTGCCTCTGCTGCAAGACAGCATTGAAGAAAACCCTCCATGTCCTAGAGAACAGAGGAACCAGCAATGGCAAAACCTGCAGGAAAAACTCATCTTAAAGAGAGGAGTGTGAAAACTTTGCACTGGATCTCAAAACTAACATCAGAAAAATGTCTTCACAACTTTTATCTAACATAGACAGGGAAGGAGAACTGCAACCTGTCATTCCCAGCTCTCCTTACATCTCCACCATGATGCTTTGACTTTAGACTCCCTTCCCCTCGCATAGGGGCTCCCAGTCATCATCCCCGCACACCCCAATCCCCACCTGGTGCCCCACAGACAGCTCTGACCCTCCTGTTGCTGCACTTACACTTGCTGGAAGCACCTCATGCTGTCCAGGATGTTGAACTGCTGCCAGCGCTTGGAAAAATTCACTTTGCTGTCAATGTAATCAGGGTTTCCCAGATGAACAAAGGTCAGATCCTGCAGAATCAAGCCTCTGAAAGAGAGAAAGGGACAGTAGGCCAAGGAGTAGGTAAACAGGTACAGAGGTTAGTCACACAGGGGCAGGGTGGCCAGCAAAAAGGCAGCCCAATGCAATCTAACAGCCTCCCACTGCCACCATCATGGCAACCTTATCCAGAGGGAATTGTTTCCCCAGCAGCAGATCCAATGGTGTTCAGGTGCAAGCACCCACCATGCACAGCTGAGGGGCCTCTGAGGGGAGGCACTCATGGCACACTAAGGGTGCTGAGGTTGCTCTTTCACCCTTCATGGAAAGAAGGACCAGGCTGGAAGAAGTTTCTTTACAAACTGGTATTTGCCACCCTGCCTTCCTGTGCTCCCAGACAAATCGCCCCGGAGAGGGCCCATGGGCTGATGTGGCACAGTGCTGTCTTACCCCAGATGTCTGGCAAAAGGCAAGTGCTGAGCTCAGCAGAAGCTGCTGAGAAATCCTTGAAGGAACCATTTAAATGTGCAGAGGAAAGGAACTGCCCACTCACAGGTAGGGGATGCAGGGGGGCTCCACATCGGCCAGAGCCGCTCGGTAGGCGCGGAAGGACGAGGAGCTGTCGATCAGGGTGCAGTACTCAGCCAGGCCCTGCCAGGACACAAATCCCACGGTGACACCGCTGCTGCAAACCCATTTTCTTTGTCATCTCTCCCCAGAGAGCTATGCAGGCCAGAGAGCTAATGCTGTCCTGGAAACACCTCTAAGTGATTTACTCAGCCTGACCCCGACTGTGCATATGCAGATCCTCACTGCCTTCAGCCTCAGCAAGCCTTGGTTTGCAGAGAGGAGGAGGCTGTTCTCCCCTGTGACTGTGCTGGCACTTCTGCAGCTGTCAGGATGCCCAGCCATGCTGCAGGCTTCCAGCACTGTGGCATTACACCCACTGGAGAGCAGATACCCACCATCCCTCCACCGTGGGACATTGCTGAGCTATTGAAACCACCCAGCTGTTTCACACATATCCACAGTTATCCTTCCCCCAAAGATGACAGCCCTGACTGCTCCTCACCTCTGAGGTTTGCTTCTGCCACTCCAGCCTTCTGATGGGGGCAGAATCCAGTGCAGAAAGAATGGCCAGATAGGAATTAAAATTATTCAGCTTTCGTAAGTGCTGTGAAAAGGGAGAATATTCCAGTTACTCAAGAGATCTCAAAAGTCTTCTAAGCATCAAACAGCTCTAATAACCAGAAGGTCCCACCACCCTGCTCCTTTAGGGAGCAGTGTTTGTGATTCACAGGGAAGTTGAAGCTGGTACCTTCATAATCTTTATAAATTTAAGGAGCAGCCTCTCTCGGTCCTGGGCTTTCTCTTGTAGCATAATTATTGACCGGACCCTGGAAGAACAGACAGAAAAAAAAAAGATAAACCCACTTAAGCAGATCTCAGATTCCTTCTTGTTTCATTTAAAAAAATCTGATCACTGATAAGGATGGGCCAACAATACTAAAAACCTCCAACTTAAATGGAACACTCTAATCCACAACAGAGACAGGATAATTTTACACAGTGCATTTATTTTCAAGGGGAATATTTGTCTGAAGGGCTCAGTGATACTGACAATTAATTCCTTCAGGTTACAGGAGGAAACCTCCACAACATTCCTGATTTTCTTTCTCATGTACTCTGAGGTTTTTGATGAGTGTTCTGCATCTATTTCCTGGTCAAAAATATGTGTTATTCCACTTGTAACAAAGGAACTCAAGTCAGCAAGGAATATTTGGAATATTTGCAAGGCATTGGATGTTAAGCACAGTTCAGTGGCATGGTTGTTTTAAGCTCCTTACCAGTAGGACATGTTATTAAAGTGCTCTGTGAACTGTGTCAGGTTGGGGCTCTTCTCTTCATTTTGTTCCTTTGCCCAAAGCAAAACTTCTGGGATCTGCCAAGGAAGAAGTGGAGAGGGGTGGTAAAATACCACACATTAAAATGGGATTTCTGCCTCAACATTCTCAGTCACAGTGTGTGTTCGCAGCCACTTGCTGACACGAGGTCAGCTGTGTCCTACAACACAACAGGTGTCCTGGAGAGCTGGCAGGGAACACCAGAGATTGTAGGGGCTGCTCGTTCCAATCCCTCCCACCACCCTTTCCCCATCCTCATGTCTGTACCTCGATTTTATAGAAGAGTTCAGCATCCAGGAGGGTCAGCTGCTCGGCTATTTCATGACTGTGGAAATCATGCAGTGTCCCTGGCCTGTGGAAAACAAGGATGAAGTAAAAAGGCTCAGAAAATGTGACCCGTTTTCTTCTCTTTCTTATATTTTGGGCTGAGAAAACTTTTGTGTCCACAGGAAAGGGATTCCCTGGCTCTCAAAGGACCAAGATATGGTTACATGCATCTTCCCTCACCTGGCTGCCACTCCTCGGGCTGCAAGAGGTTTGATGGAATTGGCATAGCTCAGCATTTTCTTCTGATCCACTTTATCAAGGATATTCTTGCGTAACACCCTGGCAAGGCTCAGCTCCCCATTGCAGACCAGCCGGAAGACCAGGTCCATCAGCAGCTTGAGAATTTCCTCTGTCAACTCCACTAAGCTGAGAGAAAGATGGAAAACCCAGGGAAGGCATCAGAGCTACGAGACTGAGCTACAGTTTGTACCTCTACCGAATCTCGTCATTCTTTTCTACAAGCAGAGTTGGGTGACTGAAATTCCTCCTCTTCCCAGCTCTTCCCTTCCCAGAGATTCCCTTTTTACTGGTTATTTTAAATCACTGACCCAGTTAGGACACACCAAGAACCTGCTCTTCCAACTGGAGGGTTCAGCAGTGCAAGTATCTCACTGCTCAGGTCAGGGATTTCAGCTGTCAGACTTAACAGGGTTTAAAAACCCCACCTTCCAAAAAACCACATCTTCCTAAAAACCACATTTTTCCACCTACCAGACTTCTGTATGTTACTGACCCCACATCTCCCATCCAAAACAAAGAAAGCAACTCACCACAGCTCATCCACCACTCGCACCAGCACGAAGAAGGTGTTCTTACTGACTCGCTTCTTAAACGTGTCCGGGAAGTGGCAAAACTTCTCATATGTTGGTTGCAAATTAAAGAATCAACTCAGTGTGGTCAGACCAGCATCAGTGCAATCACCAGCTGCCCCAAGGAATCACAGAATCATTGAATGGTTTGGGATGGAATGGACCTTAAAGATCACCCAGTTCCACCCCCCTGCCATGGGCAGGGACACCTTCCACTCGACCAGGTTGCTCAGAGCTCCGTCCAGCTTGGCCTTGAACACTTCCAGGGATGAGGCACCTACATTAGAACAGCACACTATTCTGTTTTAATGGAAACTGGTGTTCCATTTCCAGGAGATGAGGGACACTGATACGGCTCTAATTAAGATGGCATTAAGCTGATACCAGCTGCAGGGGCATGAGGAGCCACTTACACCTCATAGAATTGATGCTGGAAGAGCAGGTGTACCTTGAAATTGTTCTCTCTAAGGTGGAATTTAATGAGCAGCACTCCTCTGCAGGGATCTCCCCCACCGGTCTGTGACATCTGGTTTCAACAGATCTCAGATGTCACCTCTACCTTCCTCGTTGCCCAATTTGCTGCAAGGAGAACGGTGACAGGGGAGACAGCACAGGTTGAAAAACCTTCTGCCAAGTGGAGAAAGGGAAAAGGAAGAAGGTTGTCAGTAAGTCAGGGGCCTGCAGCACTGCCCCAGACAGTGCTGTCACTGACTGGGAGCTGTGCTGTGTCCTTGGTGAGCCGATCCCAGCTGGAGCTCAGGGAGCAGTGGCTCTGCTGCAGATGGCAGTGATGAGCCACAAAGCAGGACACAGTGACGTCAGGCTCCCTCTGACGTGGGTGCACAGCACCAAGGCCCACGAGGCTTTCTCACTGCCCAGACCCAGACACTGACCCGCTCAGCTGGCAGGGAATGGAGCCATGGGAATAGAGCCAAGGGGAAGGAATGGCAGGCAGGGTGCTCAAGAAGCCTTCTCCATCTTCTGCCAGAAATGCTAATGCTCACCCTGCACATCAGGGCCCTGCTTTGTTACCAGTTACAAGCTCAGTTCAGAACTGGGGGGCCAAGAGCCCAGCATTTCCAATGCTGAGTTTATTGTAGTAAAATAGAGAAAAGGCCTTGATGGTTTAGTCATCTCCAGTATTAAACTACACCTGCCCATAATCCCCACAGCCCCTCTGGAAGGCAGAAGGTGCCCTGATGCCCACTCTAGAAAACAAGATGTCCAAAACAAATGATAATTACCCAGTGATGTACAGAAAACCTCAACTGCTCCTCTCCCCTGACAGGACCCTCAGCTAACAACTCTCCGGTCTGTTATCCACCCTGCCTGGACCTGCCCTGCTGCAATTCCCATTGCAGAATGTGGAGGTGAAGGAATTCCTGCCTGGGACACCTCCAGGGCCAGCACATCACTGATCACACTGTCAGCAGGCTTCTGACCAAACAGCTTGCCATCAGCTCCTTCCATAATGACTGCCCAGCTCTGATTCCTGGTGGGAGTGAACTGCCACTCATGCAAAAGGATATCTGTACTGCAGCTTCTTGATGAGCTCTTCAGGGGTAATAAATGTCCTGTATGTAGTCAGAAAGGCTTCACAGTACAGCACCAGATCTAGGGAGAGAGACATGGACACATTTTGGCATGAATGGACTTCCCAGAACTGCTGTGCTGTTGGTCCTTACCAGCAGATGGACCCTGTAACACAAGAGCAGCAGCGACACTGCCCTGTCCCCACTGCCCCGGCCCTGGCTCCCATTTGCAGCATTTGAGCTCAGGGCTTTGTTTATTCCACCACCAAAGGGGTCAGTGAAAAACACCTGCTTGTGGAACAGGAACTATCAGTAGTGGGTCAAGAAAAACCATGGTTTAGACCTTGGGCATACTTTACAGAGAAGATCTGATGGTGAGAGGTGGCTGCCTGTTGTGTCTCAGCCTCTCTCAGGCAGCACAGAGCCCTGTCACGGTCACTCTGCCCCCTGATGAGGAACACACGTGTTTCAACATGATGCTCTGGTGCTGCAGATCTTCTGTCCTTACTGCATTCCAGGAAATTTGTCCCAGAACAGTGTAAATATAAGATTATTTTCAGCCAAAAGAAGAGTAAATTGCACTGCAAAAACTGACACTACCATGGCCACGACCCTGCCACAACACAGATGATGACATGGGGTGAGTTAGTTTGTGTTAATTCTTCAGCAGGATGGGGGTGCTGCAGGGCCCAGAATCACAAAAGGCTTTGGGCTTTGCCATGGGCACAAAGGATGGAACTTGAAAAAGCAGGGATTGCAAATGGGAAAGCAGATTTCAGGTCAGGACTGTAGAACTCTCCTGGGCAATGCCTGGTCACTGTGGACAGCAGTGTCCAATGGGAGCATTAACTCCAGTACAAACCAGCAGCAGGATGTGCAGTGGGATGGCACCCTGCCCCTGCCAGGAGCACCGTGGGCAGACTGGGAGAAAAAGCTCCTGCTGGGCCTGCCCAGGCTCGGCTGTGCATGCAGAGCTTGTTCCAGCCAGGACAGGGATCACCCCACACCCACGTGCTGTAACATCCATCCATTGCCATGGAGGGTGGGAAGGGGCAGGGCACAGTGGGGTAGCTGTGCCTCTCTACCTGCAATGTTTTTCTTGGCAGGAACCTCGTGGCAATGCTGCTTCCTCCTGCTCTTAAATCAGAGACTGCTGCTGCCTTTTGGTTACAGACAATCAGACATAAGCTCTAAAGCCAGAAGCTGGGTGGTCATGTCAGGGGTGAGCCCCAGGCCTCATCCAGCTGTAATCCTGCACTCACAGCAAGTGTGTGTGGCTGTGAGCACTTAACTGACCACGGATTTTATTCCTAAAGACCACAAGTCTCTCGTTATCCCTTATTCCATTTAGCTCTTTTAGAAAACTCAAACGGACAAGAAGCATCATGCAACAGGGCGTGGAGTTACATTTATTCTGGGTTCCCATCTGCCCAAAAGGCAACGTGAGGTAATACAGCTGGTCTGCTCTGGCACTTGAAGCTGCCAAGAAATTCATCTTTAAAGGAAAGCCTCTTAACTCTACCCCTCTGTGCCGTTTGGCTGATTGATTTACAAGCCCTGAATTCTTCTCATTGTAAGCTTAATTCATTAACCCTCTCAGTCACCCAAACAGTGGGTTAGCATAGCACAAATTCCTCTCTGCTCCATTCAGCTCCATGGCTTGGCAGTGCCTGTGAGGCCAAGCACAGGGACTGAGAACCTGAGCTCCCTCCACCCAGCAATCCCCAGCTGCACCACTGGGCAGTAAAAATCCTGCTCCAGTTTTCCCCAGTCCTGAAAGGTTCTCCACAGCTTTCACCCCACTGCTTGCAGCACCCTCAGAGCCCCCTGTTCATGAACTGGAGGTCTAAGCACACATCCCCTTACCAAGCAGCTGTCTTTCAGCAGGAACAGTAGGGAAGTTCTTCCACTGTGATGTTCCAGAGAACAGCAGGAGTAAATCAGAGTTTCTCTATTCCACTTTCAGCGTTTTTTATAAGGGATATTTCCACCACCTCATTTAGACTATTTTCTTTAAAATACATATCTACCCTTGGCACAATCAATTGCCTCCTCCTCTCTAGTATGTTCCTAACTTTGATCCTTTCTTCCTGGATTTGGTGCCCAATGCAAACTGAGAAACAGCTGTCAGGGAAAGGATTTTCTTGGTAGCTGAATAGTGCTGGTAAGTAATTGCAAACATCTTATGCTACAGTAAAACCCCTGTCATTTAAAAATGTACATGAAAGATATTTCCCCTTTGACTATCAAACCTCTAAAATACAAGTGCTGAGTGATTCAGTGGGTTAGTGTTTTGCTTTGCATCCCAGGAGATAAGGAGATCAATCCTGGTTAAGGCCATCAGCACAAATGTGTTTGGCAGGTTCAAATCACTCTCTGGAAACACTGCAAAGGCTGTCTTTGCCACAGGTCTTGAATAGGAGAGCTTCGTGTGGGTGGTGACTGGGTTTGGAGAGATAAAGTGGGGTTTTAACAAATCCAGAGCCAAGGGTTGATAACATCCCCTTTCCTCCTCTGCATCTCCTTTCCTGTACTGTGGATTCCCTCTCTGAACTGGCCTGGGTGGCTACCAGGATGCAAGTAGTAAAAAGTGGGACTAGGAAGTGACAGGGTAAGTTGAAAATGAGGGTGTCAGCAGATCAGCACCTGAACAGCCTGCCCAATGCCCACGGGTACTGCATCAGACCCAAACCAACATCCCTTTTTTCCTACTTCCATGCAACACTCACTCCAGCAACTTCTGCATCCCCACTGCCCTGACATCCAAAGGTCAAGGAGCACCACTGAACACAGGATCCATGCACAACAGGCTGGTCACTCCTGCATTCCCAGAAGGCAGTGGCCCAGCTCAACAGGTGCAGGGTCACCAACAGAGCACTGTCACTGGTGTGCCTCGCCTTCCAGATCTGGGCAAGGGCTGTGAGGAGTTAATACCATCCCAGCTGCTAAATGGAACCACCAGGGGCTTATCCAGCTTACCTCCATTTACCACAGATAAGCACAACCCCCCCAGGCTGTGCAGGGGATCCCTGCAGACCCTCCCCCAGGCCCAGCTGCCTCCACAGCAGAAGGCAGAGGCAGAAGACCAGAAGATCAGCAGCCAAAGGCCGTGCCAGGCTGTGCCCCTCAGCTCTGCCCTGCTGCATCCACGTACCTTTCCTGTCAGTCTCCGTTGCGTGCACCAACAGGATGTCTCCAGATCCACCACGAACGTCTGGCCCATCATCCCCCTGCAACGGGAACACAACCATGTTAGGCACGGCCCAAGGTTCCCTTCGGCCTGGTTTAACAGCGCTGGGGTTCAAGCTCAGCAGCAACTGGCAGTGTACACAATGTTCCTGGCACTGCTCACAGCACAAGCTGGGACATGGTCTTCAGTGCTGGGCTAATCCTGGAATTGGGATAAAGCATTTGGTGTCCCAGATGAGGAGCTGGGCTGATCCTTACCCGGGATCTCTGACTCCTTAAGGCCAGGCTGTGAAGCTTAGTGAAAGCTGAACCTTCTGTCCACAGAAGAATGAACACAAATGCCCCAAACGCTCCCAGAAGACCATTAACAGAGCAGCAACACTGTGTGAACTGTCTCAAAGTTCACACAGCCACGTACCACAGTGGCTGTGGGGTGGGAGGTCACGCATTCAACTCCCATGTTGCTGGAACATCAAAAACTAGCAAGTTAATTCCCTAATCTGGAACTATTTGGCCAGAGGTCACCTGAAGCGATCCAATAACCAGGAGCAGAAAACAGCCCTGCTAATTGCTTGACCCCTGCCTTACCACTCTCTAAAACACTCTTCTAGCTACTGCATTTCACAACTCAAAATATGCAAAACTGATCCATCACTCAGCCAGCGGTTCCCACACTGCAGGAAGCAGCTCACAGTGACAGTTCTATACTGTTTCAAAAGTGCAGATCATAAAGAAAAGAAAGAAAGGAGACATTAAGACACACATCTACTAGTCCCAAATGCTCAGAAATCACTGATTTTTAAATGTTTTTTTAAAGGAAATGATCCAGCAGAGGAGGAGGATTGTCATTTCAATATGGAAACCAGTGAAAAAAACATGGATTACAGCCATGGAGCAGCTATGTCTAAGATGTGAATATTTCAGGTGACCCTCTGGCAAGACTAATATGAAACACTACTTAAAGAATGAGTAATAGCTTTTCCTGCACATCTCAGCTGACCAAAGAACACTCCTTAAGTGCCAGTAAATGATACATTCTCTCTGTTTCTCAGACCAACCCCCTGACAGTCTGAAAGCTTCAAAAGCCTGCGTGTTCCCTCAAGCTGCATGTCAAAGACAGCGTGGTTCAAGAGCACAGCGAGCAAAGCTGGCTGGGAGTGCACCCGAGGCCAGACACGAAGCTGTTTCTCAAATACAAAACAGTTCCTTCGGCTGCTTTTCCACATCAGCAACACAATGTCCTGCTCATTCACCTGCTGAACCTGCCATCAGGCCGAAAGGCCAACACCATCAAGCCACACCTGGATTTCTTGTGCTCAGGCTCTCAGGTGATTCATTCCAAGACTGTCGCAGGATGAAGAGGTGGGAAGGGGCAGACTGGGAAAAGGGCACAAGATGTGCTGTTTTTTAGGGAGACATTTCACCTTCTGTTAAAACCTCATTCGTTGCTGATGCTCCCTGCCTGTACCAGCATCTCATACTTTATAACAACAGCCTGCACTCACATCCCAGTTCTGCTGCAACCTACTTTTTAATATCAAATAAGAGGTGATGCCTTGCTTGTGCACACAGAGAATCAGATTTCAACACAGTGTAAACCAAAGAGTACAAAAGCAAACCCTGAATGCACTTACCTCTTGCTTCAGTGTTAATCTAGCCATGATTTCACTGTGGTCAATAAGGGACAGCTCATCTACCTCTTCCTCCAGCTGTGACGATTCCAAATTATCTGGTGACTGTGGCTGCCTGTGAAAAAAAGAGGGAAATAACCTTCATTAAATGACAGTAAGTACACAGACACTCTGGAGGTAAACCTTCTGCAAACAAACCCAAATGTCTGGCTCTAATTCTGTTGCTTTGTGCATCTCTTGAAACAGAGGAAGATGAACATTTAGGCCTGAACACTTGTCTGTCTGCATTTCTGGCAGGATTTTACTATGCCCTGCATAAGTACACACTTCTATGTCTCCTTAATCCACCAAATTTTTAGTGCACACAAATCTAAGCCCTTCCTCAAATGTATAGAGACTGAACCTACTCTACACATACATATCTTAGTCAGTTCACGACCCATTGTGCTGAGACAAGGGGAGATGACAGGCTCTCATTTTGCAGGAAGGCAGAGCAGAAAGCTCTGACCATTTTTCTGGTGTACATCCCTAACTCTATTCCTACTTTCTCGTGCCTGGACGTGTGCTCTCTGTGGCTATGTTCCTAAAAAAAATATAATATACTTATGTTCTTCATAGCTTTCCCTAGGCACAGGCCAAAATCCCATGCACCAGTCGGTACTTTGAGCTGATAGTGAGCTTTGCAGAGCACTCTTGTGTTGTCTCCTTCACTGCAGGGATTAAAACCCTCAAACCAACTGCAGGGAAATGGGGGAGGGAAGTTGACTGTCACACACAAATCATCTCTGTTCTCTATTTTTGCTTTAGAAATGCAATTGCAGAGCAATCTCGAGCAGCAGGGAAGCACTCACTCCACTCCTCCTGAAGCCCATCTGTTACAGCTTGCACCTCTTCATTTACATAGGCAAATGATAGCTAAGAGCATTAGAAGGGATATAAAGCCTCCTGCTTCAGGGCCTCAGCCAGCCTCTAACTAGCAGGGTTAGGAAGAAATTCCCCTCTGGAAGACTATTCCAAACAGCAATACTGACTCTTTTCACACGTTTTCCTGGAAGCAGGAGGTAGCAGCCAGTGTCAGTGACAGCACTGCCAATGAGATGGACTGAGGATGGCTAACATGGGCTGCACTGACCCCCAGGGGCTCCCTGAGTCCAGCAGGGCAATCTTGCCAGGATCCTCCTTGTCCAGCAGGATCCCATCACTCACTGGCTGTCCAAAAATGTGGGCTTAAAAGTTTAGAGAACACAGAGGAGGTTGAGGGCAGAACAGGCAGGGTAGTTTGGCAGAGGGGATGTTGGGAGGGCTCTGTACCCTTCAGGCTGGAAGCAGAAGCACCAAGGGAGCCAGGCTCACCTGTCAGCACCATCTTTGCCCTCCTTCCCCATGGAACTGCTGTTCACAGCGGAGTCTTTGGAGTCTTTGACAGAGGGAGATTCCTGCCAAGAGAAAGAAGTTTTTCATTATTACGTGGGGTTCTTGAGCCCAGCCAGCCTTGCACTTACAGTCTGCCTGCCTCTAAATGGCCCTTTACTGTAAATTCCTACAGAGCGGTTAAAGACTGATGCAAGTTAATGCCAAATGCCAGGAAAACACAGAAGTTAATCAGACAGGAAATTTGGGACCATCTCTGGAGACTAGTGTAATTAGTACTGTTTGCTTTTAACATTGTGAAATGATGCTGAAAGTTACAACACAAGTCAGCTGTTGTCTTGGATTTTAACCCTCTCGTGACCTTTTATTTTTCCTCCAGCCCTTACTGTCGAAGTACACTTGCCTCCTGCTTTAATCCAAACGGACAGAGCCAGCTCTGAGCTCTCCAGTTTCAGTTCCCCTGCTGATCACAGCCCCCCTGCCTTGGGGGGGGGATGCTCACTGGTTCCTACCTCCCTTCTCTCCCATCGGAAGAGGTTTCTCGGTGATGCAACGTTTCCACTCCACAACTCAGGGCTGTGGAAATGAGGCTAATGCAAAAAAGCAGAACCAGCTGAACCTGCGGCTCGGAACAGCAGGTAGAGAGCTCGGAGCAAAGATAGAGCATTTTAAGTGGGCCATTTATTAAGGAGACAAATAGCCATGAACGGCAAATGGGAATATTAATGGGAGTTCGGAATTATTTAACATCATGCAGAGCGAACCTTGGAAATTCAACCTGGTGAACAGACAGGACTGAAACCACCTACACACTATTCACTCAGCATGGAAAACCCTCTGGTGAGCTTAGGTTTCGTGGTGTCTGAAGGATTTTTCCAGACTATATCTGTAAAGCCCTTTGCTTCAAAGTTGAGAACCCGCTCGCAGCTGCCCAAGAGGATGGGCCTGGCCAGATGTGTCTCCTGAAGGGAAGTGATGGGAGCACTATCTCTTGGCATATTTGACACCAGCATGGATAAATGTCTCGGAGACATCCTGTGGAGGAGATGTGCCTTCCAAGATGAGGGCAGGCAAAAGGATCACCACGGACCTCTGCTGCTGTTTCCTATGACCCAACAGGAAGACGGGACCTCCCTGGAATGGAAAACGCCCTTGCTCCTTTAGGAAATATCTAAGATATGAGGCTTGAAGAAGGGAAGAAAAAGCATGTGAGTACAATGCTAAATCAACAGCTTACTTTCGTATCCAAAGAGCAAAGGAAGAAAAATTTTTAGAGCACAAGGCTTTCTGTATTAAAATAGGGAAGGCAAAGCAGTTCCAAGAAGAGACACGGCCCCAGGATGGCACTGGTGAGGGTGCAGCTTTCTGGAAGGGAACCTCAGGCAAGCAGCTCCAAACAGACAGCAAAGCGCAAAGGAAAGAGCACGGCAAGAAGAGCCATCCCTGCCTCCTGCCAGGGCTCGCTGGAAGCATCGCCTGCTCTCCACCCAAGCCTGCAGCCAGGAGTGGGCAAGCAGAGGGATGGCCAGCAAGGGAGCTGGGGCAGCAGGATGGACACAGGAGCTCCAGGGTGTGCAGAAGAGGCCGGTGCCAAGCGCGTCAGCCCCGGTGTGAACTCAGCATGCACCAGGCAGCCCCTTCCCGGTGTCCGGCCCTCTCCGGGTTACTTACTCCTTCAGAGCGAGGGAGTTCCCCGTTGCTCTGGCCAGAGGAATACAAATTGACGTATTCACCCTCACCAGCCTCCTCACTGGCGTTTTCACTCTGAGGGAGACAGGATGAAAGGAAATACGTGATGGTGTTGCCCACCAGCACTGAATGTTAGTGAGAGAACGTGCCCACGGGCCGGGAGCAGAACTGCCCTTGGCAGCCGCTGTCACATAATGGGGAGTCGTTCTCTGTCTCCAACACTGGCCATTGAGGCTGTACCATCCCAGGGGTCATTATTTTCTGGTTCTTGAGGACTGTACCAAGGGCCCTGAGCTGCAGGAGGACAGCAGCAGGCACTGCTTTGGAAGAGCTGTGGACTCCGTGTGAGACTGCCAAGGTGCAACGGGCACGTGTGGATTGCAGGGTGCCGGAAGCGGAGCGTTCAGAGCTGGACACACGAGTGCCTGTCCTACCCTCACTGCAGTCCTGTCACTGAATGCAGAACAGCCCTGCAGCCCTGAGGGCATCAAAGGCATCCCCCAAACTACTCTACGAGACCCATCACACCAGAATAAACCAAACCCGAGCGCTTCTGGGGGATAACAAGGACCCAACGCAAGGAAGATGCAAAGCAAGGTCACGTCCAAAGCGTGAAAACCTGCACATTTAGTCTGTAATCAGTGACCCTCTTCCAATCCTGGTGAAGAGGCAGCACTAGAAGGCCCTGTGCTGACAGCTCTAATCCCATCAACTCTCTGCTTCACAGGAGAGGAAAGAGGAACTGTCTTGAAAATGAGGTGTTTAAAAAAGTAGCTGTAATGGACAAACCTGCTCAGTGATCTGCAAACTGACCTGGGACCTCAAACTAGCAGTGTGGGAACAGCATTAGCCTAACTTCACCAACATGTGATACCTGCCACCAAGGGCACAGCTGGAGCTGCTGGGAAGTGGGAAAAGCAGGAATCTGGAGAGAACAACAGGTTTATGCACAGGAGAGACAGAGCTGGACTGCACCCATTGCTCCTGGGGCTCTCCAGAGACTTAGGAGGGAGCAGGGCAGCAACTGCAGGATGGAAACTGTTGTAAGGAGCCTGTGTTTAGAAACTATCAACCTCACAAAACACTTCTTTACCTCCCTCAGCTTTGTATTACAATTGCAGGAAGCTACAGCAACTTCTCCTCTCCCCTTCACCAGCATTTGACATTTTGTGTTTCCTACTCATGTGTTAATGTTTTCTCAAACCTGCTGAGGTTGTTCATTTTTTCTAGCTACCATTTTTATAAGAAATATCTACTCTGCAATTCACACATGCACTTGGAAACCAGACTAGACCACACTTAGCATGTATTAATACAAGAGACATTTTCTTTTTTTAAAAAAACACAACAAAACCAAACAAATAAAGGCAGCCTTGTGTTAAGGTGCATCATTATCTCTTTGGATGGTCTCACCGAAGGCGTCTGGAGAGAATCAGTGAAAGAGGTTTCAGAAGGAAGGCAGACAGGAGCATTCCCGTTAAAGCTGCTCTCCTGAGAAGAGGAGTTTGGCACATCCACAGTGCTGGGTGACTGGCTGGCTGCGGCGGGCACCGCCAGGTCGGGGCTCGGAGATGGATGGACGGGCGGAAAAGGCGGGGTGGAGCAGGAGGAGGAGGTAGAAGACAGGAAAGGAGGTATGGAGACTTGGTTGTGAGGCACAAAGTCCTGGGAGTAGGACCTAAACACGGATTTGTACTGCAGGATGCAGGGACGTACAACACAAAAACAAGGAAGAAGGGGAAAGGAAAGAGAGACAGACAAGAGAAAAGGTAATTAGATCGGCAGCAGCGTAGCAGTGACAGCACAAGGCATTTCTAACACAGGCAGCACTATTTCACCATCCACACACTAGAGCAGGAATTGCTACCTGGGATACATCAACCAGTTTTTTCAGGAGAGGCATGTTCTGGCACAAACAGCAGCTCAGCTGCTCAACTCACAGAGGGAAAGTGGGCAGTGAGGTGTGACCTGCAGGTATCCAGCCTTTCCTATGCAGGGAAAAGCCTGGGTATCTCAGTACTGATGCAGTGACCCCGAAAATCACCCAAGTGGAGGAAAGGATGTAAAAGCATACAGAAATCAGGACTCTGAGCATGCTAGAAGTATCTAGACAGAGAAAAGTACTCCAAGTGCTTCTTGCTTTTCTGGGATTTTCCGCAGGATCCAAATTTAAGATGCTGTTTGCTCCAGCCCTGTAATTTAGCAGCTACTGTGTCAAGTCTGTTCCAGAACACACAGCTCCCAGGGAGGAGCAGCTGGATACTGCCTTCAAAGTTACACTGAAGGATACAGGGAGATTATGCTGCTACTCCTTCCCATTCGAGAAAAACAGGGAGCAAAAATGATAATTGCCCTCAGGAGCGATGAATTCCTTATCAAACTGATCCTTTAATGCAGTGCCTCGAAGACTCAGCTGAAGAGATGAAAAGAGATCATCTGCGTAAAGCTTTATTTCACTATCTCTCCTAATCATCAGATTACTGTTCAGATAATATTAAACAGGGTGCAGTGGGAATATATTGTGCCAAGAAAAACAAGAGCAACCCTCTGTCTTTTAACATCTGGTGCTAGTAAGATTTGCCATCAGGGTAAGTCCAAAACAAAGCTGACAACCATTAAAAAAAAAAAAAAAAGACAGACAATAATGCTAAATCTGCTGGAGAGGAGTTTATTTTAAAACCTGCAGAGCTCAACCACTAGTGAGATCTGTGTCAAAGTCAAGTGGACTGAAGGAAGAGCCACATCATCCAAAAAAACCCACACTGAAACAAAGCTGTGGCGCTGCTCGGTTGAGTGATCTGCTGCAGAAGGATGGTGCAGTACAGAGCTCTCAAGAAGCACAGACACAACTTGCTCAAACCAGGCTGAAAAGTAACACTGCTGTGATGTAAAAAGAAGGGGAAACAAGGCAGGAATCAGAGAATTCAGGCTACATTTTCTCAGGAGAGCTGAGCTGGTTAAGCAAAGCTTAGTCCATCACCTGAGCCACAGCAGCATCCAGCTCAGCAGTGGCGTTTTTGTTTCTACCTAGGAAAGATGTGAGCATAAAAAACTAAACTGAGAACAGCCTCGGGCCAGAAGCCTGGTTGGAAAAAGCTTTTCCACTACAAAGGAAAGGAAATGTAAAGGTCAATGGTTAGACTTTACCTTCAACCACCTTAATCCTTGAGTGGCTGCCCTCCGCTGTGCCTGGAGTCCAGCAGTGTTCTGAGTGTATTCTCAGGGCCCAAAACAAATTGCAGGCCATAATACAGAGGAGGGGAGTGGGATGCTTTGGAAAGAGAGCTTAAAAGACTACTGAAAAATAATTAAAATGCAAATCCCCACCACATGCCTGTGGCTAAAAGGAGACTGGCTTTAGGACAGGCTCCTCTCTCTTCCTGCCCATTTCTTTCCGGATGAGCAGCGCTGGCTCCAGGGACACTGTCAGCTTTTGGAGCTGCCTCAGTAACAATGACAAGTCTAATCTCTGTATTTACTTTCTGCCTGGATAAATGCTCTACATTTATTCATTTTCACTTGCATGGCACAAACCACTAAATCCCTCGTAAGACGCCAGGCTCATGACATCACCTTGGCTCAGCAGATTCATTTATGCCTGCCTGGTATTCCATGATCTCACTGCTGCTGATAGGCCAACTATCACCCCAAGTCCCAGCCTAGACCCCAAACCACTGCTGCCATGGCTCAGGAAGGCGCTCAAAAAACTGCAGTCCTGGTAACAAGACCCTCCGCTCCTGTAAAGGAAATAATTAGCTCCAACAGAAGCTGTGTGCCAGCTCCCCTGGAGCTGGGCTTCCTGCACCCACACGGGACAGGCGGCACACGCTGTCCCTCACTTTGTAGTTGATGGACATCTACCACAGAGGAGTTCCAAGGGGTTTTGTCCCTGACCTGCCGAACCCAAAGGAAAAGCCAGGCTTTTTCAAAGCAGCAGTGGAGCTCACGCAGGGCAAGAGTGAAAGGAAATGAGTGTCCTCAGCCAAGTCACTCTGGGACAGGCAGAGCCCTGCGTGAGGTGCTGGCAGGGTTAGCTCAGGGCAGACTCTGGTGCCCTGCAGCCTGGGCCAGCAGCTCAGAGAGATGAGTTATTGCTTAACATTTGCACAGCTTCTGCCTTGAGGAGTTTCAGAGAAATTAATCCCAATTCAAAGGCAATTTAAACCTAAATATAACATAACATTGCATAAATTTTACAAGTTTAAATGCAGATATGTTAGTATCGACAATGACTATATAATTCATCTCTCCTCGGCCTCATCAATACACCTTTCAGAACAACATCTTGGCATGAGATATGTTGAAAATCCCGGTTTAAGTTTCAGGTACCCAGGAAAATGCATTAATCTTCATTATGTGATCCGTGAACAATCATTTAAGGATGCAGACAGGCCCTCAGCATGCTGTTAACAAAGGGAACAGCACAGAGAAGCCTTTGGAGCATTGGCATTAATTAGTCAGACTGCTCTCGACTTCCAATTTTGTAGTAAAGTTGCATCTTGTAGAAAGGGAGCCAGGGAGCCCCCTCCTTCCTCCGGAGCCTGCAAGCAGCTCTGGAATTCCAGTTATGCAGCCGTGCTGGGACAAGAGCCAAGACTGAAGCGTACTTTAAAGAGGGGGAAAAAAAACCACCCTGCAGTGAAGATGATGTCCATATGGCACCTATTCCTCTGCTCCCCAGCCTGACCCAGCCCAGCCAGCAGCTGCAGCAGGAATTGCAGCAATGGCTTCCATGGGATTTGGGTGTTGCACATCTCTTGGAAGCCCTGCTATCCTCTGAGAGACATACTCTTTTGGGGAGGGGACAGTCCATTCAGCACAACTGTCACAAGGAAACAAGTAATCCTCTAGTCCTCCCCATAAGAGGCAACAGTTTATCTTGGAAACAAATCAGTGCCTCTTTTAATCTGCTTCTTAGAGGTTTCCTGCAGGGTCAGTCAGGCCTTGGTTATGGCTGTACAGACACAACCTCCTACTCCATGGCTTTGCTTTAAGTGAAGTATTTCAAAATAATCTCTGGGAAAGCTAGAAAAAAGGGTGCAACGGGAATCTTTGGGAAAGGATGCTTTCCTCTATCCAAACTCCGGCCACGCTGCCAGCTCCCACCACAGGACCAGAAGATGATCCCGACCTATGACAGCAAACAGCCAAGACAGGGAGAAGAGAGAGAGATCTCTCTGCTCTCACCAGTAAAGTGGCTTTTAAAAGGACCTATCTGCCACTTGGGAAGTACTTCCACAAAGCGTGCTTTGAGCTGGGAGCACTCTTGTCTCCTGGGAACAGCAGGAAGCAAACGTGCCCGGCCCTGAACATTTACCACACACCGTGACACACAGAGGTCTCCCAGAGACGGCATCTTTCAACCTTTTCAGTTTGCTGCCTTTGATTTTTTTGCAACAGTGAATATTTTAGGACAGCTTTCCATCATTAGCAGTCGTGTTACAGGATGTCCCAAAGGTCAACGACATTCTGGCTGTTTATTTGGATTAGATGGCAGGAGATAAGCACTCTAATAGGAAACTTATTTCAAGAGTGATGCTTCTCCACGCTCACTAGGCATGGTTGACCACAGCTAACAGGGAGACAGGGATATATATGCAGGGAGTCACTGGCTGCAAGTTACAACAGTCTCAATCCTAAATCTGAAGCTGAATTCAATTATATGGCTGACAGAGCATCTGCAGTATCAGCAGACACAGTCTTTACCTTTTAAGCATAGCCTTCTCAGTTACCCTATGGATTTCTGCCAAATTAATCTGCCATCCTGCCAGACACTCCCAGATCAGGTAGAGCTTCAGACTTCCAAAACATGAAGCTATCAGAGGAAAAGATCAATCTTTTAGATATCCTCTGCTAATGCTATTAAGAGAATGACATGGCAACATGCCAGAACTGGATGCCCAAATTCTAACAGTACAGAACTATGTTCACAAAATACTGGGTGTTGCACAAAGTCGTTACACCCTAAGAATATAATTGCACAGACAACTATTGGAAAAGACTTCCTATCTCATGACACAATGCTGGGCTTCCAGGTACTTTTGCTAATGAGGAAGGAAATGCTCCTGCAATGAATGGCTGGAAACACAAGCTGCCAACAGAATGGTTTCAAGCACTGCCACAGGAAAGGCAGCAGCTCCTCGGGTTGGAATGTTTCTCAGCAAAGCCTCTGACCCAGCTGCACAACTGACCTCCCTGGTTCAAAGCAATGGTTTGCCCAGCAGAGGGATGGATGGGGTTTGCTGTGTCTCCCGGCTTCTGCACAAGAAAACACAACATCCAAACTTCTCCTTGAGAGGGAGGGATTCCTGTACATCTTTGCAACAAAACAAATAAGGGGGCAGTGGGGGAAGAAAACATTTGTAAGATTTATTAACCATGCTGTCATGCATCTCTCCTTTGAAACTATCAGAAAAATTCAACCTGATTGCACCAACAGTGTCAACTCTTCTTTACCTTGTAGACAATACCACCATGTTTAGGAAGCAGACCTCGGAAAGGCAGAGCCTGGAGACAGAGACAAGACTCCTAAAAAGCCAGTCACACAAAAACCATGGTGTGTGTGGTCTATGAAGTCAACGTGGGACTGTTTAGATAGACCTAACACAGAGACCTGTAGTGCTCCAAATACAAGGAAATGTACAAACCATCAGAGGAAGTGGTTTTCAGAAGCAGGATTCAGTGATGCCAGCAGGCACTATTAATACCAGCACTATTAATACCAGTGTCCAGGCCTGCCGTGGGCAGTGGAAATGAACACAAACACAGAAGGAATGCTAAACAGGAAAGGCAAAACAATACCTAGGACTCAGCAGCTGGTTAAATGGATGCAAATCTTTCCTTTCCCCCTTTCCTCTGCTCCAAGTTAAGGAGCCAAAACCTGAGGACAGAAATGAACAAACACACTACGATTTCCCAGTCCCTGGTTTGATTGAGGCTTCCACCATATGAATGAAAACAGCTCAGTCTCTGCTGAGGGCCAGAGCCTGGCGTGTGCTGCAGGCTGGAATTGTGCTACAGGAACGGGAGCAAGGCAGGGAAAACATGGGAAGCACATGTCTGCATTGTGCACGCCTTTAACCACTTATCTGACCCCCCCTTTTCCTGAACATACGTTAGCACACACACAAGAAAGAGAAACAGTTGCTGTGAATTTTCTGTGAGCTTGCTCAATTTGTTCAAGAATGGTGGGAACAAGTGAGAACAGAAGCGCTGAACTGGAGCTTTCATAAGGAAATCACTTGCGCCTTCTGCTGGAATCTGACAGCCAATTGGTTTCTGGAAAATTACTGGAAATGTTTCTTAATTAAAAAGAAAACATAAGAAAAAACATTTTGAGAAAGGAGAGTTATTTCTCCCCAGTGGAGGATGCAGCCAAATTTCCACTAACGGCACGTACACGTCTCTGAGATACAACTGTTCCTTGTTTCAGTGAGGAAAAGCTTCCACAAGACTTTCTGCAGCCTTTGGAGGAAAATGTGTGGATAGGCAGCAATAGAGCTTGTCGCCGGATGATTTCCTCTGTCAGTGCAGGGCTCTCCAGCTGCCAGGAAGTATCAAGATTCCAAGGTCTGATTCCTGCCACTCGGATATCTGCCCATCCACTTCCAGTCAAACAGCACAAGGAGTTGCTAAACCAAGGCACAGTAGCTCTGTGTTCACAAGAAGAAGGGAAGGAGGTGATCAGCTAGAAAAAGACTACTGCCAAGAGTCACCAAGGAGGGTGCTTACTGCACTCCTCCCTTCCCGCTGTTTAGTGCTTTCAGAAGAGATGGGAATCCCTAGAATGATCCTTGACAGTACCATCCACTTGTCCCCCAGTGTGGGATTTAACAGCTTAGCTGTGCATGGCATGGGGAATAGGATGCTGCAGTTCCTTAAGACATCAGCCCACACTACCAACACAGCCCTTGCTGGCACAGAGGCCAGACACGAATCAGACTCGGTTAAAAAACAGCTCAACTTGCCAAACCTATGAGGTTTGATCCAGTTGCTCAAGATCTGCCTCTATCCAGTAAAAGCTATTACCTCTGACACAATTTCCTGCAAAGGAGGCAAAAGCACGATTAGTGGGCTCACAGGGCAGGGGTGGCAGCTGGGCTGCAGCAGCCTCTGCAGTGCCGATGGGAGGGAAAGGAGTCGGGGCTCTAGAAGAGAAATTCATGCATTAAAAATTAAAAGATGCTCTGAACAACTTCACCTCTTTCTTTTTTTTTTGCTTCAAAACAAAACTGTCTGAAAACAGTCTTTTTAAGCCTTGTAAATCAGTAGTAGGGCACTAATCCTTCACCTGAGCACAAAGCTAACAGGATAACATGCAGAACGTGGTGCAGGGTCGGCTTTCTTGTTGCCATCCTGTTGCCACACGAACAGATGGGTACAGGGCCAGCTCTTCCCTCTGGGATTGACTCCTGCTGTCCATCCCAGGCCACTCTCCAGGGAAGGAAAAAAGCACAGGGCACTTTGTGAAAATTGGCTACACTTGGCGAAGCTGCAGGGCATTGTTTGTCCTGGGTCAATGGACAACCATATCAGCTTGAACCTCCTGGTATTGATCCAAGGAGGTTTTTGCTTCCTGTACAGAAAGGATAACGATTCATATGTAGGAGATCTATAATTTTAAAAGATCTGATAGGCACCACTGATATCTGGGCACACAAGAGGCCAACTCCTCAGCTGGCTGTGTCTGGGAGGTGTGCTCTCCCTAGCACTGACTCCCTGGCTGGGGCTGGAGGGAAGGTAATGCTTATTTTTACCAGGTTTGTTGTTCACCCCAGCACTCACTTGAGTGGCTTTTTTCTAGGGAGAGGGGAAAAACGGAGACATGAAAATATGAGGAGCAGCACAACGTGTTTAAAGTGTTTCTGGTGCAGCTCGTAGCATCCCTTGAGTGAAACCACACAGTCCTTCCAGTCAACGCTGGGAGCAGATTGAAAGAGGGGCCCTGGTCCTTCTCAGTGCTCATGGAGGGTGTCACCCTGGGAAGGATCCAAACCTTCACAGCTGTTTCACATCTCTGTCTCATTAGGGATGGGGGAAATGGGATAAGACATGGTTATGGTATTACATGGGTCAGCTATGATGCATGTAAGGACATTGGTATTTTGCAGCTCAAAGAGACACTGTCATAGTGAAAATCTCATTTTGCCTGTGGAAAAAATAGACCAGCTAGAGACATGAGCAACTATGAGATTATCCTAATTTAAAGGCACTAATGGAAAAATCACCATTTTAAATTCAGCTTATTTCCTTTGTGCATTTGACAGTGCACTGTCTCATTGTTCTCATTGTTCCTCATGCTCCAGCCATTCATTTTCCCCTCACCAAATCCTTGCAAAAACGAGCAAGGATTTTTTAATGAAGTTTTGACATTTCATAAAATAATACATCCACAATAATGCTGTCCAGAGTAAGGTGAGAATAGGTCAGAACAATTTAGTAGGTAGTAATCATTTAATCCAAAAAGAACACTTCTGTAAAAAGTGTCCACATATTTTTAGAACGTTATAGAATCATATTTATAGCCTCTCAATTAAAACAAAAATAGTCAAGTGCTTTTACCCAGTCTTACAGTTCCACGTTTTGCTTGCAAGGACCACTATCAAATAAGAGAGCTGTAAAATTCAGGGCTTTCACTTCAAATTTTAAAACTGTTTATCACAAATGCATGCAAGCACTAACCTTTCCACCCCTCAGCCTTTTCATCTGTGCAGCAAAGCTATGATACTGCTCTCTCTACAAGTGGAAGCCAAAAGGTTTAATTCGTGGCTTGTGAAGTAGCACTACTTGTAAAGCACTTGAATACTTTCGTCTTCTTCGGACCAGCAATTATCACTAATTTTTAAAGAATGAGTAAGTGTTGAAATGGGAAGATAACAGTGGCACAGTGGGAGGATACTGTTTTCAAACATTCAGAATTAAACTAATTGAACACCTCTGAATTTTCTCAAGTCTTGTCTGATAATTTCTTCTCCAGAAGAAGTCTAATTTACTAAACATCCAGGTCACTGTTAAAAAATAGTCTATTCTCAGTTGTCATCACATGGCAATCAGAGCATAACCACGTAGTTTTACATGCAAATGAGCCCCACACTGATGAGCTGGAGGAATCCCATGGTTTGGTTTAATTTCCTTATATTAATACTTTGTTATTACTACCACTTAATTTAAGCAGCTGATCACAGATTTAAGCAGTGCTCTAATACTACTCTTATTTTTATTTAAATCATTCCCAGTTCTTCTTGCTGATCTTTCTTCAGGGTGTTCACAAGTGCTGTAGGAGAGAAAATCCTGCTCATCCATCACCTAATCATACAAGCAAACTGAGCTTGTTTGGGACCACAGAGACATGAAAGGAAGCAAATAGACAAATATGAGATGAAAAATCTGGCAGAGGCCATTTTCTGAAAAAAAAAAAATAATAAAAATTTAGGAGCTGCAGCCACTGTTCCATATGTTTGACTAAATCCTTGTATTTTGGGGATGGTATCTTGTTATTTCTCCAAAGGCCAGGCTCACATGGCAGCCTTTAATCAACTCATCCACATCACTGGAATTATGCAAAGGAACAAAAAGACTTTGCAGCTCCAACGTGCAGCCTGGGGAGCATGTAGGTCACAGGAGTGTGTCTGGGCACAGGGTCAGCTCTCCTTCCTCAGTCCCCCACCACAAATGTCCACATGGCCACACATATAAAGTAAGGAAAGCCACACCTCCCCCGGGCTTCATTTAGTGAGACTCACACACCGTTTTTCCCACCTGGCTGGTTATTACTGCACGAGCTCAAAAGCCCCCAAAGGAACCTTCACCTTCACGTGGGAGGGTAAGCCCAGAGTTTGCACACAAGTGTATCAGCAATAAGAAAACACACACGTGTCACAGTGTGGAGGGAACTCACCGAGTGCACAGGAAAGGAGCTGTGCCGGCTGAGAAAGGAGTTAGAGACTGACATAGTGAGGCCCTGAGTGGCACCGGAGTCCTCGGGGGTGAAGGGCACTTTAGTTTGCTGGACACAGTAGGAGACAGAAGAGAGAGAAGAGGCAGCATAGGAGGCCTGCTGAGGAGGGGGGAGAAAAAGCAAGAGACACAAGACACAGAGAAAGAGAGCACAGAAAAGGCGATGAATAAAGGGTAAGAAACTCTAACTGTAAAACAATGCATATAATGGCTGGCTAAACAAACAGCTATTCATACAGTTCATCAGAGCCAGACACGCCAATATGCCTTTCTTGAGCTCAAGGGGCACGGCAGAAACCACAGTTTAAATCTTTGTTTCACAAATCCCTTAGAAATAAACTCCCGCCTCCCCCTTCCAGCTCACCCGTGGACATCTGCTGGGGGGAGAGGTTGTTCCTCACTGCCCTTTTCTCCCCCTGGCATGGGGGGCAGATGCCCAAAGGAGGAACTGGCTCTTGCTTCTGGCTGCTAAACAGCTGATTCTTGCAGACTGCTATTTTTTGTGGCAACCTGCAGACTGGGAACTTGGCCTCCCCAGTGTGAGCTATGTGCCCTCACCGGTACTGCTACGCCCTGCCATTTCTCAGTTCAATCCAAAATTGCATATCCTTTGCACAAGAGGCAGATATTACACTGTAAGTAACAAATCCTATTAAGGAATTTCTCCTGAATTCCACTACAGCAAGGAGTCTGAGGGAGGCTATGGTATATCCAGGCTTTCTCAGCTCTGACTTGTTGAATATAAAGTACATTTCACAAACAAGATCTGAAGCTCACAAGAAAGGACTTCCTCATTACCATTTTACAGAGGAGTCCATGAAGCAAAACTTGCTACTGCTGGAGCAGCTGATGCCTGTTTGATTTGCTATTTCAGAAACTCTCAGGGCAGCAGGAGTAGAGGAACAAGAGTCTGGTGGATTTTACAGTGGTTGTTGAAAAAGCCATCATCTGCTTGCACCTCTTTCCCAACAGAGAGATGAAGGGTGGGAGGCTGCACTTGAAGAAACCTTTGCTTCAGGGGAACTGCAAGCAACACCCTGATGGTATCAGCTTGCAAAAAGACAAGAATGGCCAGCAGGCAAAGCAGTGACATCTTGGCCGCCAGGATAATGATTAAAGGGCAGCAAAGAAATGCTTTGCTTCAGCTGACAAATTCAGAACAGGAGCAGGATTTCCCTTCTGCACAATGGCTGCAGTCAATCTGTGCTTTACAAACCCTCACTCGTGACTGTGCAACCCAAGTCACCGCTGGAAATGCTCACTAGAGTACAAGTGACAGTGCAAGAGTCACACTGATGGGGACCACAGACTCTGGAGAGCTGCCTGATCCTCCAGACAGGAGTCCTGTAGACTCTTTAGTGTCCCTGCAAAGCAGTTGGGACACCAGTGTTTAAGGTCTCATCCCCACAAAGAATAATACACAATACTCAGTTCAGCTTAGCCAGAAATGTCACTTTACCATTTTAGGATTCCTACCTGTATCACAGGAATGAAGTTATGCAAATCCCCAAATTAGAGTTCTCGGGTTTCTTTTCCCGTTTAATTAAAAAGTAACACCCCAGGACAGCCAAACTTTAGCACAGATAACATGAAGAAATATTGCAACAGTCACCCTCATGATGGTAAAATCATGGCTCTGTTCCCACCTTTCCTCCCATTTTGTTAATGCCATGGCCAATTTAAGTGAGCTACATCAGCACAAAAGAATTATTTTTTGTTAAATAGAGCAAATCAGATCATTAATATGAACAAAATAGGTTGGAGTTGTTAAAAAAAAAAAAAAAAGAGAGAGAGAAAAAAGGAAAACCCTTAAAAAGAAATGGGACAAAATCCCAGCTCCACTGAGGTCGGAAACAAAACTGCTGCTGCCATCACTGAGGCCAGGATTTCATCCCCCACGTGGAAAATGGCACTTTTTGTGCTGTTAAACCCACCACCCACACACGTGCAGATGTGCCTTTCTGTGCTGGCAGTGTGGGGGGCCAGCAGAACACTGAGAAAACAGGTAAAATCCTGAACCACACAAGGGGACTGACACGGAGAAAACACGCACGAGTTGAGTAATGGCTACACCAGAGGCCTGTGGCTCTGGCAAAGACAAGCCATAAAAGCAGTTCTTATGTTTAAATAGTTATTATTAGTGGCATCTTTGACAACAGCTTCAAAACAGCACTGGGAACAACAGTGCAGCAATCTCTCGAAAATCACACTGCTCAGCGTGTCAAAATCTTCAAAGCAGTTGTCGTTACACAAGCCTGCAGTCTGGCACGGATTCAGCCCTGCCATGTGGATGACTAACGTTTCATTTTTAGGGCATTTTAGGACTTTGGAAGCTTATGGGGAGCGGTCTGAACGCGGGGTTAGAAAGGGGCAAAAAGCAGACGAGGCAAAACGCCTAAAAACACGTTAACAAGCTGACAAGGAGCGCGACGCGGTAACACCAGTGAGACATCCTCCCACCACCGCAGCCTGCTGGAACCAGGAGCAGGGAGAACGGAGCTGTTCCCGGGAATCTGGTGTCCCTGCCCGGGGCACCACGGGTGTCACTCACCAGCTGCCGCTGTTTCGGTGGGAGAGCAGGAGGAGGTGCCAGGTCTTGAGCAGGGTCTACGTTGATAAAGGAGTCGTTGATCCCATAGACTTCCCTGAGGTACTTGTTCTTCTCCTGGTAGATGTGCTCGTTCTGAGGGGTCTGGTAGAACATGGACGGCTGTGGCTCTGAGTAGTCCTCCACAAACTGCATGTAGGCCGTCACTGCAATGCAAAGGAAGGTCACACTCTCTGCTCCTGGCTTGCCAGCTCCAGCTGCAACCAGCAGGCAGGGTGCTCATTCTCAGAATAAAATAAGAGTAGGGTCGTGCCACTGTCAGCTGGGCTTTGCTGCAGGCTGGGAGCTCACACAGCTGCATACACCTTACAGGAAACATCCCATCCCATCCCGTGAGCCAGTGCACGACAAACATCATCCCAGGCCACAAACACATCTGGAACAAGTGAGGTCTCCAAACAGCAACTTGAGGAGTCTGATTTACTGCAGCTCAGCCCAAATCCTCATGTAACCCACGGCAACTTTTGAGAACGTTTCTCAGGAGTTAATGTCCAAAGTCACCCAAAAAACCCAGAATAACGTCAGTCTGCTTTTTAGGAAGCACAAATCATCTTGTACTAAGATGCAAGCCTGACAATAAATCTAAAATAATTCCTGTGTCTATAATAAGTCTCATATCTGTAGTCAGCAAGATTTCTAGAACAAGGAGGCTACAGTGTCTCTCCATTCCGGAAAGCTGATAAAACTGTTATCAGAGAACACCTACCTGGGAGACTGGGTGTCTCTCTCCTTCAGCTATTTAAATGCCACTGCCAATGCTGGTACAAGACATTTACCTTCCAAAAGTGCCACTGGCTGGGCCTTTCTACCCCCTTACCTCAAATCCAACACACTTTGTTCTCATCCCTTTTTAAAGCAACTCATCATCTCCAGTTCTGAAATCCAACAGATTCAAAAGCTTTTGTGAGAATGTGGTTCAGTAGAAATATTAAATGGGATCAAATCTCACTTAGAGGAACTTTCCACTGGTACAATATCCTTCCAAAATCTATGAAAAAACCCCACACAGGTCAGCCTGTGCAGCTCTGACAGAGGATATATCTGCTGCAATATTTTAGTGTTGGAGGGGGAGAGTAATATCCAGTGTCATATAAAGACTACTAGAACCACCCCCTCCCCAGTTATTAAGGATCTGAAGTGTACTGAGTAAATGTAAAATAAAGAAAGAACTCTCTTCCATATACCTGAGAACAGGAGAAACAGACGTATTTAAGTGTCTTGGAAAGGACTAACCGAGGCCTTTCTGTAAACACGCTGTCATGCACAAGACACTGTGATCATTCCTCCCTTCCTCCTGATAAACAAGCAGTTGTCACTTTTTGTAAATCTGGTCATTTTTGGTGGCAATTATTCAGCTTCTGCTGGCATTTCAGTTGTGCAGCTGAAACGAATGGATGACTTCAGTGAAAGCTATAAATACAACGAGCACAATGCAGTATTTGCACATAGTGAAGCTGGTTCCCACACTGGCTGCAAGGCCAAGTCCTCTGTTCACCTGCCAACACAGACCCCCAGGCCAGCCTTTCAGACAGGATGCAGCCCTGCAAATGTGTCAGCAGGAAGGAGTCACTTTGCACCTGTCTGCTGCACCTTTTTTCAGACTTCCTCTAATATTTTAAACTCCATTTAGAACTGGAGGTAACACAGCTGCCCCTTCCCAAAGAGCCCTCCTCCGAAAAACAGAAAAAAGAAAATGGGAGCAGAGGAAATGGGAGCTGATGGATTTCAATCCTGGCCGGTAACACCTGCTGTCCCCATCCTGTGACCCCACACAGTCCTGCCTGTGGACAAGCTGCTCGTGTCCTGCAGTACAGCCAGCTCTGCCAAGGCTGCTGGAATTCTGACCTTTAACTCCCCCTGCCACCTGAGCCTGGTTCCCCTTCCTCCCCCAGCCACCCTCCTGCCTTCCCCCCACCACTTCACAGATGTGTCACCACCCTTGCTGGTCCAGATCTCTCCTTCTTGCAGAGTGTGACAGAGGTTTCAAACTGCAGGCACACATGCAGGGGGTGTGTCTGTGCCACCCACCTGCTGGTGATGGCACTCAGGTTAAAGCCAGGGTCAAATTCGTTCATGAACGTGAATTTCATCCTAAGTCCTACCAGTGAAATGAAGTGTGTTCTGGCAATATTCTCTTATTTGGAATCATGGTGAAGGAGTCTTGGAGTAGAAAATACAGAATTACTAAAATACTGTTTTCAAATATCAGCGATTTAGTTGACTAAGGTGCTCCTATTAATACCTGTGCCCTGGAAAATGCTTGGTATCATACAGCAGCTTTAGAGGATAAGATCTAAAGAAAGCTTATGAAAGATATTTTCTAGCAGCAAAAGTAAACCAAGGATCAAGACTCCTTGGAGAAGCGTAGAGGACAAGAGCTCGAGGGAAAACACCACATTTTGAGAGCTCATCAACTGAGTAGGACAAAGGCCAAGAAGGCAGGCTTGGCAGTGCTGGCATAATGCAGCAGACACTGCTGAATTCAGATCAACCCTTCATGTGGAGTCACCTACAAAACCAGTGCTGCACTGAACATCCAGATCTGCAGATCAGGGTTGCTGGCTGTGAGCTCCTGGGCTCAGACATTGGAATGACACCACAGCTCGGAAGTGTTGGTGAAAAGGGCATCACATTAGACACTTGTGTGAAAATTAAATTACTGTAACTCAAGGCAGTGCGCCTGAATGCTGTCGAGAGCCTTAACTCAATCTGCAAGGGAATAATGAAGAGCTCTTTTATCTCAGCTCTTTATGAGGCTAATGCATCCCATCGTCATGGCAGCTGCCCTGCCTTGCTTGTTACAACTAGTCCAGGGCAGGTGGGCATGTCTCTGCTTTCTACTTTGTCATCTTTGTTTTTAGGTGAAGTGAAAAACAGTTGGGATGGTGAAATACAAACCTGGCTCAGGGGTAGAGACTGCAGAGTGCAAATTAAAATGGGCACCATCAAAATCCTGCCAGCCTTGAGCAGGAGAGTAAAGGATAAAGACCATTCCCCGAGACTGCTGTTTGCAAAGGGTCTTCTCTCCCCGCCCTCCACCATGGTTTTTAACAAGGCAGAAATTCAAAAAGCAGATGGGAAATTACATCACCAGCTCAGCTCAGGCTGCACGCCCTGCAGCGACTGTGCAGAGGGAGGGATGGGGGCTGCAGCCTCCACAGTGAGCAGCTGGGGTGGAGTGACAGTCTCAAGGCAGCACCCCGGGAGAGAAGGGAGGCGTGAGAGAAAAACCTCTCCCACCACATGCCCAGCTTATGTCAGTTCTTAGCCCAGACAGAAAATATGTGAAATTAAAAAAAAACAACAAAACCAACAAAAAAAATATCTCAGACTGAGGCTAGGAACACCTTCCCAGCAATCTGCTTGCAGTGTCTTGGCTGTCATTTCAGAAGGAGCTAAAGCTGCTCAGGGATTTCCAGCACCCACCAGTTCTGCCCATATGGTAGAAGTCACAGGTACTGCTCAACCACTGATCCTGGAACAGGAGAGCACCAGTGGTTGTGGGGAGTCTGCAAGGAACTGGTAAAAGATTATCAGCACTAAGGCACACCTGCAGCAAGATAAGGCACAGATCCCACGAGGGGGGCTCACTGAAGGCCCAGCCCGACACTGGCGCCGTGTCACCAGCCAGGCCCTGCACAAGCCAACAGATCTGTGTGCGTGGGCAAGAGCCAAAATGATGGACATTCTTAAGCTATACCACACATCAACTCACAGGAGGAGTCAAGGTCAAATGAGCCAGTCGTCGCTGTCACCCCTGGGAGGAGAGCTGTTCCTCACAGAGCCCGCATTATCCGCTGGCCAAGCCCAGCCTGCCCCCAGCGTGGTTCCTGCAGTTAAATACCAGCTGCTCACAGGGCACCAGGCTGCATTTTGTTCCCACTGACAGCGAGAGGAACATGAATAAGTGCCTCACCAGTGGTTTCCCTGGCTGTTTGGGGGAAGGATCTTGTTATTTCTGACTCCGGGCTCTTAATGGCAGAAGCTGTTCCGTGTCTGTGTCTTGTTCAGCAGGAGCACGATGCTGGTGCTCAAGCAGAAGTCTGGAGTAATTTGCCCTTAGCACAGTAACATGTACTCTTACAGCACAGTAAAATAACCATAATTCACACCAGACTAAAAGCCCTATCACTCCTCTGTTTAAATTATACAGAAGTCAACTCTTGGAGGTCCCTCTGAGCACAGCTCACAGCAATACACAAGGTTAACTCCAGCAGATTTGCTCTATATTTACCAATAAAAAGACCATCAAAGTCTCTGCTGCAACATTTCCTGCCGGCTACCAAAAGATGACCCACAACAAAGGGACTACAACCAAGTCCCACCTGTGTGAGGTCTAGATCTCTTTAAAAAATTCATGCAACTCCTCCAGATCCCAGGAGTTTGTTGGCGTTGTGGAAGCAGCCCCACCTCACTTATGTGGCAAAAACCATCCTGGATGTCACCATGCAGCCTGGGTAATGTTTTGCTGGCCTTTTGATGCTGAAAATAAAAGTAAAACTAGCAACTGTAGATCTGTGGTGTGATATATTGCGGAGTAAAGACAACCTAAAATGAGTTCTCAGTGCCACATGAATGCAACTTAAAAATTTGCAGCAGCCAGTTATCAGCCCAAAGCTTTGCAACAAGGATGCTTTATCAAACCATAGTGTTGACAACACATTAGGTAACAGCTCCCTCCTCTCCTAACAATGTAATCTGATCAACAGTCCCAAAACTTCTGATAGTGCCAGATGACAATTCACTCTATTCTAACATCAAAGAAAATTCACATACGGGGCCTTGATATTGAGGTTAAAATTGTGCTCGGGCAATAATGCAGAAGATAGCTTTTAAACTTGCTTTTAAGTAACTCCTTGACATCTCATATGATAACAGAAAACAAAGAAACGGGGCTTAGAGAGAAAAGCAAACAGCCCAGCTCTCTCTCTCAGCTGTTAAACTGCCTCTTTCCAAAGATTCACCCAGGAATCTCCCCTCCACTAAAGCTGCCTGTGTGCACAGAAGTGCATTTCCCTGCATCCATCCCAGTCTGAGTGGTGTAACACCCCTCCCTCGTTACTCACATGCAGCCCCACAGTGACCTGACCCTGCAGGAAGGTGCTCTGTATCACAGCTGGTACTGCAGATGAGTATTTTGAACAGCAAAAGCCATAACAACCAGCCCAGGCTATGCCCTGTGCCAGCATTTATTTCCTGTCTGTTGTCTACAGACAAACATCTCACCTCCTTTTTAGCTGTGTTTAATATCTTTAACTTGCTTGATTACCAGAGAGAGACAAAAGTGATTTCCTGCATATGGGGACACTGAACTACCAGATGACCCTCACTTTCAGGTGGGTCAAGCCTTGTGCTCTGAGTAAAATCCCTGAGGGTTACTAATGTGGACTGGCCACTTAGGGATAATGGAAATGCTTTTAGACAAGGCACATTTTTGAAGAAGTAACTGGCAGAATACCCTACACAGGAGTGGACAGAATAGTGACCCTCCTGCACAACACACCATCTCACTGCCATGTTATTCATGGAATCACAGGATCTTAGACTGGGCTGGGTTGGAAGGACCTGCAGGGAATGGGGAGTCCACAACCATTCTGGGCAAAAGTTATTCTCAGCGAAAAGTCTACAAACTGCAGAAAGGAGTCAGAAAGCCAACTCAGCACTTTGAAATCAGCTCTTCTCTTGGGCTGCCAGCCATGCAACACAATGTTCTTCATCCAGATCTTGTGTACACTGCCTCCTCATGCAAGACACAACTGCAAAGCCAGTCAGCAACCAGCAAACATCTGCTGGATCTCCCTGCGTAGCCCACAGCCCCCCTTGGCAGAGCAGTATGGCCAAGTGTTTGGCAAGAGGTCTCATATTTTTCAGCCATTAAGGATATCAGAAGAAGGTTTATGAGCTTGAGTTGTGGTCAGCACTGGTGTGCCAGGAGTCTGGCTGGGGTCAGGAGCCTTCGCTTTTAGAGGCCGCTCGTTTTAACGATGTGGGAAATTCTCAGGCATCCAAAGGAAATGAGATCCCATAGCAAAACAGCAGTATTGGACACTGGGTTAATAGTGTTGTCTTGCACAGCCATGTGGGTGACTGTGCTCCTGTTGCCAAATAACTGCTCTGGCAAGGCTCGGTTTTGGACAGAAAAGCAGTCCTTTCTCCAAGCTCTTGGAGAGGACCCAATTCTTTTCTGCAGGGGGAAACCATAAAATGGGGGAAGGGGAGAAGGAATGGACATAAAAAGGGAGAATAAATCAGGAATATCTGCAAGGCAAAATGCCTCAAAGATTCACATTCAGGTAAACAGAGAAGTAAAATGGTCTCACTATAGTAATGAAGATGCTGTGTGATGCCAGCTCCCCTGGGCCTGGATTGATCCTGGCTCCAAGAGTCACTCCCTGCCCACCAAAGGACTGACATTTCCATTCCATGCCTTTAACACTGACTGATTTTGACACTCAGACACACGTAAGGCAATGTCACTACCATTACTCGGTGGTCATCAGAAGCATGACAAATGCAAAGAAAGGAAAAGGTACAAGTAAACCCCAAAACTTGCTTACTGTGTTTGTTTTTCTTCTCTGGCAGAGGTGGTGGCTTTTCTGGGTCACTGTTAGAATCTGGAGCAGCAAAGTCAGCAATGAATTCCACTGGTGCTGAAGAGTTTCCTTGCTGGAAAGGCAAAACAGCAGCAAACGGCGTGAAGGGTATTGATGGGACAACCACAGCGTTCTGCAGGTCATCCTCGGAGATGTTGTCGTATTGGGAAGGGTGTCTCTCATAGGACACCCTGCAGCCTGAGTTATCAGAAGTCTGGGAGGCTGCACTTCTCCTCTTCTTTTCTGGTAAAGCTGGAGGAGTCTCTGTTGGTGGTGCTGCTCCCGAGAGGCTGCAGAATTCCAGTGGAGGAGAGCTGCCCTGCGGGAGCTGGAAAGCGTGTCCATGGAAAGGGGAGCCAGACTCACCCAAGGACTCTGGCAATGGGCTGAGGATACCTGGCACCTGCTGAGGTACCTGATCAGCATTGGAGAGGTCCTGCTGCAGGAATTCATAGTCTGGATCATAGTGATCCGATTGATCTGGTTAAACAGAGGGGACAGGAGAACGATGCATTAGTTTCTCTCTTTTACTGTTTAGTCATTCTCAGTTCTGTCCCTCCCATTCCATCAGTAATTAATCAGTTCATTTTAATCAGGGTGGAACTTCCTTGAAGCTGGGACCACCTTTTACACTTTCTGTGACATCTAGACTTTACAAAACTTGTAATTAATTCTTTACACTAGCAAACAAACAATGAAAATTCACTAGGTAGATGACTGCAGACATAATTTACGTTTCATATTTATATTTTTATTTTCTTTCCTAGTATACAGAAACAACATTGCTTTAGTCTACCAGCATTGTAATTTCTGCAGACAAGGCTGAAAGCGACAAAACATTCCACTTGAGAGCCGAACTGAGTTTGAACACAATCATCTACAACAGCCAGGGAAACACATTCCCCTGGGCTTTTTCCTATCTGACAGAATAATTCTGCACAGAATTGCCTGCAGCAACTGCAACACGGCAGTTGCAGGCACAACCCATTTATTTCTGCATCCCAACTATGGCAGCTCCCAAACCAGAGGGAAGGGGACCCCACCAGGCCTGGAGAACTCACCCAAGGTTTCACAGCTTGTGTTCCGGGAGCACTGGCCGCTGTCGCGGTCCAGGGACGAGAGCTGCTCGTCAGACTTGCTGAGCTTGCCGATGCTGCTGCACGGTGAGAGACGAGGAGATTCCCCCCCATAGGAGTGGCTTCCCCCTGACAATCTCCTCTGGGCATAGCAGTCAACATCAAAATCCTTCAGCAAAAAGAACATCAAATCACCACCTTTCCTGGAAGCTCGCTTGTGAGCAAGATGAAGCTCGAGGAACAAACACCTCGCAGGAGGGGAGAGGATCAGTGCTGGTGGCCCTCTCTAGGGTAGACAAGCTCATGGGGAGCACAGAAACCCCCTGATTTGGTAAATAACCCATGCCAGGGAGCTCTGGGTGTTCTTGCTTCCAGGCTGGGCATGGTGTGACCCACATGGACCTCACAGACGCTGAGAAGATAACAGAGTTCCTCACTGCTGATGACTCCTTGTCATGACACTGATGCCAGGTAATAAGACTGCAAGATTTCTCTTAAAATACCTGGGGCTTTAGCAAATACTCAGTTGGCTTAGGTGCACGAAAGGGAAAATAAACTACAGTGAGATACAACTTTCTGGAACCATGACTACAGTTCTATTTCAGAAATTACCTCAAGCTTATCAACCTGTGAGTGAACCCCTCAACTATTCCCACTCCATCAGAAAAACCTTAGTGTGACTGTACTAGCAACTGAAGAATGGCCATGGCTTTATCTGGGTCAGCCAAATGACTGCAGAGGCTCCCTAAGCCAGAGCTGAGGCTTTGGGGATGAGGACAAGATTCGATTTTTGGGCAATTTAATAAGATTGAGGTCCTCACTGCTGAGTTAGTAAGTTCCTGAATGTGTAAAGCAAACCCAGCCATTTACAACCTCATAAACCCCAGCCTAGCACAAGAAATGGAATGTGATTAACACACACCAACTTTTCCATTTTTCTAACATAAAATTTACAAATTTCCCTCAAACTACTGCTTGAGTTAAAAGATGTTTTAAATTGTGACAGGATGAAGACAGAGTTCTGATCTCACCCTGCCACATGCTCCCTTGGGCTGTAAGTAAACCACGGTGAGATCTGGGTGAGCTCAGTAAGCTCCTCTGTCCCCTGCTCCATTTGAGATGGCAACACACCCAACTGCTCCCATCCTCACACTCTGCTACAGCTCAAGGCAACGAGGTTTGTAGCAATTTGTTAATTAAACACAACAACACTGTAAACAAATATTAAGCTGTTCACATTATTTATTGTACTGATGTTCCTGCCACTAAAGCTTCCACCCCAGAGCTCTCCCGTGCGGGGCTGCCTGGGATGAGCAGAGCCCTGCAGGTCATGGCACTTCTCTGAGCTTTTGCTACAGTTCTCAGCACGTTTCCCTTGGCTTTCACCAAGGGGTTATGCCATTACCTGTCTGTTGATTCCAACAGGTAAACTGGACCCACTGGTAGCTCGACTCATTGGGGCCACAACTGCCACTCTGGTCGGGGAAGGGGCCGACTGACGTTTTTTAGGGGGCAGTGCTGGTGGAGGGCTGCAAGACACAACAGGCATCAATGCTTCCATCACTCTTCCAGCAAAAAGACTTTCTACAGTCTTCACAAGTTGTTTTCCAGAAAGCCTTTGCCAGCCAGGAGCTATTCAGCAAACTGCATCCACTAACAAACGTTAATTTAAGAATATTCTCACAGGTACCGTCCTGCTCAGTGACTTATTTTTTAAGGCTGGAAAAGAGTTGTATTTCTCAAACAAAAACAACTGCTGTTTTAAAAAGTATTTTTAATGAAGCTAATTAGCATGGTAATTATTTCTTACTAAAAGCAGCGAAAATGAAAATTAAATGTTTTGGTTGACCCAAATATTGTTTCCATTGTACATTCCCTTCTCAAACCTTCAAGGTTTGAAGAACATTCAAAGTTTCAAAAATTCACAGGAGAGGAAAATTCTTTTTCTGCCCTTTCTACTTTCTTGGTGAACTTCAGGGAACAAGAAGGTCAGTGCTGCTCTCACCACAGACACTTTAAGGGCCCGTATTTTGGCATGAATCTGTTTCACACATACACATTAGCAGCACCTAGTGAGAATTTAACCCCAGAATTTTTACTTTTTGCTTGTAATGACACATAATTCTGGTAATCATCAAGCCTGGGAGGTTCCCAAGAGCACTCATGTTCTGTTCTTTGAAGAGGAACCTTTTATATAACCCATGAGAATTCATAAAATATGCAGAAATGCAACTTTTATTTCCAGTCATAGCCCTTGATGCTGCATTTTTAAATTAACACAACATATATTTTTCACACCAGCCATTAGCACCAGTCCTAGAGAAGAAAAACATCACACACACACAGACCAAAAACCTGCAAATTGGGGGTTTTCTATTCCTTCTCAAAATAGAACACAGAAACTTTCATGTGGTTACTCGTAGAACTCTTCAGGGTAAGAACAACCAAGCACAAGATTTTTTTCACACACTTTTGGCTCCTTTCACTCTTAAGCTGATAAGCAATGCAGAACCACCTCTGATAAACAATGCAGAACAACCTGGCTGTGCAGGACAGATTGGTAACTGCCAGCTGAGTTAAAGAAACATTTCCCATCGGATACAGCAGCACCAAACACTTGTGCAGTGTGGAATTCCCACAGTTTTACACCAGGTTTTTACGGATTTATGTGATGCCTCTCATGCACAGACCTCAGGGCATGGCACTATCCTCACATAAAAAGAAGGAAAGGAAAACATAGAGGGAAAATAATCAGACAGACAGAAAACAAATTCATAAACAGTCCAGGAGCTTAATAATTACTCTGGAAAACTGGAAATTCAGAGGCAGCACTTACCCTCCTCGTGAATTCTCTTGTGCCCATTTGGCAAGACTGTTTAAAAACCAACAAGCTGGTAAGAGGCACTGGTGTTCTCCAGTCAGCTGACTGGCCAGTATTACCTGTTCTCTGCCACACGAATGCTGGGCAGAGGGGGTTTAGGAGGTGCAACTTCTTCATCCATGGAGTCAGTCAGTAGCTCGTTGGATTGAGTCATATTGGTTGTCTTGTTGAGGATCTCCATTTCTCGGTCTGTGAGGGGAAGTTCTGATGGGCTGCAACATGCAAAACACAGATTGTAGATCATAAACCACAGCTGGAATGCAGCCTGCTGACAGATTCATTCCTATTTTAAATCATGTGCAATACAACAGACACCTACAGCAGAAGGCAGAATTTGCATCTGCAGGTGGAATTCCGTGTATGTGTAGAACAGAATGTGCACGTGTTACAGGGGATGTTTCATTGCCAGATTTTGGGGTTTTTCCTACCACAGGATATTCTCTTTTAATGGTCCCACAGAAATGGTTGGGGCTCCATAAAGAACACTACACCCTCTGTGAAGAATAAGTGAATGCTTTACCTCAACCAGCAGCAGACAGAAATTATCCCCTCTATATCAGTCCTGCACACAGAAGAAATCCTTGTCAGCGGACCCACCTGTCAGATTTACATGCTGGTAAACTGGGTTTAACTGGGCTTGTGGGAGAAGGATGCTCCTGCTTTTCAATTGTGAGTCTGACCAGCTCCTGATGAATGGAGAGGAGAGAAGAAAAAGAGAATAATCATTACTTGCTGAATGTTGCACCTAAACACCCTAGAACAGAAAGGGATGCTACTGCAGTGAACTTGTTAGCAGACACAGAGAGAGCTGAGCTGGGTGTAGGTCTGGTACAGAGCCACAGAAATGATGCAGAACAGCTGCTAAGGAGCAGTTTGGCCATGTTTGAGTTAAGTTCATAAACTCTGGCCCTATGGGGATTCTGCACAAACCCACACATGTCTTTTTGCTGTGCTTCCTCTTTCCTCCATCATCACAAATGTGTTCCAGTCCCCACAACACCCTAGATAATGGCAAATTGGCTTTACATATGTAAATATAAGTACAGAACAGTCTTACCCAGTGGAGCACTTCACCTAGCCAACCCCCCCCCCCATTAAATAATTGTTTTATATTTTATAAATAAATATGTATTTGTTCAAAAAAGCAAGTTTTCTGTAGGATGCCCAACAACATATTAAACAGTGAACCCCTTTATTAAAAGGCCTGCTTCCCCTGAAGCCACTTTTTAACACGTTAGCAATGCAGGTCTTAATCATTCAAGGAGCTACTGTAGTGCATCTGTTATAGGCAGATAAGGCTCTGGATAAAGAGATAAGGGCATGATAATCCTGAAGTCTAAGTATGCCAGCAGTCAAAGCAACAATCATTCACGCCAGAAAGATGGAGAGAACATTTTATGGATGTCTGAGGCCAACAAACAGATCTACTGCTCACAGATCCAGACACATGCCCTGTTACAGGCAGGCTGGAAAACTGGCAGTGCTTCCTGACAGTATTGGCTTCCCAGCGTATTGCGCAAAGGAAATTATATGGGATCAATTTTAATTTGTTTGTTTTTTTTTTTTTAAAGCAGCCTGAAGTACAGTGTCATCGTTCCAGCATCATCTTCATGTCCTTGCCTGCAGAGCTTGGAAACAATTGGCATTGCTCTCTCAGTGCAGCAACTGCAACTGGAATGTCACCACCATCATCCGTCCGAGGAAGGAAAATATTCTAGTTCTGGTATTTTTGCATTAGGCTCTATTTAAAGCTGAACTTCCATGGGTTAACACATGCACAACAAGAGGAATAAGGTGCTGCACTGGATATGCAGAGGATGGCAAACACACTGTCCAAGTGTCCACCTCAGCTCATTTTGGTTTCCATGTTTTACTTAACATTCTTGGTGTGAGCTTGTGCTCCAACAGAATGTACACTGTGTTAACCAAAACCAGGACAAACACTCAGCTTTCCACAAGCTGTCCTGGAAAATCCCACACAGGGGGAAGGAAGAGGGAGCACAAACAGAGCACACACAGATGTCCATGGGGACTAATGCTATGAAGATGTTCCTGTTGGGACAGACAGACGAGAGCCCTGGTGAAGAACAGCATGTTCTGAGAAGTGCCTTGAGGAGGACAAGCACAGCACCAAGCTGACCACAGCTCCCACCTCCCAGGGCAGTCACATCCCTCAGCAGGGAAATACTCAGCAACAAGGAGCAACACACCAACAGGGCTTTGGACAATCCATCAGTTACACTGTGGTAATGCAAGTTACACAGTAAAGTCAAATAATTCAGGCCCTCCAATGATAAAACTGCTACAGTGGTAACACGGACACCGAGCTGACCTCAGACCTCTCTGCTGAGTGTCCCTTGTTACTCAATAGAAACTAGTTTAACAAAATGTACTTTCCCCTCTTTTATCTTCTCTTTCAGGATGAACAGACTTTAATTAAAACCTTGCTATTCCTTTTAGACTTCAGAAATTCCCCTGTAAAGTTTACAGAACATCACCAGGAAAAACAACCGTAGGACCTGGGAGCCTACAAACCCCAGAGAAGGTTTTTCTGTGAATTGGACCATTTGGAAATTACACAGTGACACCATTTGACCTTTATGGCTGCAGCTGGCACCATGCTCCCAGTCACTGTCAGGCCTGAGTGATGACACCATGGATTGCCACCCTCCTGCCTTCTGCACAAAATCCCACTGCTGAAGAGGTTTCTGGAGACCCTCAGGCACTTGAACAGACTGGGAGTCAGACCCTGAGGGGCTGTTGGGTCCTGGCCAGTAAGAACTGCAAATGCACAAGAGCACAAGAAGGGAAATAAAACATTCAAACCCCAGAGCCAACATACTCCTTAAATATTCTTTTGAAATGGCTATGGAAGGGAAAATGTAACATTACCTTTTCCTCACCTTTCTTCACCACTAGTTTGCCAGTCACAATGGACACACAGTTGTCCACTACATGGGAATGTAGGTTAAAATGGGAGAAAATCAATCTGGTTTGGCTCAAAAATATCTTCAGAATGATTCAAAGCATTGGGACTGTGGGGAAAAAAACCCAAAGCACCTCTCACCAGAGGCACCAAGACAACGAAAGATTGTTAATACTTGGGAGGACCACTTTCCCTTCAAACTTTGACAAGTATCACCAGACCCTGACTGTTTCTCCTCTCTACTATCCCCAGGTGAGAGCTAGCATTTGAAAATCAAGCCAAGATCTTTAGCATACACACAGAGGTAATCAGCACACAACTGAGCCAGATGCACATTATGCTATTCCTTATCAGCAAGGAAAGAGATTCCTGCAGCAGTGATTAGAGATAATTAAAGCCTCTCTGCAAACTTATGCTACTTCAGCAAGCTGGAAATTCCAAAAGGAGAGGGATTTTTAAGAAGTTATATAATGAAAACAAGGAATTTTTTCCTCCTTTATATATGCCTAAATAGGCTCTAAAACCTGAGATCAAAACATCAAGTTACAGAGGTGAACAAGCGACTCCTTTATGCTCAGTTCTGAAAATAAAGGGGGAAATAAGCACTGAAATGTGGAAGTGGATCTTGTGTGATCTGCCAGAAAAACAAAGTTGGTTCTGCTGTGGAGAGAAGTGTCCAACTTCTCAGTTCTGCTTCCAGATCTGAAAATTGGCTTGGCCCTACTAAAATAAACCTTGTGCTTTGACACGCAGTAGATGAGAGCATGCCACTTCCAAATGCTGCCCTGTTGATGGGCAGAGATGTTCACATCTACCCAGACAGCCACACATCTGCTCCAACCATGTTCCAGGCTGACCAGACACAAGTCAGCTCCAACTGGAAGGCCAAAATAAGCTTTAGTCTAACAACAAAGTAGAGACTGATATAGCCACGGTGCTCAGCAGGGCTCCAGAGCTCAGGCTTAGCACTGCATGGACATGCCCTTGCTGCTCCCAGCCTGGGCTGGATCACAGAGCAGATGTCCAAGACTGAGATCTTCTCCCACCCAAGGCTTTCCCCCCAACCCAGACCTTCTCCCCCATCCAGAGAGGATGCTGCTCTGGCTGGAAGCAACAGGTACCAAGGGTTTAAATACTGCTTGAAGTGAAAGGACAACATGTGTCCAAGTTACCTGCAATGAGACCACACAATTCTGCCCTGGGTCTGGGGATAACACCTCTCTCCACAGGACTGTGCAGATTCAGTCAGTGATAACTCACCATTTGCTGGGGTATTACAGTTCAGATATTACAGATTTTCACATACTGCAAATTGCTGCTGAATTCCCACACTAACAGCAGCTGAGACTCTGGGCTAAACTCTTTTTCTCTCTCCTGCTGTGCAAATTTAAGACCAGCTTTACTTTTAAAACGTGGAGCTTAAAGAGCATATTGCGCAAAATAATCCTGGAAAATCCGTCTTCTTTAGGTGATGGAAGTGTTTGGTTTCAAAGATATTTATTTAAAAGGCTCATAAAGTAATAGCAGACTTTAGTATCTGTGTTTCAGTAACACTAAAGAGATATCCAGAGGATGCAAACCAAGAGGCCTGAAAATGTGATGGTCAAAGCCAAGGAGATCCACTTTGTTTTTGCATTCAGCAGGAGATGACAGTCTGTCCTAAACCCAGGTCAAGCAAACTTTTACCTGCAGTGTTAAGACAGGTGAATGACAAGCCTGGGACACAGAAATAATGGGTACCAAAAGCTCCCAGGGAGGTAGAAGGAAATCCAACAGCTTTCACAGGGTGGAAGAGTGAGGGAATGCTACAAGCAGGTCTTAAAATGGATACAAAGATTTCTGTTAAACATTTCCATTAGTTATGCAAAATTAATCTCCAGAAAACTGAGTTTAGCTCATCACCTGTTCCACACCCTAATCCAGCCACTGAGAGTGGTGATGTGTCACTGACAAATCCCTTGAATTTTATATCAGAAGATGGAGCTGGAGCCTTTGATTCTCTGTGGGCATTGACAGGGAGCATTTTCATTTTATTTTGCCTAGACAGAAAATATGCAAACTCTGCATAGGAGACTGGGAATGACTTGCCAAAAAATTAATACGATGCCAAATAAAGATTTATTGTTTCTTCCAATTCACCCAAATGCCAGGGTAAGCATTTCAGAAGTTCACACTGAGAGCCAAACTGTTTGTGCTAATCTTTAACCAGCACTCCAAGCAGGATCATTTCACTTATGGAGCAGTTGATTTAAGGGATAGTTAACTGAAGGTAAGAATAGGACCTTCATATTTAACCCACACTTAAAAACCTCTTTTATATAGATCTTTTCTAAAACACGTTATCACGTACTTTATATAATGTGATTTACAATATCTCTCTGGTGTACCTTGACTCCATCCAGAACAGCTTTTATGACATCCTTCACTGTTGTCACCATCTCCTTGTCCTCTGAGTTCACCCCCTCCAGCATCACCTGGTCAGACCAGCGGATGAGGTTGGCCAGGCTCTGGTACACGCGGCTGTAGCAGGACGAGATGGCAGAACTGGGCAGCAGAGGAGGAAAAAAAAGAACAAAATGAAATTATGGAGACATTATCAAATGTTATGAGAGTGCATTTCACACTGTTAAAAGTGTGTTCTCCTTTTCTCTCTCTCTGACATTCAGAATTTGTGTGTGGCAGGTGACAAAGCTCAGGCTTCTCTTCAGTTGCTCACTTGCAGTTGCTCTCCCATTCTCTAGCACCCAACGGGATGACAATATGGAAGTACAAACCATCAACAGTTCATTCCCAGTTATCAGGAGGAATTATCTGGGCTGCAGGTTAACACAGCAATGCTAAAAATAACATTCCTTCCATTTTAATTTACAGCTCCATCCTATGCCTTAACTTTAAACGTTAAGTACTTAAGTGCTACATTTAAGTTTTAAACTATATTATTTTAGTATTATCTATGGTTTCCTTCTTCCTTATTAACTCTCCCAAAAAATGCCTTGGATCATTGAGAGCTGACTCTATTCATTCCTTTACAAATCATTGCCTCACTGTTTATAATGCCTGAAAACACGTAATTAAAATTACTTCTTTAGAGAAATTGAACTGAATGAATTTCAGGTCTGAAAAAGGAAGGGTGTTGCTTTGTTTTGATTTTAATGAGAAACAGAATGGAAGCTATTGTTCTGAAGGGGGGGGGGGAGGAATTTTGGAAGGATGACAACTCTAAATAAAAGTTAACTGTAACAACAGTGCTCCCAGGCATTTTCCTGGCCATTCTGAAAACACTGACTTCATTACTAAACAAGGTGTGTTAACAGTACTGCTGATGGCAGCGCCTCAGCAATTCTTTGTCAAGTTAAATCAATTTCAAGCTGCATCAAAACCATAAACAGATAAGAGAAGGTGTAATCTTGCAATCATTACTGGTACAAGTGTTCCAGCTCTTCCCGTTTCTCTTTGCTATCCATTTTACATTGGCTCACCTCCAGTAATTTCATTATCTGCCAGAAAAGAACCAAGCCCACGAGCTTCAATGAGTTTATTTAGGTGAATGAGGTTTGCAGGACTGGGGAAAGAACTGTTGTCACCTTACGACCAGGGGATACAAACAATGGCAAGGACTTGAGTCTGGCTGTTGTTTGTTTTGGTTTTTTGTTTTTTTTTTAAAGGATGCTGCTTGCCATTTGTTCTCATTTCAAATGAAATTAGCTTGGTACGAGATTTTTCCTAAACAGGGCCCTCCCCCATCTCTTTCTGTGGCTTTGATTTCTTTGCCATTAATCTTCAGCCTGCTTCCTTCTAAGGAGGCAGTAATTGAAAGCCCATTTTGTGCTAGATTTAATTACTTTTTTCCTTGATGCAAATGCTTCCCCTAAAGCAAAAAAAAGTCCAACAGTAATTGTAGGGTTTTCTTCTACACTGACACAAGTCTTGCTCACTTTTCTTGAGGGGGATTTGCCATCAAAATCACCCCTTTGTGTCCTGCCACTAAAGTACAATAGGTAGGCAGGAAAGGACATGGCTTTTTTAGGAAGCCAGGTTTCCTTTTGGGTTTTTTGGGAGGCTAAAACAGACAGAGCACACACATGGGATCTGTGCCTTAATCCACACTGTTTCCAGAAAGAGAGACTTATCACTGTGTAGAAGACTCCACTGAGTAGTGACTGAAAATTCTGCTTATATGGACAAATATGGGTATCCAACAGTCAAGTTTGCATGAGTTCACCACTAAGAGAGAACAGATAAAAATTGTGAAGAATAGAAAAGTCTGAAATACTTCATCTGTTGAACACCACTTATTTGATATTTATTTCCAAATATATTTTTGGAAGGAAAAATCACCCAGCAAACACCCCCTGAATACATAAATCAAATCAAGTGATTATAAAAATGGCATGTTCTATCCTAAACATACTTGCTGACATTTCACATGTTCTCTTGGTGTAAGAGGAAAGTTTGTTCTCTCTTTTATTAAGTGAAAGCAGGTGCTTGTCAGGAATTTAATGGCAAGGGGAAACCTGGTAACAACTGAAGAAACTTCTGTGTCTGTATCCAGAAGCCTGATGAGCATTCCCATTCCAAGAGCTATTGGACTTTGTGGTTCAACAGATCCAACCTAAACTGGATCTTACCTGTCTCAGCCACAGGACTGATACAATCCCATTGGCTCCCTCATTTTTACCTATTTGGCCTGTGCACTGGGGCCAAACACAGCTGAGCATTCTGTTTGCAAAGCCTTTGGCACCCCAGTGCTGTCTCAACCACACTATAAACCCTTCCTGCACCAGAGTTGAAATAAGGATCTTGAAAGAAAAAGATTTGGAGATATTTAATGGGAAAACAAATAGGAACAGTGCAAAACCTGGCAGGATTTCAGGAACCAAACACCTGCATTTCTCTGCTTAGTTTTATCTGCTTTTCCCTGTCTGTGCTAACTTTGCTCTTTCCATATTATTCAACAATGTTTTCTGTAAATCAACAGCTCCAGCATCCATGGGATGAACAGCAGCTGTATCTCTATGGTTTGGCAAGTCTACAAATTCTTATAATCCATGATGAGCATGGCTTTGGCAAATTTCTACTTCTTTCATGGCTTCAAACCCACTGCCTAACTGCTAAAAACATAATACACATAATCTGTTAAAACATAAACCAATAATCTGTTGAGTGAGCACGGGAATGAACTTGGTTAATCTGCTGAAGTACATCTATTTACTTCTACATCTGATCCAGTAAAATCCAAAAAAGCTGTAAAGAGTGAAGGCTCAGACTTCTGTAATATCAGGGTGGATAAACTGAACACAAAAAAGGATTACTCTGAAGATAAACTCCTTTTTCAGGTAAAGCTATTGGATTTGTTCGCTTTCAGGGTACCATCATGGACTGCAGAAACAGTAATACCATCTGAGGAGAACCTCCCACTAGCAAATGATGAATTTCCAAGTTTATGCTAAGAATCATCCCTTCCTCCTCTCTGAAACCGGTCTGATTTGCTTTATCTTTCCCCAGCATGAGCTTCTTCGCAGCAGGGAATCTGCTTTTAAATTATGTTTGAAAACCACCACATAATTAGCACAAATAGCAGTCACTTCATCAGCCACCACAGCATTCCCTGTCCCCTGCACGATGTGGGTCTTCAGACACACAGGGATAGAAGCTGGGAGCCCGCTGGTCTGTCATGGTCCCAAAATCCAAACTCACCTTTGCTGGATGCGAGGATCAGTTTGCACCAAGGGCAGGATGGCTTCCAGCACTTTACTGGCTGAGCCTGGCAGCATCTCTAATACTTTGTTATCAATTGCCATTTTATCCACAATAGTCTTAAAGTAGCGCAGTGCACTGACGACCTCCTTCTCCTTCTCCTCCAGCCACGATACATTCTAAAGAGGAGGGAAAAAAGGACAGATATGTTAAAACTTCAGGGTTTTTAAGGGCAAGGTTCCTTGAACACACCTGGACCATGGTGACACTGAGGTATATTCCATGAGAAGTGGAGAAAACCCCTCCTACAAACAAACACTTTTAAACTGAGTTACTGCTCTTTCAAAAGAACAGTCAGTGCAAAATTACACCCATGCTTTAACTTTCTGCATTACCTGCATTCCAAATTGAAGGCTAATCTTGATTAGTTTTAGGCCAAGATTAACACTGCTGATGACATCAAGGGCACTGCTTTGAAACTCCCATGCCAAACTGGGGAGGGTGAAAGAAAAAAACATATCACAGAATCACAGAATGGTTTGGGTTGGAGGGACCTTAAAGACCAGCTAGTTCCAACTCCCTGTCATGGCAGGGACACCTTCCACTATCCCAGGCTGCTCCAAGCCCCGTCCAACCTGGCCTTGGGCACTTCCAGGGATGGGGCAGCCACAGCTTCTCTGGGCAACCTGTGCCAGGGCCTCACCACCCTCACAGGCAAGGATTTCTTCCTGATATCTAATCTAAACCTGCCCTCTGTCAGTGTAAAGGCATCACCCTTATCCTATCACTACATGCCCTTGTAAAATACAAGAAAACCTCCAAACAAAAAACCCCACTCTGATGAACCTCCAAGCTAAGTAATTTTGTGATGCTGCTGGAACGAGGGAACTCGCACACTTTCCACTGTGACAAAGTGTGAAAGCTAAATTTTGGCACTGGGGAATGAATGTTGCAGAAGGGAACAATTCATTGAAATGAGGCTGAGTTGTGGTCACCAACTTTCATGCTACCACCAACACTAGAAGAGGAAATTCAGAAGTGATACATGATACCTTAATGGCACTCTGGACAGGGAAAGTTTACCAGAGTATGCCTGGAGGACTTTTAATGCCACAAGTAATTCCTAAGTGAGATTTAAATTAACTCCTGCACACTGCTAGAAAAGGAGCAGAGAGCTTAACAGAGTCAGATTTCATCCATTATCTCCTCAGTAAATTCTCCTTCAAGAATTAATGACCTATGGGCATTGTGTGCTCCCCATACTCTTGTCAGCTGTTAAACTGCTGCTTTTCTGCAAAATCAGGCCAGCAGCCCAAAAGGTTTTAGGAGGAACAATTTATAGGCAGCACTGGTTAGTAATTTGGGGCCAGTTGCATAAAAGAATTAGAATCCCAAGTTCCATCTAGCTCCAACTTTAGAAGTCTAAGTTCCAATCCAAGATCTGCAAACCACTCTGTCATTTTCTATCTCATCTGGGAAGGGCCCAAAATCCGCTGCTGCTTCCACTTTTTTGACAATACTGCTTGCCAGGCACCTCAAGTTCTGATCTGCAACCCAGAGTGCCCTGAACTCTCTTGCTTAGAAGCATCCTGGCAACTCACCGATATGAAAAAGGACATTTTCCATTTTGCAGGCATGTGCCCTCACCACTGCACAGTTTAATCCAGGATACAGAATCATAAAAACATTTAAGTTGGAAACAAACCTCTAGGATCATTGAGTCCATCTATGGAGAGGTTCAGCCTCTCCCTGAAGGTTTTGCATTTCATATGGAATGATCACACATTTCAGGGATCAGAGAGTCCATGTATTCCCCGAGCGAGTATGACCATGGCCCAGAGCTCTCAAACAGAAGTGAAAAAATGTGGGCTGCAGTTCCTGCTCCAGTGGCTGTTTATGGATTTCATTCAACAACTGCTTCCTGTAGAAAGGCTTGAGACTTAATAGCTTAAACACTCTGCTGGTGCATGGGAGGGATGGGCCTGACTGAGAGTTCAGAATGACAAGTGGAAACACAAACCCTTCCGTCGAGGGCACCAAGGCATGTGAGTCCAGCCACTATCTGGGACACAGCCCTTTTCCCTTTTTTTCCAGCTTCCCTACTAGCTCTTTGGGTGATATTCCCCAAGAACACTTTTTAATGAATCCTCTTCCAAGGTCCAAAGATTTCATACGTAGGTGTGCATGTGTGTGCATAGAAGCATAAAATCCCAGGATGGTTTGGGTTGGAGGGACCTTAAAGCCCATCTCATTCCACCCCCTGCCATGGGCAGGGACACCCTCCACTAGACCAGGTTGCTCCAAGCCCCATCCAACCTGGCTTTGAACATTTCCCAAGATGGGGCATCCAGCCATTTCCCTTTGGGGCATTAAATGAGAAAAACTTAACATTCAGGCAAAACAGCATCTCCATTCCCCTGCCCGGCACATGTAGATATTTTTGGATGATTTTTGAAGTTTTCCCTTAAATGATCATTGCAAATGCATCATGTATGAGACACAGATGACCAGCAAGGGTCACACCCAACCACAAAAGCTGGAACCATCCCTTTTCCCCCTACATTTTGGCAGTGAAAAACATATCATAAATCTGCATATAGTGTTAAAGGACACTATGGTAGCTACACTATGCCCTATGATAAGAATCAAAGACAGGGTCCAGGGGACAAAAGGAGGCTCTGAAAAAAACTCCTCCAGTGTTGCCCCCACCAAGGTATAAAGGGGAAGAGGAGAAGATGTTTGCATGGGCTGAGCATAACCTTCAGCATACACACAGTGATTTCACATTAATTTTTAGTATTGCTATTTCTGGTCTACAGTGATTATCTACTTCAAGAGCACGAAAATAGCATCTTAAGTACTTAAGAGGGAGAAAAGGATGATATTTGGTTTATCAAGTGTGCCTTCTGACAGAAAATCTCCTGTTTGTCAACTGATGTCTATATTCCAGTGAGAAAACCTGGCAGCTATCCAGGCATATCCTCTTCCCCACTCCCTCCACACAAAGCTAATGAGCTGCCTACATCCAACTAATTGATTAGTTGGCCAGTAGCTATCAAAATAGATAAGGAATGAGCCAGAAATCAACTAAATTTCGCAGTATAAAAATGAATACAGCTTAAATAATCATGTACAGTAATAAAAATTATTGCAAGTGTTTTGTTTTCCAATAAAAAAATCCCAATCTGTACATAAAAAAAGGGTTTGATGACCAGCATGGCTTATTAGTAAATCCTCTTGCATCGTTTTTAGGGGAAGGAAAGAAAAGCAAAAACTTCATCTATTATTAACATACTATGTATTTGCTATAGAACAGCATTTTGAAAAGGGCTCTTCATTTTCTAATGCATTTAATGTGGTCACATATCAGTTTAAAGGAAGGCCTCTAAATTATCTCAAGATACCATCCTGAAACATCGTTGGAATTAAAAGCCTTCAAGGAGTACTCTCGGATTTAATTTTTATTTTATTTTTTTAATAGCAGTGAGCAATGCAAGGTGCTCAGCTCTTTAGGAAGCGTATTCACAGCCTCCTGGGGAAAAAAAAATATAGCCTGGGGAAAAAAAAACCCTCATCATCTTCCACTTGATGGTGCAGAACAGGGTGAGGAAGCCCTGCAGCAACTTCTCTGGGTGTTAAGCAAATCATACAGCATAAGATAACTGTATCTTGCTGGCTGCTCTCAATAACACTACAAGAACCTTCAGCAGAGATAATCTAAAAAAGTTTGCATGTCTGGCACCGCACACTGGATGAGACCTTTAACAACTGGGAAATGTTATGAATTATCATAAATAACCTCGATTGTTCTTAACTTTTGGCTTCGACTTATACTTGAAAACTGACTGCAACAGGATTGCTACAGAGAGAGTCTCCAGCCTCCATAATCAGGTCACAACAGGAGAGGAGACAACACTGACAGGTTTGTGACCTCAGCTCCTGGAGGACCTGAAGTACGCTGGGCCTGAGGAACATCGTGCTGGGATCAGCAGCTGCTGGAACACATCTGCTCGACTCTCCCTGCTGATGTCACCAGAGATTGAGCACAGCTTTGGATCATCTTCAAGGACTTGCTTGCCTGGGTTTGGGGTTTTCAAACGGATCACACCCCAAAATCAGGCAGTTGTTTGGAAGCTGTAAGCTTAAGCCACAGGGTGTGCACGTGGGGAGGATGTGTCAAGCCATACACCACGTTCCGTAATGAGACACTGAAACGCTTATGGAAGGAGGTCTCATCATACCCTCCAAAGGGAAGTACATGCCTTGATTTAATACTACACAGTGCAGTTTATAAATAACCATAAAGTAACCCTGAGGATCCCCGAGCTGTAGAATTCTACAGAGGACAAAGTCATGCCCAGGAATATCATAAAATGAGTACCAGGAAGCAAGAAACCATCAGGACTGACAGAACACAGCCCCGGCTTACTTTGTTCACTGACTTCTCTGGTGTTTTCACTGTCAGGTCAGCTTGTTTTCCCTTCTTTGAAGGTGTTCTCTTTATTTTTGGTGAATGAAACTTGCCCTTCAACTTCATGGTGAACGAGGAGAGATGAGAACGCTCAGAATCTAGAAAGACACAGAAATACAGGATTAGGGTAAATTTCTTGAAATCAGGGATGCTGTGTTACAGCATTATCTGGAATATACTTGCACCATGTAAATTTATTGAGTGGAACAGGATAAAAAAATAATAATAAATTGTGGCTCTCTATTACGTTTCCAACCACAGTATCCCCACCATTTTCTGATTCACCTTGGAGGAAGCAATGCTGCAGAGTAGAGGCAGGAACAGCAGGATTGCTGCTGCCCTGTGCCTTGGAGAGAAGAGGAAAAACACCTCTCTTCAAAGCACTTATCTCCAGCAGATTCCAAAGCACTTTACAAAGGAGGCAATCATCATCCCTCTTTTGCAGATGAGCAACTGAGTCAAGGGGACGAAGTGACTTGTTCACAGACCTCTGGCACGTGGGTGTGCAGGCAGGGCTCTGCCTGGTACCCAGCACTCGTGGCTGGAAGGGAGAACACAATCCAAGATAATGCCCTTCCCAGGATGCTGATCTCTACCCACTTGGTAGCATCAATTTTGAACGTGGCTCCATGAGTAATCTAAACAAAAATGTCATTTGCAATGGATTTCACTTCCAATATCCCAAACTGGAGAACAGAGGAACCGTTTTGATACCAGGGCATTCTTCAAGGAGCTTAACTGCAGAACTGCTCAGCCCTTTTAAAAATTTTATTTTCATGGTTTTTTGGATATTTCAAAGCAGAAGTCTCAAAGGTTTGCAATCATGCCATATGCAGACTTACTGTTGAAATATATTTTTATCTATAGCCATGAAGCTAAAATAAAACTAAGCTGCCTTGTAGAGAGCAATTTAGAATGTATTTTGTGCAAAGAGCACTTTAATAAATGAAGGTCTGAATTGCTCTCTAGTGACCCAGATAATTCAACAGAAGTTACCCAACTTGTCTTTAACTACATTATCAAGAAAAGTAAGCAGTTTTGCTGCATGTTTCATTTTCCTCTTAGATTATCTGGGAATTCACTGCACTGGCTGCAGGAGTTAAAAGGACAGCCCCGTGCATGCAGCACTGCACCACCTTGTTAGCATGCAGACTGCAAACAGCAAGGGCTGCTGAGTCAAATCTAGCACCCAGGAGCCCAACACCACACAGCAGTGCAAACACTCAGAAAGCACTGTACTCAGAAAGCACCTAACCACAGCCAAGGGAAGGAACCTGCGCTTGCCTCCCTCCCCGTAAGGGTTGTCTCCCTTTAAACTTGGTTTCCTGGTAGTGTGTTAAGACCCTGCTATGAGCATGTTCACCAGGGGCAACACTCTGGTTGGGTATGTCCTCTAGACCAAAATTCTGCAGGATCCTATGAATAGAAGCTGCGTGAGCACCGATCCTAATCTAGCCTGGCTGCAGACCTGTTCTCTGCTTACAGAACTAAATGTTTTTCAAAGTTTTCTTCGTATCATCAAGTCCTTTTTAGTTCACTGAGGAGGGAGGCACTAAAAACCTTGGTCACTGCAGATAAATCCAGGCATATCAGTTGGCCTCTGAAGAATCACTTACAGCAGCTGGCACCCCAACTTAGCAACAATTTACGTCAGTGCTTTACATCCACGAGGGGATCTCCAAACCTTTAAAACCTCTCTGGCTCCACAGGGTGCTGAAGGTCACCACTGAAAACAGTTCCTGGCTGCTGTGATAATGCTCTTGCACTCCTCCCCAAAAAATCATTTGTATTTATTGCATACACCATATGAGAATTTCCACACATGCACGCATACGCACGCTTGCCAAGGAGTCATGGCTCTGAATTAATTTTTTGAGAACTGGCAAACAATTACAATAATTAATCTACGGGGAAATAATGGTAGCAGCAACAAATTGTGTCTGGCTCCTTCATGGGCTGCAGTGAGATCCAAACTGCTGGTCTCATTAAGAAAACATTCTTTTTCTTTCTACAAAACCTTTGGTTGCCCATAGCAATAACTTTGTCTTGTAGGGACAATATTTGAAAGGGAGAAAGACTTCAGAAGACTACCATTTCCTTTTTTCCTTGCCACCAGACATCTCTACCCACCTCTATGGGGCAAGCACTCGAATGGCTGAACCAGTGTGTGTGCATGGTCAGGAACTTCCAAAAGATGTCTTGTCAGCAGAGAAAGTTTCTTTTCTGCTGACAGCAGATCCCCTTCACCACCACCAGCTCACCCACTGCCCTTTACTTTCCTCACCCTTTGGTCACACCAAATCATTTGTTCACCACACTCTGATGGAAGACAGACCCACAGAGCAAGGACAGAAGCAGAATAGGAACTTCTTAAAATAGTACTAATGAAGTAAACCAGTTGACATTTGCAAAAATAATAAACGTTACTGTTTGAACAACCCTGCTAAGTCCTGCTTTGAAGATCACAAATTAATGCAGCTTTTTACTGCCATGGGTTTCCATCTACACCAAGCACTTTCCAGCTCTCATCTGCTCACAAGTTTCTGATGCATTTGCAGTTAAACAAATGAGTCACAAACCAATATTCTCTCACACTCAATTACACTTAGCACTTAAAATAGCGCTTTTCTTGTTCCAAGCACATTACAAACATATCGTTCTCATCCTTAAACAGTCAGGTCTTAACCTTACCCTGCAGATGGGAAGCAGACACAGAGGTGAAGCAACTTGTCTAAACAGAGCAGAGGGTGAGTCAGTGACTCCAGCAGAGCATCTCCGTCACACTGCAGCCCCTCTCCCCCTGTGCACGGATCAAGCTGTGGAGTTCCTGTGGCTGCACTCAGTGAATGCCAACAGACATTATCCGGCACAATGGGCTTTATGGTTGGCAAGCTGATACATCATTCGAGCATTATAAACAGAATCTGCTTTGTAATGAATCTGAAGTGGTATAAAAGAGGAGTGACACCGAAGTAGGAAAGTATTCTAGCTCAATGGTCTAAGGTACCTCAGTTTTTATATGGGAAGCCTGAAAGCCTCCTGCAAACAGCACAGCTGAGTGAGACTTCCTAGACTGGTTACCATAGCGCTGGTCTGCTTTGAAAAAGTAATTTTCTTTACAAATTTACAAATCTAATGTCCTGTGTCTATCCAGTTAAAAAGCTCAAACAGCCCAGCACGCCTTTACAGATCAAATAATTTGATAACATACAGAAAGAGGCAGAAAACAGAGCCATGGCAGTGCTCAAACCACTTCTCCTGTCCCTCTGCTCCTTCCTGCCTATCTGCAGTAACCAAACCCCTTAATGCAGCATTGAGGTTGTTCTGAGCTTGGGAGTCTGCCCGCTGGAAATTATTCTATCGTGTTACCCTCGCCTCTTATTGATGAATAGCCAGCAGTGTTTAGCTGGAGTCTCAGCACCAGCTTTCTCAGCTGCTCTTACTCCTCTCTGATGCACAGGAGGAAGGTACTCTGTACTTACTTCTATGTAGTGCCCAAATATTTTTCAGATAAATGGCAAAAGTCAGGGTAATAAACTCGAAGGAGTGATTTCAACTGGAAGGGGGAAAAAAAAAAATAAAGCGTTGTATCAAAGCGTTTCTGTCTCAAAGGAACCACTGACTTTCCATCTCTCCGTATTTCATCTGTCTGGATGCTCCGGGGCTGCAGCACACAACTGGAAAAAAAAAATCCCTTCCAAATTACTTTATTACGGATTTGGGTTTCTCAATTTCTGACCGGGAGCTTTGCTACGTCACCCGTTTCACGGCTAATTCCATCCCCTATTAGTGAGGCTCCCGCTCCGCCGTGCTTGAACACGCTCCAGCTGTTGAGTCACGGCCCTGCTCGGCTCTCAGGCTCATCCCCCCCTGGCCAGCACGTGTCTGGGGTCTGACCACACACACACCACCACAGAGCTCACGTTACACGCCTGCTCCAACCAGCCCTGCTCTCAGGTGTGGCCAGAGGGGTTTTTTCAGCACCCCTCAAGCCCCACCGGGCCGGGGAAGTCATGGTCAGACAGGAGCTGCCTCATCCCCCAGCTCAGCACTGGGTGCTGCCTGCCAGTTTGCCAACAGAAAGCTAAATCTGGGGAGGGAAGAACCGCAGACTTGAAACAACAGTAGATAAAGAGGTACAAGGGAAGGTGGATAAATCAACTTATGTGTTTGTGGACGAAGAAACTAGGTTGCTTAGGAGAAAGATGGCAAGTCAAAGTCCAACACCATCCATGCATGGATGGTGCATCCATGCATGCATGGACCATCCATGGTCAAATGGTCACTTTCCACTTGGGTTCAAATGAACGCCAGAAAATGAGTTGAAACACGTGCAAGCTGGTGGATTCCATCAACCTAACCCAGCAGCAAATTATTTAAAGTCAAACTGAAAGTTCAAGCCTTTTACAGAGCTCAGTCACAGCAGAATTTCCAGCTGCTGGGTCCCGCTCACCAGCCACGTGTAACCAGCACGAGAGGCCTCAGAGATGGGAAATAACCCCCTGCCTGCTTCTGGACCTCCTGGTCATGTTTTTGTCACTATGACACAGCTCCGTGGAAGGCTCCCGCAGCTGGGATGGGCAAGTTAACTGTTCAACTTGTCCAGTGCCTGGATCATATATAACTAATTGAAAATAGACTTACTTTTAATTAAAAAACCCCACCAACTTAGAATACAGTACCTTTCCTTTCCTTCACCTGAAAAACTAAACCTTCCATCTTCTCTCACTCTCTGTGTGTTCACACACCAAAATCTGCAGCTTTAGAGGAGACAGAACCTTAAAAAAGGTTCATTTTCCAGCTTATCCTGACTCTTGCAGCTCGTTAGAAAGAACGAAGTGGAGTCTAAAAATCTTACTCCACGAACGGTTCCTTTTTCAAAGGCCATTTGGGTCTCTGCTGGATGCACATATTTAAAAGCTATCAGATTAAAAATAACAGCAGACATCTCTCCCCATGCCATAATGAAGCTATTGTGCACATTTTTAATCAACCGCTCCTGCCACTTTTGCCACGAGTCCTTTGAAGGCAGCGGTGACTTATGTAATGAGTTACACAACGATGCCCATTAAAATGGCATTTGTTCCCTTGGGCTCAGCTCCATCACTTGGGGAAGACAAAAGGCAAGTTGCAAGGCTTCAGCTAAACCCTAGCTGACAGGGACTTTAAGAGTTCAGAAGCAAAAGGCAAAAATAACGAGCTAGAGTTCAAAACGACCTTTCCGCTGAGGACTGTCTGTGCTGTGGTGCAGCACCCAGTGAGAGCCTCCAGGGCTGGGCCTCTGGCTCCTCCAGACCCAATTCTGCCCTCAGAAACACAGCAGAACAGGTGATTCAGGACAGACAGACGAGCACGTGAGAGCTTACCATGAGACTGACGAAGCCCAGGTCTTTCAAGATTTTATACGAACATTGCTACAATTCCCAACATCTTCCTTCCACCTCTATCTACTCCATACCTATAAGTACACACATCTGGGGGCCTGTGCCCTGGCTGAAGCTTTTGAGCTCTCCTGTAAAGTAAACATTTAAATCATAGTGACTGACAGAAATCCAAGCCTTTGAGCTTTCAGGAAACTCAAACAGCCTCCCCAACAGCCAAGTTTCTCCACAGAAGAGGTGGCAGAGCTGGTGCAGGAGGCACAATGTGACGCTCATAACTGGGTTGTGGGCAACAGAAACCTACTGCAAGGGCACTTGCAAAACTAATTTTTAATAATTTTGTGCTGGAGGGCAGCTCTGTCTGTCTTGCAACAAAATGTTCAAGCTCACCAGTGTGGAGCTACGAGGACCGAGAGAAAGCACCAGGTTTTAAGGAGAGTTGAAGGAGACAGATGAGGAGAACCCCAGACACTTCTCCACCCTTTCACACCTGCACTGTGTCACTCAGCTCTCACAGTACACAGCAAACAGCCTTCAGCTACATTTCACGCCCTCTTTCTCCAGAAGTCCTGGGGATGTTTAGAAGCCTAAAAATGCTGATAGGCAGCATTTGTGCAATGCTGCATGTTCCCAAAAGGATGAACTGGGATCCCGAGTACAGAAGAGACAGAATGTGACAGAACAGAACTAAAATATCCCTTTTAAACACATCAGCTGCTGCATCACGGGTGCTACAAAAGCCTCAGACCCACCACTTCCAGCTCCTTGAGTTTACTTTTCTCAACTTTGCCATTACCCCCAGAGACTGAAGCAAAGAGAAATCATTCAGAAACAAAAAAAAGACCTGGTGTGGTACCCGGAAAGGGAAAAAAAAAAAGGGAGTGTCCAGTGTCAATCAGGAAGTTTGCCCACCCTAACCTTTGTACCTTAGGTGGAGTTGTTTGTAAGCTGCTCCAAGTCCCTCTCCAGGGAATCCAATTGCTAGGAGAGCCGCCAGGTTTGAGAGGAAAACGATGGAGGAAGGGCAGCTCAAGAATCAAACAATCGTTCTTGAGTGCTAAAGAAACTTTTCCTCCACCATCACGTCACCTTGGAAGCAGCCAACTTTTGGGAGCGGAAAGACCGACTGCCCTTTTTCTTTTTTGGCAACATTACAGTGAATGAGCATAAACCAATGAGCATTAATGATGTGCAGTGACAGCACACAAACTTCTCTGGAAAAGGGAGGCTCAGTTCCCTCTCAGCTGGCCAGGCAATGCTCACTGACTCACAGGCTTCATTATTTTTATGCCGCCCTCTGGGGCCTCCAGAGGAAGCAAAACATTTTTATTTGTCAGAGAGCACATTTTTATTTTTATTTTTTTTTTTTTTCTTTCTAAGCAACCATGAATGAACCATCTCCAGCTGCAGCAACCTCATGTGGAAAGAGCTCACAGTGTTTGCAAGGGAATTGGAAAGCACAGAGGGCAACTTATCAATTCAGCCACGTCTCCTGACTGCAGTGAAAAGGATTGGGTCAGTCAACAACTTTAATTTTATGGTGCATTAGTACTACAGCTCTTCTTCCTTCCAGTGTCATATTTGGAAGCAAATCTTCAGATTGCAAGGAAGAGAAGATGCACAAGATCAAGTAGCAAGTTCAGAGCAGCTGACCAGGTTCCCTCCTAGTTCTTTTCACCTGAAGTATTTCAGAAGCATCTCCTTTGCATGCAGACACATAAACCAGGAATCCTTTAGCTGCTGAATATCGCAGCAATATCACCCAACTGATTTACAGGGAAAAAGAAACAAAAAAAGGCAAAAAGGTACAATTATTCAAACAAGGAGGGATTTAAGGGAGTAAAACTAACTCTGTACCCAAGTTCAGTTTCCTCCAGCATACCAAAGCTGGCTTTCAAATTTCTCTTTGAAAAAGATACTGTAATTTATTGATAAGCAGCAGCAGCAGACAGGACTTTTGCTCTGTTTTATCAGAAGGAAAGCCACCCCAGAAGACCGGGGCCATACCAAATTGCAAGCAGAAACGCTCACCAAATCACCCACAAACCTTCGTGCAGCATCTGGTGAGTCTCCGGTAATTTCCCATTTAAGTACTGATTTTGCACAGCCCTGCAAGCCCCAGAGAACTAATGGGATTACAAAACTGGTAACATGACTTGTAACTCCCACCTCCTGTGCCAGCAGCACTAGAACAAAAAGAGACTCAAGTAGCCTCCAACACCGACATGAACACTGTGGTCCATTCTCACCCTGCTCTGCACATGGAAGCCACCAAGAATATTAATAAACATTGAATTTTAAATGGGGAAAAAGAAATCCAGCTACAAGGCATAACATCTGTGTTACTTCAGCAAACAGCCCCGAACAGAGAAATGCAATGGTGGTGAGGGAATCTGCTGAATTTCTCTGTTCACCAAACATGACTTAATATGGGGTCCGTGGGCACCCCCACTCGTCTGGCGGCTCTTGGAGGAGATGGGCATGACAGTGATTCAGACACCTAAAAATAAAGCCCTGCAGGCACAAGTATGTGTGTGCTCTACCTGAGTCACCCCAGGCTGTGAGGAGCATGTGAGCCAAGGCTCATCTGTTTCACTGACAGTCCTGCCATGGCCAAGCAAAAGCCCTCATCACTGAGCTCCGCTTAAACTCCTTCTCCCATCCTCTCATTTTCTCAAGCACATTTAGACTCTTTCCACACTGAAAAACCTCTGCTAGGCCCGGATTTCAGTCCTATGGCTGCCAGCTTTGAAACTCAGACCTGAAAGATTATAACCCAATGTTGCTGAAGCTGTTTATCCATCTCCAAGGTGACAGGATGTCGTCACTGCCACTCGGCAGGACACCAAGCAGAAACGAATTATTTCAGAGGCTTTAGGGAAAACCCTAATTGCTCACAACCTGCCTACAGGTTCACCAGCTGAGAAACAAGGTTGCAAATGGAGCCTTGACTTTTTGTCTGCCCCACAGCACTAGCTCTGAATGGGAAAAACGACAAACCCAGCCCTCTTTCATCCTTGGAGAGTAACCTCAGCTCTCATTCATTAGGCGATGGAAAAAAAAGAGAAGCTGGCTCAGATCTGCCTGACACAATTTCCAGTTGCTTTGGACATTACTAATTATAGCCATCTTTATTTTTGACCTCTGATTACAGACTCTTTGCACATTCAGTCTGAATGGCAAAGCTAACCCTTCTTTTCTAGTAGGCTTGGGAGGAACCTTATACCCTGCCCAAGAGCCACCGCCCACGCTCATCTGAGCACAAGAAATGAGATCAAAACATGGAAAGCATTTGCTTAAACATGCTAAATTTTATTTTCTTCTTTAGCAAGTGCCACAGATCAAGGGCAACAGTCCAGGTGAGAGTGTGATGTAAGCTCTTTTCCATGCACGTTCCGAGATGAGCAACTGCTCGGCGCGGGAGCCTCGTTGCTCCCTGTTCTGACTAGCACTGTATCCTCGGGGCCCAGATGCTGAAAAGCAGATATTCAGTTCAGTAAGATTAAACATGTCTGCACAACTCCAGTGCACCATGCTGGGGGCTCACATCTCTCTGCAAGAGAGAGAACAATGAATTTCAGGAACCAGGCCAGCACTATCTCCTAGAGGCAGTGCAATACCAGTGTAAACTTCCCTAATATTGCTTACTCAATAAAACAAGGCATCACAGGAGGGCTATGCAAATCCCTCAGCTTTGAAGTACTGCTCTTCTGTTGCCCCAGAGGACCAGCTCTCTATCTCCACGCACACAGACAAGTGTGTGTGCAAGGTGATACAGCAGCACTGCAGGTGTGAAATTTCTGATGTAATCAGGTCAGAAGCTGCTTTTACACTATTGTGCTGCTCTTGTGAAGGGTTAAGGAGCTGCAGGCCATATCCTCGACTCCATGCCCTGTTCTATTCCTGATAGGATCTGCAACGAAACCACCAGCTTTACTGCCTGCCCACGGGCAGTAGGAAATTTTAGTCTTCTCTAAGAACAATTTGAAACATCAGTGCCTCCAGCAAGGGGAAAGTGAGATGTTAATTGAACTGAACAGCCCAGGAGGGAGCTCCCCCTTCCTCAGCTGTAGGATTAGCACATCCCTAGACCATCATGGCAGGAAACAGGAGGTAGCTTAGGGAGTCTAAGTGGGACATCTACCTTCACTGCACACAAACATTAAAAGTTACTTTAGTGGTAAACAATTACTGTGACAATTTTCTATTTTATCCTGTCTCCTCATACCTGAACTAAAACCTCCTGGTTATACTGCTCCTATGGAAAACAGGTTTAAAGGCAAACTGCCACGAACACCTGCAGTTCTCTTCAGTCTTTTTGGCAAATCCTGACTTTAAAACAAACAAGAAGACTGAACTTCTACAGAAGCAAACCCTAGCAGAGCTGTACAGGCGTCAGCAGCAACAGGAAGGGAGTCTGAAGGAATCCATCCCATGTCTAACTCAGCTGAGCCCACTGAAGATTTAAAGTTTCAGTAATATGGAAACAGCCATCAGAATTTTACTTGTTAACTTAATGCTGAAGAAAAAGCAGCTATTCCTCAGCTACTTCAGAATATTACATAGCTTAATGCAGCAACAAGTTTGAAAACCCACTTAACAAGGGGATACCTGAGCCTGATTTCTCTGGTGTTTCATTCTTTGCTGGCATGCAACATTTTTCATGTATCACCCTGGCTTTCTACATTTAACAGCTACTGTTATCTTTAATGGAAATGACCAAAAGTGGGCCCTACTAAGAATAGTTTCAATTTTTCAATGAGCTTCCACTTTGCTCATACAGGAAGCTGGCCTGAGGGTCAAGAAGAAACACCTTCAGTGCTAATATACAACAACCTGACAGCTAAAGGGAACTAAGCTGAGGTTGGATTTTACCAAAACCAAAGCTGAACCTCAGGTCAGCACCTCTATAATCCTGCTGAAACTATTCTTTTCTCACAGAATAAATCTTGGTGAATTAACAGTGATGATTTTACCAACAGCCCATTTCCTGATCACACCCCATCCCATGCAAGCATAACATCAAGTTCCACAAGTGAGATCTTGCCCACAAGCCAGCCCTACCTGCCAGAGAGACACACGAATGCATTCGAAGACCATGATCCACTCCAAATAAAAACAAGCATGTTCTAAAAGCCAGTGCCCAGATCCCGTGGCAAAGAGGCCTTCGGATTCTATAAACAAGAAATAATTTTGTGCAGTATTTCTATTTAATTTGGTTTTGACAAAGCAGCAGAACCACAACCGCCAAAGCTGGTTTGAGTCCCTGCAGCACAGCGTGTGGCCCTGTGGCAATCCCGCCATCAGCCCCGAGAGGTGAATCAATACCAATTTCAGCTCGTGGTCCGTTGAGCAATAATACTTTGGAGCTTAGGACGGCCTGTTTGGAAAACAGCAGCCAGCCTGACACTTCAGCTCCACGAGGCCCCCGAGCCGTGTGGCGCCGGGTCAGGCCAGGCCCTGCTCCATCGCCTCCGGAGAGCACGGCCCTTCGCCCAGGCTGAGCCCGGTGCCTCCTCAAAGCTTCACTGTCATCAACTTTATGCTCCTCCACTGTGAAAAACATGCCAGAACCCACTGATTTGTGCAGCGCACTTAGGATGTCACAGCAGTCGGGTTCAGAAAGACACAAAGAGATGTTACTCTGCTGTTACTAGAAGGGTAAATACCTCCTAAACCTCCTGGGTTTAATATTATCAACTACTATTATAACACACGACCTGCCTGCACAAGCTTCACCCCGGCTGTATTTTGAGTTTTCAGCTGGATCCAGCCAATGAGTAAAAAAAAAAAAAATTACGCTGCAGTAAAGCAACAAGAAACACTATAAACCATCTTTCAACTAATAAACCACTGCCTATAATGCTGAAAAAACAAAACTGACCTTGTACATATGATCCATGTTCATTATTATCATTTTGCAGTATAAGAAGCATCTAGTACTAAGCTTTGTGGCAGCACAGTTAGAAAGCATCACTTTTTAATGGCTATCTAAGATCACAGGAGCTAAAAAATACTTATGCCTAAGAGATTATGGTGGTGTTGCTCAGCAGAAGTAACTGTGTGTTTTGGAGGGGGCTGAGGGGAGTTGAACACTGCAGCCATTGACTGCAGGACCTCAGCAAACATCTGCTCCCCACAAGGGCAACTCTCCCACAACGCCCTGCACGACTTCACAAGATTTCCAGTCTGTGCTTGGACTTCATTTATTTTAGCACATGTTTTCGGGAAACTTCCCTTTCCTTTCTATTTCTACCCTGTTTACAAATTTACACAGCAAACTCACTTTGCCTCCCTCCCCAAACAAACACGTTAAGTTTTGCCTTTTTTCTCCTCTGTGTACTGGTGAGCTCTGAAGCTCAGCAAATAAACTCTCAGCTACATTTACTTCTAAACTGCTGATTTCTGTAGAAGAATGACAGATGGAAGGCACCTCTCCTGCTTCATTTTTGGCAACTCTGCAGTCAGAAGTCTGAATACACTGAATGTGCCCTTACTCCTCATTAACCTGAGAACCTGTTATGTATCTATTGCAAAGGGTGCAAAACTGGAAGATGTCTCAAACAAATCTTGGAAAAGACATTTGATTTGGGAAAAGCTGCTTCATTAAAATGTGTTGAAACTCCTGAATCCTTCTGCAAAAGGCTCCTACAGGCTATATGACTTTAACCAGTACTATTTCCACGTCTATCTTGATATTACACACAAGTCATAGGTACAAAACACCCACAACGGCCTGATTGCTGCTATTTGATTAAAAAACAACACTATATATAGCAGTCACATAATTACGAAACTGAACCCACTCATATGGGAACTCTGAAAGATGCCCCTCACAGAAGACATTTTCAACAGGCATTCAAATCACTTCTAAAAGAGGATTAAAAAAAAAATACAGAAAATACTTCAATACGGCCAAGTTAATTTATGATTCGTTGGCAGAGAACAGAGTGGGTGAAGAGCTGAGCTGGTTTTCTGGCAGATGCACAAATCTATACTTTTAGAGAGATTGCTTGAAACTGTAACACACCAGAATTTATCAGGATAAAACGGGCAACATTCAAAGCCACAAGAATCTTATAGCTCAGGCTTTATAATGAGAGGACTTTTCCACCAAGGAAAGTTAATTCAAATCAAGATGAAGGCTGGAAACTCACATTATTGCTCCCTACGCAGTTTTACTCTGGAATATGACTGTCCACTTGCAAAGATTTAGCCAATTAGAAGGCAAAAGGGGAATATTTAGGGATAATTCTCATGTATTTGGAAAGTTGTTTCTCAAAGATAAAAAGTTAAAGTCTAGCTTTATTGAACCGAAATAGATAACAAACCTCAAAGGAAGAGATTTTTCTTGTAGGAGTTGTCATTTCTTTATTTAAAGGATGCTCCTATGGTACTATAAGGAATCAGGACAACATAACCCAAACATTTTCCACTGTAAAGCAGAAATCCCTGTTTTGTCCTCTCCCGTTAAGAACTGGGTCTGCATTTGCAAAACAACCCGACAAAGAGGTGCCACCTCCACTAAAATACTTTGTCATTCAGGAACCCAGTGGAAGGGAAGTCAGCTCCAGGCCTAACAGCAAAGCTCCAGGCTTACATTTAAACAATAGTCCAAACAAAGCCTGACCTAGCACCAAACAGGCAGCTGGTTTTTTCACAGGGGTATGCAGAATGGGGTTTTTTTGCCCCCTTAATGTCAAAACTGCCATCTCTGTGCCTCCAGAATGACTGTGTGATGGCTTTTCATCTTACACAGCCAGAAATTCATGGCACAAATGGGAAAGAGGTGGGGATTCAAAGGACACTTCAGTCACACGAAAATGTAGAGCAGATGCAAAAACATGTCAGTATTGGCAGAGGAGCTACCTGGATGATAGCAGCTCAACCCAATGTCACTATGAGTGTCTTTATAGGACAAATGGACTGTGATCCTGAAGCCACATAATATTCCCATAATGGGCCTGAAACAGGCTGCCAGTCACAGGCAGCACATAATAAACAGTTTGGGCAAAGCTGTCCAAGCAATAAGCAGGTTACTGTGAAAGAAATGACCAATCTTCCCAGCAAATGACCCAGCATAACCAATCTCACCATCCCCAACAAGCTCCCAGACTTAACAGTACAAATACTTACAGTCACTTTCAGCATTTCAAACCAAGAAACCGCTCCCTCATATTCTTAATTACCTCCCACAGCAAGACTGACAAGGATTTGGAGCCTCCATAAATCCTCAGTAGTAGAGAAATCAACCCACTATTTTTCTAACATTAAGTCTACTAGGTTTATTTTATAAAATTACTAGCCAAACCAGAGTCCAATAATGAGATGAGCTATTTGGAAATAATATTTTACTTGGAGGAAAAAAAGACAAACCCTGTTTTCATCTATAATATCCATAAATCACTGTGTTTACAAACTACAGCTTGGGGATTCAGGGCCAATCCAGTGATAGGATTTCTCTTCTATTTGCACCATGTCAGCATCTGCTCTCTTCATGTGAAAACAAAAAGCTGCCCAAGGAGATTATAGCACTTTCACACCCTGAACCACCCAGGTCCCAAAGAGTCTGCCTAGTTCAGCTCATTAGGAGCACACCATGCTTTGCATTTCCTACCATTTTAATATTATAAGTGTTTAAATGTATATATGATAACACAGGAAAAGCAGCTCTTGTTCAACTTCAAACAAACACAGAACACTTCTTCATTACAAAAGCTGAAGTCAAATGCTCCAAGGCTTCTTTCAGAAGGTCATCAAGATGAACACCAATAAACACTGTCAAAAGTATGCCCTCCTCTCCTCAGACATGTTCTTACTGTTCAATTACACTTGGTTGTAATGGTAGACATGGTTTGTTAAAGGCTTTTCACACACCTAAGGAGCCAAATCTGGCAGTGATTTTTTTATTTAATTTAATAAACATTTTACTCCTATATATACACATAGTGCTTTTAATGAGAAGTTCTGAAAAACACCAAAACCCAATCACCTCCAGGGTAAAAGGTAATAGCCAAATAGGAGAAAAATCACAACAGGAAGAAATTATATTCCAGAAATAACAGCAAATAACACGGATTTCAAAGCACGCTAGGGACTGTAGAGCGCCCACTTATTGCAGATAAGAATTCAGATTGAATTTTGGAGATCTAATCTGAAACACAGAGAGTCATAATATTCCTGGGGGTAAAGAGCTCCAGAAAGCATCAGTGTTACAGGAGGAGGCTTCTCCTGCCAAATTACCACCACTCTCACTTGAATTCACACCTTCTGGTTGTGTATTAACACAACAACCTTGTATTATATTAACCTCAGTCTATCATTTTACCTCCACAGAAGCACAGGCCAGAAAGGGAATTTCAGAGCTGAAGCCCATTCTCTTGCTGGATCATAAAAATGACAGCGTTACCGAATCTCACAAAAGGTCACCCACTGGGAGCTGATGCAAAACAAGGAAAACCAAAACAAGAAAACAAAGAAAAATACTTAAAGAAGGAAAATCTTTGAAACCATCAGTCCATCCACTTAAGCACTGTTAATTCATAACGATCCTGATTCTTACAACCAGTTCTAAATTTTCGACACAGTATGTGTCGCTTTATTTAAAAAAAATACGATCTGTTTTTGAATTTTTCTGGGTAAGAGCACAGATGTACACAACGCTTTGCATGCTAAAAGACGCGGCTTTATAGAGGGGCTCAAATTTCACACGTGCCCATCTTTTCAGCAGGCAAATCCGTTCTGACACTGGTTATTGTTACAGGATCTAAAAAATACAGAGGCACAGCACCTAACACGGGAGTTCTGAGGGCAAACAGGCTACTGCAGAGAGGCTCCAGACAGGAGGAAAAAAGAGGCCGTTGGGTCGTCAGTCAGACTCTTTTTAATCAGGTTGAAACGCTTTGCTGCAGAGGGGGGTTCAGTCTCTCCAACCCACATTCCCATCGCTCATGCTGCTTTCTTAATTAGCAGCAAGTGGACAACAGCTGTCAGTAGCCTGGAGGCCAGAAAGTTATCAGCAAAAAGGGGGATGTGTTAAGGACAGAGACAGGGGGGCAGCCAAGAGATCCATCCACAGCCAACGTGGGCACAGAACCATGGAATGGTTTGGGTTGGAAGGGACCTTAAAGATCATCTCATTCCAACCCCCTGCTACAGGCAGGACACTGACACTGAGAGGATACTCTTCCTGCTGGCTTTAGTCTGGTTGTTTTAACATGTGACTAATTGCAATTCAATTTTTTTAAAAAATTTTTTATATTTTTTTTAGTATTCCCGTAACAGGAAAATTTAAACGGAGAATAGAAGGAAATGGGATGGCCATCCTAATGTCTTGATGAAAATACATGAGGGTCAACTCAAAGGCACAGAAGAATACAGTCTCCAAATATTGTTGCTGAAGTTCTAAGCATAAACATGAGAGAGCAGGGAAAAAAAGATGTTTTACTTGAACAGCAGAGAGAAACTTCAGCAGAAGATACAAACTTAACCAGAGGCAACTAGAAGCTCTAACCTCAAACAGCACAAAAATAAAAAAACCTCTAGTCAGTCATTATTATTTGTGTATTAAATCCTAGGAGACCAAGCTATTGGTCATGACCTTATTGCACCACATATTACACTAATGTGGGTCAAAAAGAAATCTCTGTCCCAAAGCGGTGATGCCCTTTGGTCAAACCATTTGCTTATCTCACAAGACAACTCCCTGACTGTCTGGATGATCAAGAAATAAAGTAATTGCTTCCCTGTTGGATGCCCTGATTACTGTCATTTGTGGCAATGGGGAACTCAATGCAATTGGAAGCAATAAAATGTATTATTAAAATTCCCCACTGCCCATTTGTTGGTGACAAATTGTCATCACCCTAACTTCAACTTCTTCAGAAAAGCCACACTTCTTTTGAATTTGGCTTCAACTTATTCAGAAAGCAGAGATTTGGAGCAATTTTCTGAGGCCTGGCTGGCAGTTCTGCCAATTCTAAATATATCCCAGTTTTCTGAGCTTGAACCTAAGCAAGGGAAGCTGGGCTGAAGATGGAAGCATTTCCCCAAGCTGCCAGTAGACTAGCAAGACATCTAAAAACCCTCATCAAATTAAGTGCTTAATTACAATTCAGACTTTGAGACTCTGGAAATTAGGATAATCTTCTGGGAAATTTAATAGTCTCCCACAAAAGAAATTGCAACATACAAGCCAAAAAAAGCACAGAGTCTGGAGAGCGTTATCCCATCAAATCATACCTTGTACTAGATTCCTCACCCTAATTTCCAAAGAATATGAGGTGAGATCCACAACTTAATTTCGGGTTGTTGAGCCTCTGGGAAAGATTAGGATCAACATAACCAGGAGGCTAAATCACGAACAGCAGTCTCATGTCAAAAGTTGAGAAATGTTTGTTGAGATGAGTTGATGGAGAGCTACCTGTGAATGGACCTTCTCAAGCTGGACTTGGTGAACGACCCGGGGGCAAGGCCACAAAGGGCACTGCTGGGAGAAGGTCTCAACACTGCCATTTTTGCACAGACACTGAAATTTCGCCAGCCAACCATGGCTGCAGCCTTGCCAGCCCACTCTGCTCCTCTAGGTGGCATGGTCTGTGCACACAACATTACCTGCATCTTCCCACATGGAGAGATGTCACCGCTACGCAGCATTACTTCCACTCTCACTACCTAATGACATCCTTAAAAACATGAACTAGCAACCCACTGACAGGGTTCACAGCTCCAGCAATCACTGAAAAGCCCACAGAAGCTTAGGGAGAAGCAGAGATCATCTGACCAAAGTACCAAGTTAAACCATACCAGGGAATGAAAGGAGGGCAGAAGTCGTACTCGCTGTTCTCACCTCACTACAAGCAGCACCTTCCACCACCACCCATCATGAAGTCAGAAGCACAGAAGAAATGTTTGCACAATGCTCCAAAAATGTAAAGCTCTAGATGAACACTAAGCATTACACATTCTCCTTTCTTGATTCACGAAATTATTGCCTCAAGGGAAATGGAATCTTGTTCTCAAAATAAGCCAGAACATCCCATATTTCCTATTGCCACCACCCTCATGAGCCACGACCCCAGGACCACACTGAGCAGCAAGAGAAGCTCTACTGCTTATGCAAGATGTGTGTGGATGTTCCTTTGCTGTGACATACATTCCACTACTTGCTGGCACATCCCTTTCATCTCCAGGACAACTCTGCTGAATCAAAACCTTGTGACACAGGCAGGATGCTCTACAAGCAACATGAGTGTACACATCCAAAAAACCCTGCAAACTAAGAGAAACAAAGGGCAGTGAGAGGTGACAAAGAAGAAATCATATCCTGGTATCAGAGACAACAAGGAACAACACAAAACAAAAAGCAGTTCAAGCCCAGAGCTGAAATGCAGAACTCGGGAAGTAACTGAACTTGGGCTGGAAGTATCTCAGAAGCTGAGCTATGACACTGGGTTCACTCGTGTAATACAGCAGTCATAGGGGAACGAGTTTTCCCCATCAGCAGCTTATCTCTGCATCCTGCTTCCAGACAGGTTCACATCTGGAGCACAGTACTCCTTGCTCATTGTTTTTTCCGTGAGCCAAAGGTCAGCAGTGCTGCTACAGCCTCCCATACATACCCTGGATGAGCCCACCGGAGCCCAGGGCCTCCCCTGCTGCTCAGCTGGCACTGATCAGAGGGGTTTGGGCCAAAATAATAATTTACTTTTCCAGAAAATGTCAACTACAAAAATTCACTGAAATGTCCATTAAATTCAAAGCAAATTTTCTGGGGGAAAGCTATGGAATTCTACATATAATCTCCTCAGAATTCAGCTCTGTGATTAAAACCAGAGATAGACTGAAACAAAAAAGTCCCAACTTGCTCATTAGGCAGCTCAGGACAGGGAGTTGACTACATTTCCAGTGTGTGCCCTGCCTAACACAGGTCCTGGTAAGTCTGAGTGACTTAACCTAACCAAGTCTGAGTGACAGGGGTGCTATAATGCCTGGGAATGTTCAAACCCATGGATCCAGAGGAGATGCCTACTCACAGAAGCAGAAACTGCTACATGAACTCAACATGGAATAAATCAATTAAATTTGTACCCTGGAGCAAGGGTTTGGGGAGTGTCCAGACAAGACTTTACAAATATTAGCTAGCCTGAAGTTAAATACCTCTCTGTAAACTATCCTACAGACTTTGATACCCTAAGAACCAGGAATTTTTTTTCCCAATATAAAATTCTGAGCAAGTGAAAATATGAAAGCAGTTCTTGATGCAGCTTAACTAGACTTTGGTACTGATCATTTGAGCCTGCGCTGCTTCCTATTGATATCAAGGCTTTCACAAGATTTTTCCTATGGCTTACTCATAATGAACAGCTGCTCTGGCAACTGCTGGAGTCAGCAGGTATTTCCTGCCCTGAAAAAAAAAGTCATCAATATATCTCAGTACAGAAAATCATACTCTCTTTAAAACAATTCATGATAGGGTTTAGATATCAACTGGCTCCATGCCACAGACACTCCCTTAAACAATGGTTACACCCTCTATACAGCTAAAAATGAAAAAGCTGAAAAGGAAGACATTTTACACAAGTTCCCAGGGTAGAACACATCTGAGAAGCACTGGTCTGGGACTGACATTGTTCTACTAAAAGAATAAATATCTGAGCTCAAATCGTATTTCCTTCACCACCTTCCCAGACTTGCACGAGAAGAAAATCCCTCCGAGCTTTCCTTTTATACTTCTGGTGCTCTCTAGCAGAGTGAAATTTTATAAAACTGTAAATAAATTAGAAGTGCTGCAGATTATGATTTGCCCTTTTGTTAACATCACTTGTAGTGCCAGTGAGCCTGTTTGCCAGCCAAGGAGAGGTCTGAAACTCTTTCAGTGTTGACTTTAAGCTGAATACAAATATCGAGTGATCTGCCTGCACACTGAGTCCTCAACCACAGCGAAGCACAGCAATGCTGCTTACAATGCTGCCAGTGAGACAGGGTGTCAAAACAAACATCATTGTATTAATTGCATCTGTTGATGAACCAGCTCGAGAACAGCCTTGTTTCAATCACAGGCTTTATAAGACAGCACTGAAATGTTACTGTGAGCGTTGAGATGGATGAGTCAACAGATAAAACACAAAAGCATTTGTAAGGAGAGTCTCACTGGAGTGATTTGAAAAGCTGCACAGCAACACAAAATGATGGTCTTTATTGACATAGCTTGCTAATATAGTCCTTAACCTCCTTTTAGCTTTCAGTTTTGTTTTCCACAGGATTTCCAGTTAAAGACAGGCAAACACACGTGTAGTGTTACCTGTGCGAAGGTGAAAGATCAGCAGAGGCATAACCAATGGGAAAATACTTCAAGTCGTGACAGATACTAATCCTTCTCACTGGGAGAGTTTACTACGGCTCTCCTTGGTATTTTGGAAGCTTTCCTTGACCTTGGGGAGTGGAAGACCTTTCAAACCACTACATAAATATGACACTGGGGGCTCGGGGTCAGACCAAGGCAGGAAGCAGTGGCTGCACACCACGGGTGAGCCTCTCCTTTCGTTCTTACTTGGCTGGAACGATCTCTGCAGTGTCAGCTAAGGTCAGTAGATTCAGGTTACTGAAAGAATGACATTTTAAACCTGACCCCTCTCTCATCCAAAACCATCTGCAACTCATCTTTTAAGGCTGAGATTATTCATTCCAGGGGAATTATCCACTAATCAGTTTTTATCTCCAAACCAGGTCCTCACGCTTGCAGCTGGTTGAGAGCTCAGTCTGGCAGAGGTTTTGGTTCCTTCCACTTTCAGAACATCTCCCAGAGGGCAGAATTCAAAATACATTTGATGGCATCTCCATGTGCTAAGGAAACTGGCACCAATTTACCAGCCAACACATCGTGTGCCAAGGTAGAGAGGCACAAAACAAGGCTTCATGTTATGAGTCACTTTGACTTGGAATGGGCCTTAGTTCTTTACAACTTCATACAGGGAACTGCTGCCTGAGGTTTTGCACCACCAGGATCTTCTGAAGTAGGATAAAAAGTAAGCAAAACCAGACTGTACAACAGGAAAAGGAGGCAAGGACTCCAGTGTTTCCCCCAGAATAACAGAGGTCAGCACAGACCTTTGGCTCCCCAGCACACTTGCTCACTAGCCCGGCTGCTATTCTGTATTTGTCACAGTCAAGTGTGAAACTCAAGAGAACCATGTGGTCAAGTGAGTCAGATCCCTGCATTCTGCAAATGCTTCTCCCTGACTTATTATAATTGATCCTTTTGCTGCAGCTCTGCTCTGTGACAGCAAAGCATTTCATACCCACTGCTCATCCCCTGTGACAGCAGCTCCTCCAGTTCCTTCCATTCACTCGCCCATGCCATGTACCAGCACGAAATTCATGTGCATCTCCATCTCCCAGAGCAAACATCCCTGTTCTGTAGGGCCTTCAGAATTAAGATGTGCCCTTCATTTGCAATTATCATGCAAAAAAGCCCCCCAGAAAATCCAGGCAGATAAGCTGCCTCCTGCATTTCACCCAGAGGCCAAGGCAAATACTGCAAAACCTGCAGTTTGCATCAGTAAACACAGCAACATAATAGTTTGGTTTATCTAATTTTCAGATTTGAGGTCTATGTTAAAACAAAACCAAACTCAACTCACCTGGATTTCTCCTGGCAAACAAATTGTTGAAATGGCCAAAAATCATATTTTACCAACTGCAAAAGAGAAATTCTGGAGATTCTTCAGCTGGTATGAATCAGGACAAAGGGCATTTTACAGCTGTACAAGTGAGAATATTTTGGGAAAGATGTTTTTAATTCCCTCTAGTTCATTTAATATTATCTAAACATCACAGCTTAAAGTAATCCCGACAGACAAAAGAGGCCAGACCTTTCTATCCAATACAGTACAACATGCACTGTATCAAAAGTATTCCCTACTCTCTCCTTGGGTAAAATGGCAGAGATGGAGGAAAAGAAATCCTTTACACTGAAGAGCAGAAATCCCTACCCAGACCCATTTGTTTTACTCTGTAAGTATTGACAGATGAGTAATGAAAACTTTGCTGCAGACACAGCCTGTTCTTCAAGGCAGCATCAGTTAATAAACCACAACCACAGCTGCAAAAATATTAAGGAATTTAACTAAGTGATTCCTTCAAGGGCACAGGATTGCAGGAGGAGCCAGATTTTGTGCTTTGTTATCATCCCAAAAGTTAAGATCATAGTGTGCAACATCAACACAAACCACTGTTAGTGTTTTGGATATAAAAGCTTTGAATAACAATTTCATTAAATGTATACAACTGAGTACTAATATTTCTAGCATGATCTTTTTCCATTATGATAATATTTGAAACTTAGTATACTGTGTTGCCAAAGCTTTTAGATGTGAATTATCTCATGTGAGAAGAATTAAATGATAAAAACAGTATAACAGCAAAAACAAAACTCACAGCCTGTTAGCTCTCAGAATCACAGAATCATCAAGGCTGGAAGATACCTTCAAGATCATCTGGTCCAACAGTCAACCCAACATAATCACCCCTAAACCATGTCCCCAAGAGCCACATGCAGACTCCACTTGAACACTTCCAGAGACAGTGACTCCACCACCTCCCTGGGCAGGTTATTCTAATGCCTGACCACTCTTTCAGCCAAAAATCTGAACTTTCTCATAGGACAAGCCACAGCACTGGTCTGGTAAAATGGCTGAGAGTGATGTTTTGCAGGACTTATCAACCTTGGGTGCCAGACTCGGATCAAGAATCAACATTAACAGCCAAGTCAACAGCTCATGCAGGCTGGTAATGATTTCAAAATCAGACTTGGTAGGGGAATTTTTTGTATGGGTTATACACCAATATCAAAACAAGGGTTTGAATCCCTTGGACCTTGGCACTTGCCAGGCTTCCAGCCAAATGGAAGCTCAGGGAAGTTCTCCTGTGTATCACTTGTGCTACACCTGATGTCTCCAGGGAGCCCTAGAAGTGTTACAGTGAAAGGTACACCTCACATCTGAGGCCTAATGAACCAGGATAATGAATGCAGGATAAAATCTAAGAGTAAGAGCTGCCAATGCGTATTTAAGGAATTTATACAAGTGCTCTCACCTGAGACAGACACGAACAAAACCATCTTTGTTTAAAGGCTACCTGGAAATAGGCACAGGCAGTAAAAAGAACCAAATTCTCCCCTGGCCTGGTTTTTAAGTGTTTGTTTGCCCTGCCATTTTTATCAGGCTTTTAACAGAAACCCACCCTTCACTGTCCCCGATTGGCTCCTCTGAACTGTCCCCAGAAGATACACATAGCTGCTTTTTACCAAAGGATTCAAGTCATCTTTCCCAAACAGAGTATGGGATAGCTACATTTTCCCTTTAGCACAAATGAAGGCACTGTTTGCAACCCCTCTGATTTCCTCAGTGTGCAGAAATTTAAATATATTTTAATATCCATTCCTCTGCAAAGTTTGACTGAAATTGGTAAACAAGTCCAAGAGTTATAACAGATGGATGAGCTATCACTACTGCCTTACCAAAGGATGCTACTGATTAAATAAGAGAAATACAGACAAGGAACAAGCTCACCTCTGAGATGCAACCACACCAAGAACTCAGTGGTTCTTCTTTAAAGGGATATTGTATACCTGAATCTCACAAAATTGCCATAGTTGAGAGCACCAGCTCATGGCAAACAATGTACTTTACATACCATTCCTTAAATTCACTAGATCATTTTAACAGGGTGGTTCTACAGTGTTCTGAAGTGTCTCTCCTGTAAACTACAACAGGGCAGATGGACAGAGCAGGGGACAAAAGTGCCACTGTTCCCAGTGACAAAGAGCAAACAGCCAAGCACAGAAAAGAACCACAAAAACTAAGCTTAAAACAGAGAAACTCCCCACCTCAGTTTCTGTCAGTTATGCTCCAGATATTGCTCATAAAGATACAAGATTAAGGGTTTTTTAAAGTCATGTGACTGTCAGATGCACAATGTTTTTGAGTACTGAAAATTTCTCCCACATAATAGCCCTGAAGAAATAATTCCGAGCAGTAAAAGTTAAACTCAATCCCTGCCCTGCTCCTACCATGCTCTGTCAAAAATCTGGCATCAGCCTTAACATCTGATTTCGTGTGACCTTTGCAAGGCTATTTATACAGACAAACCACCTCCTGCATAAACCCATGCTCCATGCTTTCTGTAAATCCCTGTAAATTCAGAGATGAGCTCTAACTTAACCTGCTGGCAGACCTCCCCAGTTCCTCAAACTTACTATTCTTGTATATAATTCAGTTTAAAGCTTCTTCTAACAAGAAAAGCAGAATAGGTGCACTTAAAAAAAAAAAAAGATTAAATGGATAAAATATAACCAAACAGGGATACTTAATTTTCTTGCACATGAAAGTTGCAGCACACAATCACTCCCAAGGCTACATTGTTAAGCAAAAAGTAGATGGGAACCACCCACACTTTAACTCTCCATACTCAAATTGACAAAGTTAAGTTGTTATAGTTAGAGCACAACTGAAAGGATAAATGTAACACCCAAGGAAAGCTGTGTTTCAAACAGTATTGTCCTGTTAACTAAAGCCCACCATCAGATGGATTCATGGAGTGCTGCTCTCCAGAATTGATTGGAATGCACTACACAACCAAAACTAAACTATTGATTACCCTGGGTGAAAACTGAACTATTGATTACCCTTGATTATGTGACTCTTGGTTTGCAAAGGAAAACTTTCTAAATATGGAATTAATTCCTGAGGCTGTTTTACCACCTCTTGGGCAGCACAGACAGGAGCCCATCAAAAGGGAAGGGATAAAACAATGCCTGCTGTACACTGGGAACACATTCCCATTTTAATTATTAAAGACTCCCTGCAAACTACAGTTGAACAGATACAGAACTACATGTTCAATCTCTTAGTAAAAGTCTATCAAAGTTTAATCAACCAACCAACTGCAGTATCTGTTTAGTCCAATTTTACCAGCCATGAGTAACTATTCTTTAATTTTAGCCTCTACTGATTTTTTCCTTTCTCTTCAGAAAGCCTAAAAAAGAAAATTCTCTCTTCCCCCCCCCCGCCCAAACCCAAGACGTTTTTTACACGTCAGGGATGAAATTAAAGATCTTGCTCAGAATATAAATGGGACTGGTTCAGTGAATGTGTTAAGTACTCAACAATGGGCATCCCCCCATGAAGCCTTCAGAGAGAAAGAACGAGAGCATGGGAGTGCAAGCAAGCTTTAACCTTTCTCCCTCAGCAGAATAATGAATTAGGGTTTCCTTGGGGGCACTGATGGCCACACCAAGATGTTAAGTTACACCCCAAAATGCACAGTATTTTCATGGCACCAAAATGCTCTACCTGAAGCAGCAGAGACCATCACCCAGTCAAGTAAAATAATGCAAAACATGCATTTGCTTAATTCAAAGACCCTCAGCCCCGTAATTAAGAAATCTCTTCTTCAGTGTCACCCCTGCTCAATTGACCTTCAAACTGGGAGAAAATGGGAACCAAAAAAAAAAAATAAAAAAAAATAAAGGAACCTGAAATCAAAATGCTAGCCAGGGCTTAGAATACATCTCTTGTCAATTCTTAAATATTTTAGATTACTTTCCTAAATATGATCAAATAGAAAGCAAGCGTAGGGGGACCAATTCTCCCAAACACCAAGTGAACATTCTGATACAGACCCTCTTGTTTCTATTCCCTTCTCCCTTGCTCTCAACAAGAAAATATTATCCTACAAACTCCAGACAAGGTGAGCTACAGTAGCAACTAAAACAGCAAACAGATTTAACATGAAGAGACTATCTGAAAGCTGAAGAGCTTTCACTGAAATATGCAACCCAAATAAAAGTAGATCAATAATCTGATCCATCAGCTTTCTCAGGCTGCTTCACAGAGCACAAGGGGACATCATTTCCCTCTCAGAGATGAAATTGTTTGCACTGTCAGTGCCATTGTCACACACCATAAGAAGAGATCAGAGATGTATTTTTAAGAGTGGATGCTGCGGGTCGGGGAACAGAGCTGTAATTTGTCAGGCTGCAGTAACGTGAACAGCAGAAGTGCAGAGCATTCCTCTGGCAGCACGTCCCAACCTGCAGGATTCCTGTAGCTTTTCCGGATTGCTGAAATTCATCTTCTGTCTCTTCGCCTTGGAACGGACTCCCGTGAAAGCCGCCGGGAACGTCGTCCTTGCCCGATTTCCCCCCTTGCCATCCGTCTTGTCTTTTCCTCTCCGCTCTCCTCGCACGCAACTCACCCACCGCTCCCTCCTCTTCTCTCCCCAGTGGGCTGGGCAGCCTCTCTCTTCTTCCCTGCTCCTTCCAGCCATTCCATCAACATCTCCATTTGTGACGTCCCTTTTTCCTTCTCTGGTACCCTTTTTATACGTTGAGGAGTTTGTACATCTTGAAGGTCTGGGGCCGCAAATTCAAACTCACAAAGGTGAATAAATCTAGTTTTCCTTCAACCTGCTCTCCCTTTTCCTCTAATCTCTCCTAAAGCCCCAAGAACACACCATTCCCCATTACCATCCCCTCATCCCATTGTGTTCTATAACACCTCTCAGCTGTAAATTATGCAAGCCAAACTTCAGTTATTTAGGCAAAACTGACAAATAACAAAGCCAATATCTTTGCAATAGCCACATTATTTTAATACTCCTTCCATACCACTTCCGTGACACTGGCTGAATCCCATAGTTTGCTAATGGTGATAAGCAAAAAGGATGTAACACCAAAGCAGAATTTCCCAAATATTCAGGCACTTGCAGCACAATAAGTTTTCCATTGTTTTCAGAGAGAAAAGCTTATTCTGTGACAAATCTGAGAAGCTGGAGGACCCCTCGCCACGCACAGGATTTTTCTCTAGATGACATAAAGTCTCCACAAGCTGGAAGGATTTCTTTCATGATAAGCAACATTACATAGAGGTCAACAGCTTTGCAAACTAGCAAAGGACCCCTAATCTCTAGTTTCAGCAGAAAAAAGTTGGGATGACATGCCTTGGAAAATGGAACAAGTTATATCTACTACATGTATCCAAACTATGCAAAAGATGGGTGTGGTGAGGAGGGGGAGAGAGGAAGGAGGCTATTAAATCACCTTACCTGTAGTTCTGACATGTAATTTGTTATTTTTAATATATGACATAGTTTCTGGAGTTTTATCTGGCACAAAGACAGGAGATGCTCTCTATCATTTTACCTCTGCTGGGGCACAAGGACCTTCCAAATTCGGTGCTACAGTAACAAACAATTGCAGCTTTCACCTCCCACCAGCCCAAATGAGAAGTACCTGTAATACACATAATGACTGAGTGATTGAATTAACTCTGATTAGCCATAAATGCCTCTGCCAAGACAGGCATAACATCTCTCTAGCTTCTCTAAAATGAAGTCTAGAAAATTAACTCTTCGTGTTCCTCCATTTGCAGTTCAGATGCTGCAAGATTCTGAACTAAATGCTCTCCTTCCAAAGGATTTGAAAGTCAACAGCAAAGCTCATTTTGCCAGTTCTACCCACAGGCTTTTGACTTTGGAAGAGATAAGGTCTTAATGCATCTTTTTTATATACATCATCATTTTATATACAGTATCAGCGCCTATCTGCTCCTACAGTAGAGTTGCTAGAATCAGCTGAAGTATCAACTGCAATTCAAAACTTCCAGAAATATGAACAAAACCCCAAGGAAACCTGGAAAAGGAGTTACAGATTGACTCCTTTCCCTAGAAACAAACCACCTGGTTTCTTCCACTCAGGCAAGACACTGCAGCAAGCAAAGCCATGCTGGCAGCCTATGGATCCCTTGCAAGTAGGAAATGTTTGCTGTAAGTGAATCAACAGATCTAAATGAGGGATGTTTGTGTTACAGTCTTGACTGATAGTGAACTTCCACTCCTCTCTGCTCACCAGGAGGTTAGCAAGAGCCAGTAAGAGTTACCACCACATAAAAATCACACCAAGAGATATATTTAGTCACTGCGGTTCAAGGAAAACGACTGCTTGCACTGAAAATAAATTTTGCAATTGTTTCCAGTTTCTGCTTTTTCACTGACTAAGGCACATCCCAGCTGCTTCACATTCCAGTAGCCTTCAGCTGTCTTTTTTTTTTTTCTCCAGTCCTTGCCCACTTCCCTCTTACAACTGCCCTGACCATCCCAATCCTGCAGCAGTTATCCCGCAGGCTGCATTTCGGAACACGCCAGTCCCGAAGCAACACAACACCTGTCAAGCCTAGGATGGCTTACAAAAGATGGCAAATTCTCCTTGTGCCATTTTGTAGAAAAACACACTAAGCAGTGATGTTCTTGCACCTGTATTTTGCCCCTCCACAAAACCAGAGTGAATTGTTGATGCTGTTTAAACAAGTTACAATAAAACACACGTGGGATGTCACTTTGGGAGCAACGTATAGCAGGAAACAGTAGGTGCTAAAAGCCCAAGTAAGGAAGATTTGGAAATGAATTATCTTTAAGGTTGTGAGGTGAGTCTTTAGAAGGTTTAATTCTCAGACTATAAGACAAGAAATTTAATATTTTTTAATTTTGTTTGAAAGCCACCAGTAGAGCAGCACTTAAAACCAGTTAACTGCAAAACTTTTCACCTGAAAGCCCTCACACTGAGGAACACAGTACAGTGGTGAATGCATAACAGAGTTCTGCCTAGTAACTCACCTAAGCATGACAGACAAAGAGAAACTGCAGAAAACTGTACAGGTGTAAAAACTATGCAGGCTAATTTCCATAGAATGATCCAAGAGGCGATGACAGTTCAAAATATATCCTCCACAAAAACAAGATCCCCAGGAAACTTCACGTTAATACAAAAACATTTGCAGATGCACAATTCAGAATCACATAAACTGGCCTGGAGGACTCTGGATAAGCATTAAGTTCCTATAGAGATGGGAATAATCTGACCTCCTGAATTGTGTCTGCTATTTGTGCCATTTTCCTTAAGAACAGAGTTCTCCTGGGATTAGCCCTAGATGTTTATCCCACCAATACTAAAGGATGAGAATTTGAGGTGAATTTGCTTATCAGGCAAGTGTTTATAAGTAAAAGGTGAAGCCAACAGCATTTTTGGTCTCCTGGGAATAAATACATCCAGCTGAATCCTGAGCAGAATGGAGATGACTGCCTGCACTCCAGGTAGCTAAGACTCAAAACAGTTATTTTAAACAACCTTTAGCAGACAGCTGTTGGAAAAACAAGTTCACAAGGGATATGAAAACCCTGCAAGAAATTACAAGATTAAGACTGAAACCCCCAAGTAGAGTAAACCTTCAAAGTATGGCACCCATATGTTCTTTGGTTTTAATAAAGGGCATTCCTGAAGGGACCTGCTTCACCAAGAGCTTTAGGTTCAGACCTGATGTTGTCTAACTGCTCCCTTATTCTCCCTGAACGATGCAGAATAGTTCAATTCCCTGGAGCACGTAATCCATCAGGTAAATAAATACAGGAATTCATGCATTGCCATGGTAACAGGAAACCCAAGCAGAATCTGTGACCTTCTCCGCTCTTTCTTGGCATCCCTATTTTGGATTTCACATCAAAAGGGTGAGAGCAAATATTTCCTGAAAGTGAAGGCAAAAAGTCACAGTTCTAGAGTGCAGAAAAGCCAACAGCCATTCCTTCTCTTCAAGTCAATGAGGGTTCTGCTTTGGAAAAGTATTTGGAAGTCTCCTGGCTGGAACCTAACAAAAAAGGGGCTCTAACACTTGTTAAACCAAAATATACCATCTTATTCTACGTTACCAGATGGCTGCCCTTCACTCCAAAGCAGAGCTCTGAATTGCTCTACAGTGACCCTTCTGTTGATTAAACAGCAGCACTGAGAGGCTCCAGAGGGAGCCTTGTCTGCTCTTTCTTCATGGACAGGATGGTAGCTGCTATCTCTAATCATTTATTATTGTCTTTTATTGACTGCCAACAAGGTGTTTCAGTTAAGGACCCGGGGAGCAGATGGATGCAAGATTTCTGGGGGTCTAACCCTGTAAAGGATAATATATTTTTCCCAGCAGCCTTTCTAGATGGACACATGAGTCAAACCAAAGCCAAGCCCATTCCAAAGTTTGTCACAATGGTTTGTGATCAGGCAGAAGCCTATTTTATTTACAACATAAGGCATTATGCATGAATTTCTGCTCCCATAAGAAAAACAAATTCAAACGTGCACAAACACACAGACCTTAGACCTCACAGCATTTGTTCCACGACTCCCTATCCTTTGTTCTGCTACTGTACACATTTTGACAAACAGTATCCCAGAATTACTGTGGTATTCCAGCCTGTGTTTATTCGGTGACGCTGTTAACAAACTGTTTGTGTCAATCAGGAGTTCAAACACTCAGAAACAGGGATGGGGATGGGGACGCTCCTGCACTGGAACAGCTGGCTCCCAGCCCTCCCTCCCCGCCTCTTCTCCTCCCGTTTATATTTGGACTGGATTTTTTTTTTTTTTTTTAATATCCCTTTTTAAAGAAATGAAAGTACAAGCAGGTGAAGGAGGACAGACTCCCAGATTTATAGTTTCTCTTGTTCAGCAAATCATCACTACGACAGACACCCACTAGAACAAATGCCTCCACATCGAGGTTGCACCCACTGCATCTCCCTGCTGCACACTCAGAGCATCGACCTGGGGACAGATCCTGCACGATCCTGGAGTTTTTCAGTGGGAGCTCAGCGTGTCTGGTCTCTAAGCTGAGCAGCAGATGATTTTTATACGGTATTTTACTGGTATTACATGGCATTTTATAGGGTATTTATATTTATACCGTGTTTTTTGGCCTTTCTGTTCTACTGTTTATGGAACCGCTCTGCGTTTGTGTGTGTCTACAGAGTCATCCTCCCGCACTTGAACTCTCCACGCTGCCTCACCAGTGTGCAGTTGTATTTACTATTCTCACAGGGTTATTTACTGCGCACGAGTAAACAAAACGTGATCACTTATTTATACGTCTGTAATTACTGTCTACAGTTACTAAATCCCAAGCCAAATTCACCTCCAGCATAAACAAGTGGCAATTACTCCTGGGCTGCCCCCAGGTCTGTGTACTCTGCTAACACCTTCCTTACTCAGTGGAGTAAGGGATGAGAGGAGGCAGGGAAGCATGGAAAAGCACGGGAAAGAACAGCCAGAATCCCAGAGCAAAAATCCGCAGCCAGAGCAAAGCGCTACATCGTGATACAATGTAAAGGATCGTGCCTCAGATTAACCTGAGATATTTCTGGAGTAACATTTGTCCCGTGACGCGATGCACACTTGTTAGACAGTAACTCAGCGCGAAGAGCTGGAAACATGCCTATGTTCTCCAGGGAGAAGGCGGCTGCCAGGGAGCCAGCCGGCTCATCCCCCGAGGCTGCTCCAGAACCCGCATCACTGGAGAACACACTCACACACGGTGCAGCGCAGGAGCCAGAGCAAACCCGGGTGGAATGATCAAAACCAGAACGCGCTGCTACCGACTCCACTCCTCGGAAACAGGAATCTTTCCTACGTCCGTGGCTGCTGTCCTGGAAAGCCTGAACACTGAGCTCCCCGCATCCCGACTCGGGCTGCTGCCCTGCCTTCCCCAGAAGGAAGCTGCCTAGCTATTCCTTACAATAAAAATACAAAACAGCATTGATTTTTCTCTGCTAATTAAATGCAGCATAATTAAACTACGTAACTTCGCTGCTTGATTTGCACAACACTAATTGAATCTTCTTAAACGTACTACTCCCACTACGGAGAAAAACATGGGCATTCAACCATCTAAAGTGACAACTGAGAACCAGGCACGACTCCAGAAGCACAGAGAGACAATATGATCCGTGCTTGAGCGTTTCCTTGTGAGAGCAGGAGGAATCTCAGCAGCCTCCCCTGGCTCTCATGAGCACCCCAAGCAGAGGGGAGAGCTTAGCAAGGAAGAGGGAAAAAATGAGCAAGTCCCCGCTGACATTTGCCTACAGACTCGTCTTTTCTCATCCTGCACAAACACCAGAGGAGGAAAGTTGGAAGAAGTTGAAATTAATCATTGCGTGTAGGCCCCAAAAGCGCTGCAGCGCCCGGCTGCACTGATGCTCGGCTGCACGGGGAGGACGGAAGGGGTGCAGGAACGTAAAAATTAAAATGAAAGAATTAGGAAAAAATGGGAAACAAATAGGAAAGATGGGGGGGAGGAAAACGCGGAGAAGACACAAAGCCTGACCCGGGCAGCGCAGGACCAGCCCCGCAGGGGGACGGGCTGAGCATCCCCCGCGGCTCCCCGGGCCCGGCCGCGCTCCGGGCCGCGCTCCCCGCCCGCGCTGACAGAGCCCCCGGGGGGAGCCCCGCCGGGGATGGGGGGCCCTGCCCGGCTCCCCCAGCCCCGCCGGGCCGCGCCAGGCCCGCGGCACCTCCGGCAGCTCCAAACCTCCGGCGGCTCCGGCAGCTCCGGCAGCTCGGCGGGGCGAGCGCGGCCGCCCCCCGGCCGGTCCCCTCCCCCGGCTCCGCTCCGTCCCCGCGGGGGCCTCCCCGGCCGCTCACCTGCTTTCTCGATCTTGCCAGACATGTCGGAGCCGGCGCTCGGCGCTCGGGCCCGGCGGCGCTCGGGGGGCCGGGCCGAGCAGGGGCTTTGCCGGGCTCCCGCGGCTGCCGGGCGCGGTGCGGGAGCGGCTCCGGCGGCGGCCGCGGTGCAGCAGCGCCCGCCCCCCGCCCGCTCCGCGGGGCCGCGACGGGAAGGGGCGGCCCGGGGCTCCCGCCGCGCACGCACCGCCCCGGCACCGCCCCGGCACCGCCGCCCCGCGGACACCGCGCACACTGCAGGGGCGGGGCCGCGCCGGGCCGGGCGCGCATCCCGGAGTCCCGGAATCCCGGGATGGGTGAGCAGGGAAGGCACCGAACCGCAGCCCTAATTCCCTGCTCGGGCAGGGTCGCGCGCGGAGAACGCGGGGCAGGGCGGCGTCCAGGCGGGTCTGGGGTATCTCCAGCGAGGAGGCGCCGCATGGTCTCTTAGCAACCTGTTCCTGTGCGCGGTGAAGAAGTTTTTCCATATGTTCGGGCGGAACTTCCTGAGCATCACAGAATGACTGAATCAGCTCGGCTGGAAAGGCCTCTGAGATCATCGAGCACAACCTTTGACCTAACACAGAATCACAGGATCAACTATGATGGAAAAGACCTCTGAAATCATCGAGTCCAACCTTTGACCCAACACCACCTTGTCTACTAGATCATGGCACTGAGTGCCACATACAGTCTCTTCTTAAATACCTCCAGGGACGGTGATTCCACCACCTCCCTTGACAGCCCATTCCAGTGGTAAATCACTCTCTCTGTGAAGAACTTCTTCCAAATGTCCAATCTAAACCTCCCTGGCACAGTTTAAGACCATGCCCTCTTGTCCTATTGCTGGTTGCCTGGGAGAACAGATCAACCCCCACCTGGCTACAACCTCCATCCAGGGAGTTGCAGAGAGTGATGAGGTCTCCTCTGAGCCTCCTCATCTCCAGGCTAAACAACCCTAGCTCCCTCAGCCACTCCTCACAGGACTTGTGCTCCAGTCCCTTCACCAGCCTTGTTGCCCTTATTTGGACCTGCTCCAGCCCCTCAATATCCTTCCTAAATCAGTTTCTGCCCATTGCTTCATGTCCTAGTGGTTGGCATCACGAAGCAGAGCCTGGCTCCATCTTCTTGGCACCCCTCTTTAGATATTTATACACATTAATGAGGTCATCTCTCACTTGCCTCTTCTTGAAGCTGAATGGCCCCAGCTCTCTCAGCCTTTCCTCATATGAGATGCTCCAGTCCCCCAGTCATCCCCATTGCCTTCCACTGGACCTGCTCCAGGAGCTCGTGTCCCTCTTGTCCTGAGGAGTCCAGAACTGGACAAGTTGCAGGGTCCAGGCAGCAGCAGGGCTTTGGAGCCCCCAGCACTGTGGGGGACACTCAACACCATGGGGCTGCTGTGACCTCAGCTCTGCACCCCAAGGCAACACCCAGGGGATGGGGGACACCCCTGGGCATCTGGATCAGTTCTCCCCCCAAAACACAACCCTCTGGGTATGGGACTGGGAGGAATAGGGCCCCCCATTCTGTTCTGCCCGGGGATGTCCTGCCAATGTTCCCGGCCCCTCAGAACCTCCTAAGGCCTCACAGGAATTGTCTTTTTCTGAATTTGCTGCCATTGCAGAATCTTTCTCTTGGAGCAATCAGCAGCAAAATTACAATTAATCAACTACAATTAACTCTCTACAACTGTCTGAAAGGAGGTTGTGACAAGGTAGGGGTCAGCCTCTTCTCCCAGGCAACAGGACAAGGGAAAACGGCCTCAAGTTATGCCAGAGGAGGTTCAGGTTGGATATTAGGAAAAATTTCTTCGTGGATAAGAGTGGATAAGCATTGGATCGGGGCTTCCCAGGAGAGTGGAGTCACCATCCCTGGAAGTGTTCAAAAAATGAGTAGATGTGGCACTTGGCCACTATGGTTTTAGTGGGCACAGTGGTACTTGGTCAAAGATTGGACTCGATAATCTTAGAGGTCTTTTCCAACCTTAATCATTCTATGAAAAGGGAGCAAAGGTGGGATTGGCCAAATCTGACACGTTTTTTGAGTCCAGCTGGACACTGGTGCTGATGATACAGAGCATTCTCACACTATCTCTAGACAGCCCAAATCCACACTCAGGGCAACTGTGGTCAATGTGAACCTGGGTTGCCCAAGCACAGACAAACACTGTGCTTGCACTCCCATTCCTGGCTGCCTGACACCCTCAGCTCTGTGTTTGCCACCCTGACTAACACAGTTGCTATAATTTGAGCCCAGGGAGCAGCGGCAGCTCCCTGGGGACAAGCAAGTTCACTCCAGAGGAAAGCAACAGCAGAGCCAGTCGGGATGGCCCTAGGCAACAGTAAAAGAATTACGGTCCTATTTGAAAATCAACTCATTCCTACAACTTAATTAGGGACAAATTTCACAGCAGTGCCGTGACTTGCAGGTAGCACCCTGTGCTACAGCCCAATAAATCCCTGAGGCCTAGTGAGCTGTCAGAGGCTGTTTACTTGCCTTATGAAATAAATCATTCACGAGGTTGCTATTTTTGTCAGCTTTATACACAACTTTTAAAGTGACTTCACCAGGCTGTTTAAACCTCTCACACACCCGGGGCTGGGCACAAGCTAGAGGAAGACTATGCATTTTTCTCTCATTAATTTTTTTTTTTTTTGTTGTCGTTGAGAGGCTCATGGAGAGTTCCTGAGAACATTTTCTTAATAAATCTAAGAGAAGAAGATTTAGGTGCAGGCTCTTCCCTCGCTCACAGATGTAAATGGTGGCTGTCATAGCCACGCTGAGCTGTGCTGACTCACCCGTATTAGTGAGCGATAGTAAGGAGGCGCTGCCGAGGGTGATGCTAATGAGAGCAGACCCGACCGCCAGTACACACAGGAAGCAGACTGATGAAGTAAGAAGCTGCTATTCTTACACCCTCCGTTTTTCAGACTTGGGCAAGGAAGAGGGAGCGTGTGTGCAATAATGTGAGATATGAACAGAAGAGCTACTAAATTGGAAGGTCTTTTCACAGTCTCTGATATAAAAAGCCCCGTTGTGCCCGTGGTGTGTTGCCTTCCGGGGGATGCTGGAGTTTCTCTGGTGCTTTCTGCATTAAGATGTAACTCACAACGCCGGGAAAACCTGATGCTTCTAAATATTCCATGGAGTCAGCTGGGGAAAATTATGTTGTTATGGACAGAGCCATGGCCAGGAGAGCAGAAGGAGAGCTGTGAAGAGAGATGTGACTTCTTGGGCTGTTACAGAGCAGTTTGAGATCCCGTGGGGATGGTTCTTGCTGCAAGCTGGGGACAGAGGAAAGGGGACGACGGCAGCTGGTTACCTTCAAGAGGTACAAGAAACACCCTACAAAGAGCCAGTTTTTCAGGTGCAGATGCTACATCAGGAAGGAGAGAAGAATATGCTGGGTACCTGCTTTGCTGTCAGATGAGATTGCAGTGCTAAACTTCACCTTGCAGCAAGAGGCATGCCAGGTGCGTGTGGGGGCAACAGCTGGAGCCTCCTTCCCCAAATGTTTCTTCTCTGGGAGAAACTCCCTGGCAGGAAAGCTGCCAGCAGCACTCCAGGTGGTTGGTCTCTACCTGCAAACCCCTCCAGTGGATTCTGCCTCAGCCTTGCCCACCGGTGCTGGGCAGACATAAACCGCAGCCCCACAGGGTCATTTCCCGCAGTGAGTCACTGAACTTTACAACTGACCCACTGAACAGGGGAAATTGTGCAAGGAATACTAACACGACTATTGAGATGCGCAGTTAGAGAAGAGCTCTCCTGCCCTCTAGTGCCCTTCCCAAATCCCGAGCTGCTCCCGCCCCAGCACTGCTCTCCTGCTCTCCTCCAGTTTGTGGGATCAGGGCTGGGGTCATGCTGGGTCTATCTCCGCAGAATTGCCGGGAGATGATGGCCGTTCACCCCCAAACACAGTTGTCCGAGTGGATTTCAGAGTAACCAGGATTATGTACAGTTTAGCCAACTACCTTCTGGATGCCTTCTGGACATGATAACATCACTGGTCAGGGGGGTGGCAATTTGGTTAACAATGAGCTCCCTGAAAGACCTTATTCAACCTGCAGAAGATCCCCAAGTGACAAACACGCCACAGCGACCCAATGTGCCCCTGCCATCACCTCAGCTCAGCTTGTGGGGTGGAAAGTTTTGCCCCGGGAAGAGTTAAAAAAAAAAATTGGTGGAAACCGCTGAAGCAAAAGGACAAGGTTCTCACCTCTTAATGGCTGTAAACCCTCTGATGTCTTCAGGGGTGGAAAGAATAGGAGTGAGATGCCAGTATATGGGGGAGGAGAGGAGCTGTTCAGGGAGGAGAATAGAACAGCATGATCATGGGGGACACACTGGGGCAGAGGCTCAGAGGAGTGATGGAGAAAGGGACAGAGCTTCTGTGTCAGTCACCTGGAAAAATATACAGTGCTGTGGGCACCAAAGTTCATATGAGCCAAAAAGGGCAGATGGGAGACACTGATTTGGGCTCACCTTCACTTTCACCTCCTTGAGGACGGGTCGGTGTTCAGGTTTTTTCCGTGCAGCAGTTGATGGTACCTGGCTGGTCCCAGCTGTGTGACAGACCCTGGAGCTCTGTGTGCTGGAGTGAGAGACAAGTTGTTATTTGGAGAGCTGGTGGTCTGGGCAGACGGGGCAGATGTGGGTTCCCCCTGTGCATCTCCCGTGGCCGTAGGGCTGGGCCCCTCGGGGGGTCTCACGGCCGAGCCCCGGGGGAAATTTTCACTGATTCTCCTATTCTGACACATGATGGGCAGGACTTGCTTTCTACCAGCTTTTTCTTTTAAAAAAGCAGAATTTGGGTGCTGACTCTAGAGGGCAGCATATGCCGGCACATGGGGCTGGGGGGGGCGTCGCTGACCCCCCCATGCCCGTCGCAAGCCTGAGCCAAGCGAAGCCTCCGGTGCGAGGGGAAAATCCCGGCAGTGGTTATCCCGAGGGAGCAGCCACGAGGATGCTCCCCAAAGGCACACACTGACCTCTGAGCATCCGAGCACCAAAAAGGGGGAGCAGGAGCAGAGAGATCCCGGCCGGGCAGCAAGTGGGTCCACTCTGTCTGAGGTGGGACAAAGAGTGATAGATTCATAGAATGGTTTGGGTTGGAAGGGACCTTTAAAGGTCATCTCATTCCAACCCCCCTGAAACGAGCAGGGACACTTTCCACTAGACCAGGTTGCCCAGAGCCCCGTCCAACCTGGTTTTGAACACTTCCAGGAATGGGGCATCCACAACTTTTCTTTTCCTGGACAACCTCTGCCAGAGCCCCACCACCCTCACTGTAAACAATTCCTTCTTTATATGTAATCTAAATTGACCCACTTTCAGTTTGAAACCATTACTCTTTGTCCTATTGCAACATCCCAACCTTAAAACACCCTGGTCTCTTCCCTGCTTGGTCACAGACCTTTGATTTGTTTTGGTTTTTTTTTTGTTCCCCAGACAAATATCTGGAAGGGATGAGAGACCAACATCAAACAAGGGAAATCTCAGCCCAAATCCTCAGCCACTGCCTGGCCACATGAGCACACGCCCCTGCCAGGACAGTGGGACTAGCAGGGGTTAACCAAAAAATAAATAAATTGCACTTTCATGTCCGTTAAAGTGGCAACTTAAAGTGAAGCTTTTCAATGTCCTTCTCTTAGTCTTTCATGAAAAGAAGTAAATAGGAAAAAAATCTGTTGGCCTCACACTGCCATAGAAGTATAAGGTGGATCTGAGAAGGAAGGCTGAGAAGAACTCCAGGCCCCAGGATTATTAAAAAGAAAAACTGAGAGAGAGATTAAACAATTTTTGACAAACCCTCTGTACGTTTAAAGTAATTAGGAAGGTGAGGGTGGAAGGAGAAAAGGCTATAAAGGTTCTGTCTCTGGTTTAATCTTTTCCCTCTTCTGGGAACTATATTTCACTGTGGAAGCATAAACATGTGAATCACCAGAACAATATATACAAGCTAACAAGCTGTCTGGTACTCCAGGGTGTTTCTGTCAGCACTTCCTTAGTGGTCAGACGTCTGGCTGTCCTTTCACCTCACCACACGAGGAGGTTCACATCAATAGCTCATCCTCCTGGGGTTTGCTGGGATAATGGCAGGTAATTCAATAAAGACCTTTTCTGTGCATGGCTGAAGCTCTGCTGCTGACTTTGCTCACCACATCATGGTCCATCTTTGCTGTCCCTGAGGAGTAAAAGGAGCTCTGAGAAGGGATTCTGGAGCCTGTCCTGACCCTGCTACCTTCTGGTTCTGGAGTCTTTGTGCTAAGGACAGGGATGGTGGGAAGGTCCACTTGCAAATTCTGAAGGCATCTTCTCAGAGACACAGCTGGTCCCATGTCCATCCCCATAGAATAGGCTGAACATCAACTAGTGCCACTGCATCACAGACCTGGGCCAGCCTCTGTGCACTGAGGAGGAGCTCCACACCCAGACCTGTTCCCATCCACCTCTTTGAAGGATCTCCTGGAGAGGGAGACAAGTTACCATATAGCCAGGGGATATTCAGGAAGGACAGGATGAAAGGGCCCAATTCAGAGCATCAGAAACAAACCCAGCCCGTACACAGTTGCTCTTTAAAACCTCGCTTTTCTTCCAGGTCATTTTCCATGGACAAGTGACCCTTCCTGCCTCACACTACAGAGCAAGCAGATGCTGAAGGTGAACAAAGTCACTCCCTGCAGGAAAGAGCGAAACGAAAAGGAATCAAAATAGGAAATGAAAATCAATATTCCAAAGTCAAATAATAAAAATTGTGTTATGGAAACAAAGGTCACCCAGGGAAAAATGTAATTGGACATGACAGCCTAGATTTCCTCTCTCTGCCAATCCCTGGCGAGGAGACCTTGTGACCAAGCCAAAGTGTCACCTGCCCACGTGGCTGAAGCACCACACGGTCTGTACAGCTGACAGCAGATGCAGGAAGGATGGGGGAGAGAAACCTGGGGGAGCAGGGGGAGACGCAGGCGGTCATGGTTTGAAATAGCAGAGGTCTTGCAGGGCAGGAATGAGCCGTGTTGGCGAATCCACCTGGGGAGCCCAGCACTGAATAAACGAGCCCGTGGCAGGTCAGGATTGAGATGTGCTGAATCCTGAAGATCCAGGCGTGGGAAAGGCAGCACTCCCTCTGAACAGTGAGTGGCACCGGCACAAAGGACGTGCACAGGAGGGAGGGAACGCTTTTGGTTGTGGAGGGGAATCACTTCCAGTGCAGAAGGCTGACTTGGGGCAGGCTGGCCTCTCTGTGCCTCAGTTCCCACTTTTGTAAGATGGCCCTTTCACCTTTGCAATTAGACAGGAAAGGCACAGACACCTCTGGATCTCATTAATAAGCACAGCAACCAGCCTGGCAGCCAGTACGAAGATGAACCAGCGATTCTCACCCAGCCCCTCTGAGGTCCCTCTCGGAAGTGTGCAGGGTGATGAGCTGCAATGTCTCATGCAAGGCTTCATCTTGGCCCTTCTGGCCCTGAAAGAGGGTCTGTCCCACCCCCACGTCTCTCCTGTTACGCCGCACAAGCCCCGATACGTTTCAGAGAGCATTGTAAATGTGGGGCACGTCCCTCTGATAATGATGCAAACTTCAAACCATTATTTCTCAGCCCAGAGCGTTTCTCTTCATCGTCAAGCCCGTGCTGATGGGTTGTTTGGTGTAGTTTGTTCTTCCTTCCTTTATTTTAGGTTTTTTTTAAGCTTGACCTCCTGATTCCTCCTGGGAATTTATGCTGGATTCTTTTTCTTATTGCTTTCTTTCTTTTTCTTTTTTTTCTTTTCTTTTCTTTTTTTCTTTTTTTTTTTGCTCAAAGTCAGCAGCAGGGAGATAAACTTCCCATGAAGTCCATTTGCCAACAAAGCTTTCTTCAGCACAACAGACAATGGAAAAGCAAAACTAATGCTCTGGCTGGACATGACATTTCCAGCACCATGGTGACCGTGGTGGCTGCTCTCTGTCCCCCCACAGCTGGCCCAAGGGTGACCTTCAGCTCCATGAAAGCTGATTTCTTGTCTGCTGAGTGTTTGCCTACCTGGGCTGGGGGGGGGTCCCACTGCAGGAGCTGGAGCTTCTGAATTCTTTGGATTTCTTTGGCAGCCCCGTCTCAGCAATCACGTCTCTAATTGCTGTTGCCAGCTTTGTTACCTTGTCTTGCTCCTTTTGGACTCCTTCAGTGCTTCCCTGCAGGCTGTGGTATTTGGGGGATGCCTCCTGTGTGCTTAGGGGTGGCTGGCTCTGACTGAGAAATAAGGAGAGAAAGGAAAAACTGTGGTGAGATGGAGGGGCTGGAATCTCAGAGCCCTGTCTCCATTAACCATGGAAGCTCCAGGGTGCTCTGGAGAAGGCACAAAGCTCACAAACCTGCCCCAAAGCAACCAGATTGCCCGGGGAGCTGTGACCAGGCAGCTCTCCAGGCTGGCCTGTGTCCCCTGGCTGGAGCCCTGGGATGACAGCACGGTCCATTGGTGAGGTGGTGGGTGGGCACAGCCAACACCAGTGCTCCTGCATCTCCTGCCTGGAAGAAGAGGCACAGATGAGCTCTCAGCAAGAGCAGCCCCTGCACTCCTGCAGGTCACTCAGCCTTCAGTACAGCTACCATGGGACCAAATCCTGTTTTCTCCCGAGCTTAAAGGTGGACGGGGTTTAGCTCTGTTTCTGATAAAACTGACACAGCTGCAGTCTGCATGGCAGAAAACCCAGCATGCAGCACATTTCAGATGGACACCAAGACTCATCTCCCTGTGGCTGAGACAGGAATAAAATAACCCCCTAGCAACATGGAAAAGCAGTAAAAGCCAAACTCCATCTTGAAGGAGATCCAAGGGATAAAATCAGGGATTCATAGACCAGTCACCTTCCAATAACAAAAAAATGAACTGATTTAACTAATAAGTATCCAGGTGAGATGGATGAGTGGTGAGAATCCCTTGGCAGAGGGACTTGCTCCCCCAGGGCCCCCCAAGAGCAGGACATACAGCGCCTGCCACCCCCTGGGTTTATAAGATCTCCCAAGAACCCCAATAATTTTGTATAAATTGGGCCATCTCCTCAGTTAAACAGGAGCCTGTGCACTGACTGCATCCCCCTGTGGGTTTGGATTTGCAAACACAAGGAGCTGCTGAGGCTGGGGATGTGCTGGGAGAGAGCTGGAGGGAGCGAGCCAAGGAAGGGGAACACGATTGCTCCCCATTACACAGGGATGCTACTAAGGCACCACGTGGAGCAGTGACATCCCTTCTGTGCCTGCAGGGTCTAGGGAGGCTCTGGACTGTGCAGCAACAAGACCTGGGGGGATTCAAAACAGCTCTGTGAGTCCCAGAGGTGGCTGAGCAATCAAGGAGAACTCAATAAAGAGCAGGGGCTGAGAAACATGACTGCAGATCTCAACTGCTGTGACAGCTCCAGTGCAAACACACAGAGAAAACCACAGATCCTTCTGCTGGTGGATGGGGTCTTCCTGAGAGGTCAGCCCCCAGGGAAGCAGCCTGGGTACTGCTGCAGGCACGTCCAGGAGCATGGAATGTGATGGGAAGAAGCTGCCCTTTCCCAAAGCCAGAGGGTTTGGACAATGCAGGGAGAGGCAGCAAACCTGCAAATACTGCTGTGACTTTATAAACTTCACCTTCAGCAGAGTCTGCTCATCACCCCATCATCTCAGCCAGGATAGAGCAGGAATGGAAAAGATCCAAAGAAGGGCAACAAATAGTATCAATAATCCATGAGAAGAGATTAAAAAGATTTAGGACTATTTAGTTTTAGAAGAAGAGAGGATGGGGTAGAGGTGAAGATAAGGAGGGCATGGCAGAGGCACACAAAGCAACGGCTGGTGTAGAGGAGGTGCCTGGAAGCACAAATTTGCCCCCTCAACACCAGAACAGGAGATACTCAACGTGGTTAGAGGGTGGAACCCTTCAAACCAAGAACAGGCAAAGCTGCAGGATGTCCTTCCATGAGGACTTGTGGGAATGTGGAGGTCAGCAGGATCCACAGTGCCAGTGGGCATAAACTGGAACAACGGTTTTGTTTGCCAGGATCAAATTTAATAAGATACAAACTCTCTTGCCCAGGATTTTATACATTTGAGGTCTCTGGCATGGACTCTGCTGAAGACAGGACAGTGGGGTGGGGAAATAAACTCCTGGGGGTAATTCCTGCACCTCCAACAGCCTCATGTTAAATAGCCCGAGGACAGACCTAGAGCTACTGATGAGGAAACAGGAGCTGGATTTCAGCATCTGCCTGGAATAGATCCCATAAGCATCCTTGAGGGACTTGGCCATGAGATGAGAGAAATACATTTGAGGACCTATAAAAAAAGCAACAGTGAATGATAATACCTGGCACCCATGGCATGTCCTTCATCCTGGACCTCAAAGTGAGAGTCTGTGCCTCGAGAAACTGAGGCACAAGGAAACCTGGGCACGGGTACAGTGGATCATCCGAGAGCCCACAGCTCCTGCACACTGCCACGCTCCCTCCCTTCCAGCTGCACATCCAAGGTGAGTCAGCATGAGCACGGCAGAGACAGGGAAGCAGGTTATAAACTCAGGGCCGGGGGGGTACTCAGGGAGGGCTCAGGAGGGAAGGATTCTGCCATGCCAGGGAGCTCCTGTAGCATCAGCTGCATGGGCTTGTCCCACCAGCCTGCAGCTGACAGATCCCCAGGGATGGTGGGACAGTGGGGTCTGCAGCCAGCACTGCTCAGCTGCCTCCTGTGTGGCAGGGGGACAGTGGCACTGGAGGGAGGGGGGACAAGTCATACCTGGCTCAGGGTGATGGGACAACAGGACCACCCGCTCCACCTGGTTTATTTAGAGGGTTTTGCTGGTTTGCTGTAAGAGGCCAGAGAGGAGGATTACACAGGAGCTCTCAGGAGGCCAGTGACATTTATTAAGTATTAATCCCTGCAGTGTGTCACTCGCCAGCGTGTCTGATAGTGGCTCTGTGCTGGCAACCGTGGTCTTGCCTCTCTGCTGCTCAGGAGTGGTTTTGATATGCTTCAGGGACTTGCTGGATATTCTTCCCCCCAGCCATTTTTTCTACCAGGAATTCCTCCTCCTCCTGTCCCACAGCCAGTCTCTCCTCCTAGATTTACCCCGTGGATTGCTTTGATCATCTGCTCCCTCCCTCTTACCCCAAGCCCCCAACTTCTCCCCAGACACAATCCCCAGTGCCTTCTCTGCCAGCTCAGCCCTATTTCATCTTTAAATGAGGCTTAAAAGACTCTTTACAGGAGAAGAAACAAATATTCCTCCTCCATATGCACACTGGCACCCCGTGGATTCCCTGCCAGCCCAGCCCAGCCTGGAGGCCGCTGGGGCTCAGGGAGCATCACACCAGGTGACACCACAGTGACAACTTCTGTTGCTCGGCCGCCCTCGGGGAAGAGAAAAATGAGCATCTGTAGCTTTAAAACAGAGATTAGATGCAATTCCCTCCCCCCTCTCTTTCTCTCTCCTTTTTTAAAGGGAACTTGTCAAGGTTTCCATCAATAATAGATAATGGTGCATCACTCTGGCAGGTTACACCCTCCGGCTGTTTTGATATTTTCCAGAGAATTTGTCAGCAATCTTACAGCAAAGGAGGGCTGGGGGAGGGGTGTGTGTGGGGGGGAGAGGCCTCATTAATTTTTTGTCATTTGCATTCCCGCTGTTAAATAATGTATTGATTGCTCTTTCTCTCTCCCTCTTTTAATTCTCTCTCTTCTGCGTCGTCTCGCAGCCCATGGCCCTCACTCCGTGACAGATGAGTTTGTCAGAGGCACCAGACAGCCCACGCTCCCCAGGACTGGGCTGGGAGAGCTCAATGTGACCCTGGCACCAGCCCCAGCCACACAAGTCACAGGTCTGGTGACACCAGCTCCTCGCAGGGGGACACCGAGGTCTCCCCCAAACCAGTTGCTGAGATGTCCCAGTCTGTGACTTGGTGATTCACTTCCACACCCAGCTCCTGCATTCCAGGAGGTCAAGGACAGCAGTGCACGCTTGGATGTCACCAAAGGAGGAATTGCCAAAAAGCTGGAGGAATGGCAGTGATGCCCAGCCAGGGAAACCATCACCCTGCCCTTGCCTGTGGCCCTGCTGCTGGCTGAGCTCCCTGGGCAGCTGTGGGGCTCTGCAGGAAGGAGCCACTGGAAAAGCCAACATGGGCAGCTCTTACCTGGGCAGGGCAGGAAAATGGAAATGTTGAGGGGATTTTGGTCCTTCTAACTTCATCAGGAATCTGCTTCCCCATCCCTTTGACATCCCTCAGTCCAAGGCCCTGGGAACCAGAATTAAGGTCCATTGAATTGGCAACTGAGCTAAACAAGAATTTGCACATGATTTAGGCTTTGCTCAGCTTAATGTGGCTTGGCTTCCTTTTTAATTAATAAATACTTAATTACATAGTTAATATTTTAATATTTCCTTTTAAAAACGTCTGATTTAATGGAATTACTGCCAGCTATTTGTTTTGTATGACTTTCATGTTTATCTTCCTCTTTCATTTCTCATCTCCCCCTCCAACCCACTGCTTTAATCCCTGAAACTCCCAGTTAATCTTTGCTACTGGAAATTAGGAGCCAGGCTCTCAAGAAGAAATGTAATCTGGCCCTTGGCACCGAAATCCACCAGCCAAAGGTGCTAATGTGGATTATTAGCACTTGGATACTTCACTGCCACTGAAGAGGAGAGGGGAAGGGAGACAGGGGAGAGCTGTCCAGGGAGGGGAGGAGGGAGAGGAGCCAGGATGGTGGACAGGTATGGGAATGGGTCTACTCCCAAGGTCATCCCAAAAGATGGGGAGAAACCAAGCCTGTGTTTACTGTTCAAGGAAACCTTACCTGCATGCACAGCCTGTCTCAGGAGCAGCACACCTGTACCCAGCAGTGGGGATGACAAGAGATGGATGTGACCTGCAGCAGTGACAGCTCCTCACCTCCTCTCCCTTGGCTCCTTGCTCCAGCTCCTCTTGCTCCAGGGTAGTTCCCACACCAAGCCCTGCACAAGGGTGAACGGATGCACTGAGACACTGAATTAAAGCAACTAAGGCTTCCTACATCCCCTCCCTCCCTCCCTCCCTCCCCAGGCAGCTCCTACCCTCACAGCCAGCACACCCAGCCTGCAATGCCCAGATTCAAAGCAACATTCCCACAGCATGGGCAAGCTGAGCCATGGGCCTGCACCTCACCTGGGGTGGGATTTCTCCTCCAGCCTCCCCAGGGGAGCAGCCGATGGAGAAGGTGGGTGTTTTCACAGTAATCTCCCTGAGCAGCCTGTTGGGATAATAAAACAAATACACAGAAGAGTTATAGCCAAAGCACTCGGGGCACCATAAAACAGGCTAAAAGCAAATACAGCATCGTTAATCCATCATAAAATAACAGGCTCTCACGATCCCGAATGCATCAAAAATGAACGGGAGACGGGCAGGGTCGCAATTCAACCGGGGATGTGTGGAATGTGAAGTAGGGCTGTAAGTGGCAGGTTAGAAACAAACTCCAACCCGCTGGGTACCGGCTAAGCCGGGACTCCGGGAACTCAGAGCTTCCCACCCCACTGGGGTGAAAACCAGTAACACCAGTTCAGGCCAGGAAGTGAGGAGTGCTGATGAGAGACGCTGGTGAAAATGGAGGTGACGGGGCACCGTGTCAGGAAAGGAAGAGATGAAACAAGTCTGGATGGAAACTTAACAGGTCTCTTTAGTGCTCCATCTTCGCCGCTAATGAGGGTTCTGCACGCACCAGGGCGAGGGAAGAAAACCCACCACGCGCTAATAAAGCCCCGTGACTTTGCTGACTGGAGGCACTGGCACTAATGAAGCCACCAGAGAGATGGGATTCCTTTGGCAGCTCTGGCACTGCTCTGTAGAACCGCTGTTTTAATGCAGTCTGAGAAACAACAACAGAAAAAGCTACGGACTGGTGTGGCACGCCCAGGCAGCAGCTGATCCCTCTGGTTTGCCCAGTGGCTCTAAAGCCCAGGTGGGAAATGGGTTTGGGAACAGGGATATTACGGGCTCCTCGAGGGATGGGATGCTCAGGTCACCCATGGAGTTCAGGTCTCCTCAAAGCTCTGAGCCTGGATGAAGGATCACCTCCCAGAGCAAGGAGCTGACCCAAGGCTGTGCCAGGAGCCCTGGGGGCACAGGGGCAGCAGGATATCAAATGCTTGAAGAGGAGGGCAGGACAGACAGACAGACACTTACCAGATTTGATTTCAAAGCATTCCATAAATGCCATGTGCACACAGCTGCCAGAGCCATCCTTGGAGCAAATGCCCAGCAGGGGCCAGTCGATAGCCCTGCAGGTCCAAGATTGTTTCCTGAAAGCAATGGAATATATAAATATATACCCTAAACATATTAATATATTAGCATATATTTATAGCTAACATATCAATATATTCAATAATATCCTTAAATATTCCCCCCCACATACATGTATTTGTATATATATATATAAAAGCTCAAGGCCTTAGTCTGGCCCTGACAGCAGTGATTTTGGCAGAGCCTATTTTTGGAAGCCTCGCAATGTCCACTGGGCCCCCTCTTTCTCGCTGCCAGCAGCTTTTATTTGAGCAGAGAAGTTAAGGAGGAGCTGCTTTGCCATCCAGGAGCCACCAGTGCCCACTGGCCTCATTGTCACCTCAGTGGGCAGGGAGGAGCAGACAGATGCCCCTCGGGGTCCTTCTATGCCTCTTTTTAATTAGAAACCTCATCTCTGAGTCTTACATGCCCTTCTGCAGGGTTAGTCACTCTCACCTGCTTAATCCTGGGAGATTATTGTCTGGTCTCTTTCAAAAAATAACCCAACCACCCCAAACTCTTCAGTCTCTTTCAATTCTTTTCATTTCACCTCATTTAATTCCTGGGCAGCTTAATGACTTGGTAGTAATGAATAAGATGAAAATTAGGGCTTAATAAGTGTTAAGAAAAGACAGTTTCCTTGCTGATGAAGGGAGCCCAATGGTGGGAAAGTGGAGCCTGGGGAGAGCACAGAGATAACCCCAAAGCTCCTCCTGACCTTGAGAGGGGAGATGCCAACTCTGGGCTGCAATTGGTGACAGTGTCAAGCTGCAGCCAGAACAGGGACCTGCCAGTCCCAGGAGAAGGATGCTGGAGGAAAGCAGGAGGGGATGGACACAAGGAAGGGCTGGCACAGGGGTGCTGAAGGGGAGGTGACTGTGCCCAGCTCAGCACCCCAAACACCCCATTGCTTTCTGGCCAGGGCAGGGGCTGAGCTGAGGGTGCAGCTCTGTGCAGGGGAGCCAGGAGAGCTCAAAGGCTGCAGTGACCCCCATGTTTGGGGAACCTCACTCTTCACCTGGGGAGGGTGCTTTGGCCTGCAAAGCCCTACAGCTTCTGCTGGGGTGACACCCACTGGGTCTGTGATCAGGGACCTCAGAGCCCAGCACAGCAGCAGTAAATCCAGCCCCAGGGGTGGTTATGGGATCAAAACTGCTGTAACATCACCTGCCATCAAGTGCCTGCGGGGCCAAATTCTTGCCTGGTGCCCTCCGTGCTGGCGCTTCTCCGGGATCACCGTGTGGCTGCAGATGGCATTAAACCGGTAGAAACATCTTATTACACCCCCTGCCAGAGCTGATTTGTGGGAATTCACCCTCTGATGCAGCACCTGCCTCACCCCAGGCACAGCCCGGCACCGGTGGGTGGGTGGATGGTGCTTTTGCTGACTCATCTGGGGCGAAGAATCTGCTGACTCAGCGCTGGCAGGAGCTGCTGAGCAACACCTGCAGGACCGGGAGCAGCCGATGGGTACCGGCACCCGAGCACTGCAGGCATGAGCGTGCCCCGTGGCACCGGGAATGCTGGTGAGGACGCCGGGATTCGAACTTGGATCAGTGCAGGAGCACCGGTAACGACCAGCCACTCACACTGCATTAGCTGGCTGGGGATTTGTGATAATATTGGGACTGACAGGCTGATCAGGGGAAAAAGGTGCAGAACTAATTGACCTGCCAGAAAATGTGTCCAACAAGATTCACCTCCCCCTAACACAAACACCCCCCTGGTGTCCTCTCCCAGACTTGGAGCAAGCATCACCAGGGAGGCCGAGCACTGGGCGCTGCCACGGCTGCTCTGTGGGGAATCCTGATGTGCCCTGAGAGCTGCCTCCATCTCTGACACCCACCAGGTTCTTTGAGCGAGCAGCTCCTCCATCACCTCCTTTGCAGGACCCTCGGCCATCCCCTGCTCCCAGTCTCGGTGCTGACAGCGCTTCTGCCTCCCAGGGATTGCTGTGCTCCTTCTGCTCCCAGGTGATGTCACTTCAGAAACACTGGTCAGCTTTGAAGCGCATTTCTTGCAGTTTTGATCCTTTTTTTACTTCTCTGAGAGTAACAGGGCATGACTGAGTGGGAACACCAGATCCCAGCCCTGGTTAACACGTCTGTGTGGATCCACAGAGGCGTCTGGGCTGCCCGGGCTAATTCAGGGCAGGGCTGTTTTGGAGAGAGGGTTTTGCCCAAAGCAACGCCTCTAATTATCCCAACGAGCCTGTGGATGGCAATGCCAGCAGTTCCTGCTCGGGCTGAGGATATCTTTTCCCTGTCAGCTGAGCTGCTGAAATCCTTATCCAAGGGCAATGCAGGTGGGAAAAAACTGAAGAGAAGAGTGAATGAGGAGCTCAGTGAGATGGGGGCAAACAACATCAGCATCAGGAAATTCCCTGAGCTAAAAATAGTTGACACTAAAATCTATTAGAGGGCTCAAACATATTATAGGGGATCAAACACCCTGTTCCTGCTCGCTCTTGTGCATCCGCTTGTGGCTACTGTGAGAGACGGGAGACCTAAAACCAACTAAAAATCCACTGTTTTATAGCAGGCACCTCCAGCAAAACAGCACTTGGATTCAAAAGGATACTCCAATCCCCAAACCCTCCTTTAAAATTATTCTTTAATTCTTTTTTATTATAAGCCTTATAAGTCTCCTCCAAGTCTGGCTCTGCTGTGACAAGCAGCTTCAAAGAGCCCCTCCACGATAAAATCAGATGCTGCTCCTGCACAGCCCAAGATCAGAAACACCTGCAGTGGGGATCGATTGCCTGATTAGGGGGAATTGATTGCCCCAGCCTCATTAGCATATCGTTAGTGCTGACCCCATGGCTGGCCCCACTCAAGCAGGCCGTGACCTGGATGGATTAAAAAGCGCAGTGCACGGGGAGGGATGGGAAATCAGTAAAGAGGAGAGAGGGAGGCGAAGGCCCCGGTCAATAACAGCCACATCATTACCCCGCCGAGGCCCCGAGCGCTCGACACCCATCGCCCCGGGAGCATCTCAGGGGGAGCAGCTCCCAGGGCACAGTTCCCTGCCCACAGCAGTCCCCAGTGGAGCATCCCTGTGGGGACTATGGAGACTCTCTTCGGGAGCTCCAGCCCTTTTGAACGTTGACTAACAGGTTTTTTTTAGTGCTGTTGAGTCAGTAGCCCCAGATAGGATTTCCATCTGTGCCGTGCGGGGCCTCGCCAGACTGCGTTTTGGGCCTCCATCCAAATAAAGCTGAAGAACTAGTTGGGTTTGATTTGGTTTCTTTTCTTCTTCTTTTTTTTCCCCATTGTAATTTTGCACACAAAAGAAGGGAGGAGGACGTTGGCTGTTCCCGAGGCTCCGTCCAGCCTGAATCTCCCCAGGACCCACTTTGTGAATGACTTACCTGAGCTCAGGAGACAACCTGCAGGAGGAGCCTGATTCAGCCTGATCTCCCATGGGCACTGAGGGGATGGAGAGCCCCAGCACCCGGCTTTACAGAGTGACCTGGGTTTATCCTGAAGACCTAGGCTATGGCACATCACAGCTCTCCTGTCAGCATCTGAGGGCACACAGAAAGTATTTCAGTTTGATTAAAAGAGCAAGGATGAGCGTCAGGGAGTGGGTGGAAGGAGGAGATTCTCCCAGAGACCTGGGATAGCTGCAGCCTAATGCCCCAGGGTGACAAACTCCAGCCCCATCCCTGGAAGCTCCTTGGTCCCTTCTCCATACTGATTCACACAGGAGCCCCTCTGAATCCTCTGCTTTCGGGTGGAGAAGCAATTCCCAGCCCCAGGGAGGGCAGGAGCACTAAAAATGCTATCAGACATGCAGCACTAGCCCTAACATTTGACTGTGAGCTAATGAGATCCTGGCTCCAGGCAGGAGCTGACCAGGCGTTTGTCCAAGGCCCTGTGAAGTGCCCAGGGCCGTTCAGGAGGAGTCAGTGCCAGCAGCAGCCTGGGGTCCCAGCCAGGACAGGAGCCCCAGAGAGGTCATGGCCACATGTGCGAGAGCAGGATTGTCGGGAAAGTCTGTTCCCAGACATCTTTTGAGCATCCAGGATCAATTCTCTCTTAATTTTCTTGTTGCTTTAAAAACCTGGTGTGCAGTGAGAGCTACAAGGAGCCAGGATGCTCCAGGACCCACGTGTGCAACACAGGTGACCTTGCACAGGGCAGTTGTCCCCATGCAGTTGTCCATACCTGACATTCAGTTATGGACACCCTGTGCCCATCTTGGGTGACCACACCAGCAACCAGCATGGCCTGGACAACATCAGAAGGACACAAGGTCACCCATGGCCCCCTGTCCTTGCTGTGCTGGGGGGATCCCACTGCCACCACCGCTTCTTACCGCCTGCAGGATAGAGGTGTCCGTGTCTGACTGACAGCACTGCTTCAGGTTTATGATGCATTTCCAAAGTAGAAGGTGCTAAGAGCAACTAAATTGTGATTTCCCAAATAATCAGCACAGATTTGGCTAAAAAAAAGAGGGGGTTTCCTTGCTTCCACACTGCTGTTCAGGACACTGCTGCAGTGAAAGCTCCAGCAGGAGCTCGGGAGGCAGCGATATTCCTCCATGGGATGAAGTGCTCCCTGTTGATGCTGTCCATCAGCTCTCATTACAGTTCATTTCCTCTGTTGGGTGAATTATTGCAGGAGACTCCGTGCCGGCAGCCCTTTGCCAGACACCGTAACACAGCAAATTAATTAGCAGCGATGTGATAACTACCCGCGAATCTCATAACTGTAATTGCGCTGCACTGCTCCGGCCAGGAGCATTTGATCTCCTATTGATTAACCAAACCCGCTGCCCCCTTTCACAACATGCCTCATTTCCCACTGGCTTTTTTGTGCCCCCGTTTTTGAAGAGGAACAACTTGGCCAAGGAGGAGCTGGAGCGCAGGAATCGCAGCTGCTGGGGGATGGAGGCAGCAGCCCGTGGCTGTCACCCTGGTGCTCGCAGCACTAGTGGGAGAGAGGAGCACCCAGGGACCATGTGCATCCCACAGCATCCCTCAGCTCCTACAGGTAGCCCTGGAATATGGGGCAGAGCCCTGCTCCCTCCCAATTTTTGGCTATTGTGCCCTGAGGAGGCCACTCCAAGGCAATGTCGCTCAGCCCTCACAGACACCTCTCCCAGAGAAAGTGCTCACTTTGCCCCTCTACATTGGGGCAGAGCAGGCAGCTGCTCTTCTCTTCAACAGGGACCATGTTTGAAGTAGCCTTTTAAAAAAAAACCCTTCCTGAGTTTTCCCCGTGTTTTTCCAACTGCAAGGAAGGCGAGTGCCCCACTCCCCTCATCCCGCTCGGTGCTGGGCTCCACCATCCCGACATGGAAACACGTGAGCTGGATCCATCTGAATTACAGTGACCCTTCCCACCCCAGAGCTTTACAGGAATGATTACACATTATGCTATGAATAAGTAATGTCTCGGCGCAGACTTCCACCTGTTCCGAGCATCTCCCTGTGATCTCTGTGGCTTTCAGAGAGGAAGCTGGAAACAGGAATCTATTTTGCAGGCAGCAGAGATGTTTGAAGCCTCCTTCACCCCACGTTTCAAGTGTTTATCTCTTCTGCTTGGCACAGTTGTGCCTCCTCCGTGGCAGCCAGGTGGGACTGGGTAGATCAAGCTCTTGACATCAAGTTTTCACTGCTGCAGGTCCATCTCCCGGCCCACAGGAAAAGTTGTTTGTGAGCATCATTAAGCCACCAAAGAGAAACAAAACCCAGATAAATTGGGTTGGCAGCTGGATCCCAGAGACTGATTAGTTAATTGGCTGATTAACCATCTGTGTGTCCAACCTGAGTGACTTCTCTGTCGCTTTTCCCACCAGCGAGGTGAACACAGGGCCTGCAGGAAGGTGCTGGGATGGCAGAGAGTGAGGCAGAAAAGCCCTTGTGTGCTTGGCATGTTGTCTAAGTACTTCTTAAACAACATGCCAAGCACACAACTTAACTTACTGTTGTTTAAGTATCTTCCTTCTCCTCTATGTAACAGCCCAAGAATTAAATAGCAAATATCGCTTTACTGTCCCCGGGCACCTCCACCCACCCAGCAAAAGGTAGGGATGGAAAAACTGCTGTGTGGCCTTCAGGAAAAAAAATTAAAAAAAAAAAAGAAAGACAAATCCCCCCAAGCTCCCTCTTTCCTTCCCTTGTCAAAATAAGCAAATGACAAAAAAAATACTGAAAATGTTTTGCCACCGAACCTAATGCCTCACGCTGTGTAGGTGTTCTCCTTCTTTATGAAATTAGTGTTGGCCAAATTTAGTTATTTTCACATCATTTCAAAACAAAGAGTCAAGATACTCCATCTTTTAAGGATTATGAAGAAACATTTTGACACAAAACTCAACCCCCCCATTCATCAACTCCTCATCTAATTCAGCACAAGTTCATGAATAATTTTCATCAGCCTGAAACTGCTTATGCCTGATGAGACTCAGCCTGAAGTGCCCATACCAGCGTGGAATCCTCTCCCCTCTTGGGAGCTGCAGCAGCGAGATGTCCATCAGTCCCTGGGAGCTGAGGACCCACAGGACTTGCTGGGAACAGTGACCCCCAAGTCCCTGAGGATCTTCTCCCAGGTCCAACGTGGAGCAGCTTCATCCTGTCTTCTTGCTCTACAGGAAACAAATGAAAACCTGGATGAGTCGGGTGAAGTGGGGCTGAAGCTCCAACACACCTTCCTCCCCTTCCAACACACATTCCTCCCCTTCCAACACACCTTCCTCCCCTTCCAACACACCTTCCTCCCCATGATGTGGCCATGTCCTGATTCATGGTTTGCACCAGTTTTGCTGTTCTGGCAAACAAGAGCTGTTTGGAGCGACAAGGAAAAGCTGGTGGTAAAGATCTAGGCAGGGGTGCCAGCTAACAAGTGCCACCAGATAACCTGGAAAACTTTAAATGCCATGTAAACCACCCATCTGTTGTCACAGAGGTTTAACCCAGGGCCGGGGGCCGTTTTGGCAGCCCAGGCTGCCCTTGGAGCAGCTGTGCAGATGCTCCCATGGTTCTGCCCACCAGCCTTCCTAGCCCTGTGCCCACACACACGGGGAAAGCTTCTCAGCCCCTCTCCTCTCCGTGCTGCCATGCACAGAGCTGCTCCCACCCTCGTTTTCCCCAGAGATCCCTGTGCTGCCTGTTGGGAGCAGAGTCCAGCAGAGAAGCTGTGCTGCAGCCGCAGTTCCATGGATGCTGAGGCAGGAATTGAGGTGTTATCCAACCCCCCTGAACTTCAAGGCTTGAAGCAGCACAGACTCTGTAGAGGACAGAGTGGGTACCCTCGGGAAGCATCTCCCTCCAGGCAGAGGTTGTGGATCCAGAGCTGAGGTGTCAGTCAGACAGTGCCCTGGCACAGCTCAGCTGGTGGAGCCACATCCCCTCACGGTGGGATGCTGCCTCTGCCACAGCCGCCTGCTGAGAGCCTGAGGAACAAAACAGGCCTGTGTAGGGGAAAACAATGCACAAAAATATAAAGAAGGAGAAAAAGAAAAAGGAGATTAAAAATTATAAACGGCAACAGACAACAACAACAACAAAAATATGCAGCTTTCTCCTCAAACTGCTCTTTTAGTCCCAGCAGCGTCTGCTGTGCAGAGCTCGCATCTCAGAATTCACAGCTGCTCAAAAAAAACCCAAAAAGCTCATGAATTATTTATCCCCGCTCAGATCAATCCTTCAGCATGCTGTCAGTGAGGAATCAAAGCCCCAACAAGGCAGGCAGGGGAGGAAGCAGCTTCCAAACTCCCCAAGCGACCAGCAGGTCCCTCAGCTTGAGTGCTGCACCTCACCTGTCTCCCTCCCCATCCTCATCCCTGTCTGCATCCCCATTCCCTTCCCTGTCCCTGTCCCCACGAGCCTGTGGTGCCCATCACACACAGGTCCCCTTTCTGAGCTCCTTCCAAGATCCTGCATATTAATAATTGATGGCAAATTATTTTAAGGCATGTGAGTTACCTTCTTCCCAGGGAGGCTTCTCCCCCTCACCCCCAAATCACAGCACTATTGTGGGCACTTTATCCCCAGCTCTGCATTGCCCAGGAGGACTCCCTCTCCTGCCCACAGCCTCTGACACTCTTAAAATCCTGTACCTCTGGTACAGGATGGCAGAACCACTCACAAACCCACAGCAAAGCACCACCATGTGCCACTCAGTGCCTGCCCAGTTACTTTGGAGACAGGTGAAAGGAAAGCATCCCTCACCACCATAATTTCTGAATTTCAGAACGTTTTACTTCATTAAAACATTTACAACGGCAAAGCATCTGCTCCCAGAACTGTTCCCTTTCCCACAAACTCCCCCAACCAGCCCTACTTCACTTGGGGCTCTGAAATGCTGCCCCATTCCCAGGGTGAAGACCTCTCCTCCTGAAAGCACTGGTTTTGGTCTCTCTGTTTTCCCCACCTCGAGTCTTGTGCTGTCAGAGCTCTGGTTTCAACCTCCTTCCCATCTCATCTCTCCTTCTCGAGCATCTCCGTTTCCCCAGGGCTGATGCAATGCTGCTTAATTAGTCCCTGCCAAGCGCTGGCTCCATCATTAACCTCCCTCCTGCTCTCAGTCCAGAATGTGTTTTGTTGCAGCTCTGATTCTTCAAAGCCCAAGCACAGCTCAGCTGTCAGAGGGAAAGGCAGGAGCACCCACGGGACACCCAGCCCCTCTCCCCTGCCACGCCTGGGGGCCTGTCTGGGTTTGCCTTTGCACAAACCTGCAGGTGGGCAACTTTCTGCCAAAAAAACAGAAAACCTGTGTTCCCCTCTGCCTTAATCTGCCTGCAAGGTGTGGTGGGCACACAGAGCTCACCTCTTCTGCTGATGTTGCTCTGCCCCCCCCCACCCCTCGCTGTCCCCATCCAACCCTCCGCGATGCTCCGGGAGAGCCTCCAGCGCAGCCCTGAATTCCTGCAGCACCTTCCCTGGTGCAAAGCCATTCATCACCACACCAGCAGCTCCCTGCTAAAGGCCACGCCGTGACAAAACGCCAATAGCTGTATTTACATTCAATATGTCCCGCTAATCTGGCCTTCAGGAAGCGTCTGCTGAACCTGCCCGTTCCTTCCTGGGCATCACCTCTTTAATCAGTCTCTTGTTACTGATCACAGATTGATTTCAGTTCCAGTAGCCAATAGGTTTTCCTTTTAATTTTCAGCATCATGTTTAATTAAAGCAGGGTGGATCTGACCCCATCAAATCTCATATCAAAGTCTGTCTAAACCCCAGGTGAGTGAAAACACCGGCATAAATTATTGATCAATCTTTGTTCAGATTAATCTATCACTGCCTCTCCCCGGGCAGTGTGAGGACGGAGCTCACGAGGTGTTTGTCTCGTGGCAGGTGTTCTGTGGCAGCTCAGGACACGGTGGTGTCCCAGCCAGGGAGATGAAAACCTGCTCCCCAAAAGCATCACATCCCTCACTCCTTCCTCCCAGCAAATCCCAGAGCAGGGACACAGCAGGTGCTGGGAGATGCTGCGAAACTTCCAGACCTTGTTATCCACCGGGAGGAGGATGCAAATCACAGTGAGAAGTGGGATTAAAAAAAATAATCCCCATTTCTGCACAAATCCAAGACTAAAGGCCCTTGGGCTGGAAGAACAAGTGTTTTCCCCTAGTCTTAGTGGTCCTGGAGCTGCAGGGTTGGTGGGAGCGATGCTCAGGGCAGGGAAACCCTTCTCCCCTCTGCCCTGCTGCAGATTTCCAAGTGATCAATGGAAACCACCACAAAGTTCATACCTGGAGGCAGTTTTATGTCAGTGCACAGAGGAGATGAGGAGCAACAAGAAGCGGGTGTGATGGGGAGACAAAACCAAGCAGACACAACGGGAGGTGCTGCTGCTGCTCAGCCCAAGCCTTTACCCCCCATGAGCTTCGCCAGCACCAGAGCTGGGAGGGTTTTCTGCCCCTCCTGGGCTGGGCAAGAGCCTGAGCTCAGAAATGATCCAGAAATGCTGAAAACCAACAGAGCCTTGGAGCACCTCAGAGGTCCTGTGGGGTTCAGCCGGAGCCGACTCCTCTGGCACTGCAGCAGCCCAAACCCGGAGAGCAAACATGCCTTTGGGTTATGAATAAAGATGGGGCCGAGGCAGCAGCTCTCCTGCCTGAATACTAATCACTGCTTTGAGCTGAGCCCACTAAAAACCACGTTTGGGGCCAGGGTCTGGAAAAGACAGTGGTGTATTTGCACCATTTGTGTGTGGCTTTGAGGGATGCAGAAAACTTCTGTTCTTGGAATAAACTTTGGATGCTGCCAAAACCTGAGAGGGGTGAAGGGCTGGATGGAAATAGCTGGAGAGTGGGGAAGGATTGCCAAGAGCATCGGTTCAGCTTGTGAGTCAGCAGCATTAGCTCTCACCTCAACAAGCAATCTGCAAATTGTGCAAATCTGCTTTTCACAGTTCACCTAACCTGCGAAATGGCCTCAGATTTACTGCCGGGGTGTTCACGCTCAAAAACAACTGCGTTAATGAAGGAGCAGAGGGGAGGGGGGAATTACACAGACACAGGAGTTTGGGGTTCACTTGGAGTAATGGCTGGTGCCATCCCATGTGAGGGTTTCTGCCACACGATGCTGGGTGTGCAGTTACATCCCCAGAAACACCTGAGGCTGGTTCCTGAGCCGGGCATCCCTTTGGCTTCCCTGTTTTTCTACCCGCTCGCTGCAGCTGCAGCCCCCAACTGAAGCCTTCACCGTGCAGGGGGATTCTTTGATAAATTAAAGATTTCCAATCCTTCTGGATTAAAACCCTCCCATCATAAGATGGAAAATGGACAAGGGGGTCAGTCTCTGCAAGGAGAAGATGAAAGGGGTCGTGTTTCCCCTCCCTTTGTAAAGTGGCGAGATCAATACCATGTTTCCACTGGGATAAAAGAGCCAGCTCGGCTGTGGGGAAATTGCTTGGGAAGGAGGAGGCAGGAGCAGAATGAATCGGTGGAATGAGCCACCCCAGGGTTTACCTTTAAAGTATTTTTAGCACTGAGCTTGGAAGAAAAGGCTGCAACCCAATAGTTCAGAGCAGGACAAGTAGAGGACATCGGCACGTGGAGGAGTTACCTTTGTGCACAGGTCCTCCAGCAGAGCTGGGAATGGAGAGGGAGCTGTGGAGAGGGGAGAAGGTTGTGACAAGTTCATCTGCTTCTTGTGCTGAGCTTCTGGAAAGCGTGTGAAAGGAGGATGGTGGCTTGGGAGCGTCTCTTGGGATCTCAACCCTTGGCTTTCAGATCTTTAAAGGAAAATCCATCAGCTCTTCATGCAAGGCTCCGTGTGAGAAGGTACCTGTTAGTCCCATGTCTGTGAAATCCCAGTGTTCAAAACATCTCGGGTGATGTGCTGGATAATCTCCAGCATTTCATGGAGCTGTGCCCCTTCATCCCCATCCCAGCCCCAAGGCTGAGCCACCTGAGCAAGACACAGGTGCCCACATTTTTCTGCCAGTCTGTGCACCAGGGGCTTTTCCAGGGGAACAAGCAGTCACTCACCTTTTCCTGCAGAAACTGGGACTGTCAATCCCATTCCAATCCCAACTTCAAATGGTATTTGCTCTCTTTCCAGATAATGTCATCCTAATGTTCTCCAACGGGCTGTTATTAATCTTGTGCCGCAGATGGACGGATCATTATGGATGGGGGGACTGGGGGGATCTGTAGCACAGATTGATCAAGCCCATGACAAAAAAGTGGTGTGATTTATGTCCATATTACACCACATATCTGGATATTTCCATAGGCCTTGTATTACCTGAGCAAACACAAGTCCGTGCCCCCCCCAGTGGTGTTGCTCCTTTAAGGAGCTGTGTAATACAACGTGGAGGTATTTCATGGGGTGCCACCAAATCCTGGTGGGAGAAACACCTTCCTACAAACCCTGCTTGGAGAAGAGGACAGGCCAGTGCTCCTCCAGCCTGTACTGGGGACCTGACACCTCCCCATCCCAGTGCTGCCCATGGGGCAATGCGAGGGACGTCAGGTCTCCCCATGGATCACCCCGACTGTTCTTGAGGTCTGGACCCCTTCTCTCTTTTTCTCCCCTGGAAAAAAGGCTTCATTTCCCCTTCCCATGCAATGCAACTGAGAGATGAGCATCAAACAGTACATCCCTTCTCATCCAGCATCCCTGATCCCAGACCCCATGGACACCCCTTGGAGCACACCACCCCTCCCATGTCCCAGTGTTGCAGGTTCCAGACCCCCCCTGTCTGTGAGCCCCAGTGTCCAGCACATCCCATGCTCAGATAGAGGCCGTAGGGACACCTTTGGAGGGGTTATTAAATCAACAGTGGGATCCAGGCAGTTTGCCCAGACCCATCTTCAACCTCTTACTACTTCAGGGGTTCACCCTGTGAGCTACCTGTATTTTATGCACCCAGGGATCCAACCTGTGAGCTACCTGTATTTTATTCAGCCTGATAAAGCACCTCCTCTTGTCCTCGAGCATCACCTCGTGAGGTTTAACAGCTGCTGCATCCCCTCCAGAGATCTCTGCATTGCTGCACCCTGGGACCAGTCCAAGATCTGTCGAAGCCAGAGGAAAACTCCCATCGACGTCAATCAATCCGAGATTAAAAAGGGGTTGTAAAGCCTGTGCTACCTCAGGGATGAAAGATATAAACATAACTATTTTTTTCAAAATTTACATTTTAAAGAAAGTCAGTTTTCCATGACCAATAAAAAACTGGCATTGCCTCTTGTAATGAGAATCAAGAGATCGTTCTCCTGATTTCAGGAGACACTGAGCACAGGGGGAAAGCTGCTGAAGTCTGAGCACAAAGCTGGAGGACAGAGAGGAGCACACGTGCCAAAACCCACCTCAGAACTCAGGCTGAAGGATGCTACAAGTCAGGAGACTCCTCAGCCCCAATGGCCTTTGAGTGCAGCAAAGAAAAGCCAAGAAAATCTATTTTTTGCAGCTTCCTCGAAATAGCAGAAGAGGACAATATCCCAAAGTTATTTCTTTGAACTAGGAGCCTAAAAAGGAGTAGCTTTATCTAAAGGTGGTAAAACAACAGAACTCAAATGGCATTCAAGCAGACCAAAAGCATGTTACTCTGTGCTAAGAGCCTTAGAGGAGAAAGTTCTGGCTGGCAGCACCAATTTAAAGTGCAGCTTAAAAATCAGTTACTTCAAGGTGGTTGGGTTTTTTTTTCTGGTTTGGTTTTTTTTAAAAAATTAATTACTTTGCCTTTTGAATGCCCTTCAAAAGCTTTACTTTCTCTATCCAGCAATTCTCACACAGTGCTCGTGCAGAGCCCTGTCGGCACTAGACTTGGGAAAAAAATAAAGTAAATCCACTTTTAATCTCAAGGGCTGAAGGTGTTAGGTTTTGTTTATATCACCACTATTTAATGTTGAATATTTTCAGCGCTTCTGATAACCTGGGTGAGGGTGTATCGATTTCTCCACCTCGTGCTATAAGGTGGCTTGTATTAAAAAAGAGATAACTCAGCTCTTTTCTAGCTCTGAGCCTGCCCATGTTTGACTGCTTTTTAAGTAGTGGTGAACCACCCCTCTTTCCCAAGAAAACCCTTTAAAAATGTTCATAGATGAAAATTAAATACTAACCTTTCTGCTGAGTTTTGTAACAGTCCATTAATAGCAAAACAAACAAAAGGATTATTGACAGCAGCAAATAAACCAGTTTGGAAACTGAGATGTCCAATGTGGGACTTTACCCAGGGATTAGAGCTAAATTTGTGAGGACAATGTACAGCTTTAAAGTCTCTTGAGCGAGTTTGGGAATTTCTGTCTTGCAGGGGGCACCAGCCACAGACAACCTTCAAACTCTTCATTTATCAGCTGTGATGATATCAGAGCTCACCTGATTTTCCCAGCACAATTAACACAGTAGACAGGTGAGTTTGGCAGGAGTTCTCTTCCTTACTGATCCCACACTGCTGCTTTAAGGATGGCAGAATGTCCTGTCACAGCAATTTAAATGTCTCCAAGCCCAGCCTTTCCACTGTCTTACATCGGCAATTTGCAACTTTAATTTCATGGATGTCTGTAATTACAGCGAGGGGCACAGTGAAAACAAAAAGCAAATCTGAAGAGCTTATCAGCTTTCCTTCTTGGAGTGTTTTGCTGAATACTTTGGGTTTAATTTCCTCGTGTTTTCCAGTAGGAGAAAAATATTTAATGTACAGACTCTGATTTGACTGTAACCTTCCCTGGGTGTTGCCTCAGCCCCAGGTGCAGTGGTGGAACCTGAACTGAGCAAGGGGGTGAGAGCAGGAGCACATTGTGCAGCAGCATCAGTCACTTCATCCCCCAGGAACAGGGGGCACAGCCACCCAAAGCTCAGGGAATTCACCCAGTGCCTGAGCAGAGCAGACCTTGACGTGAAGGACCAGTACATTTTCTCTCTCTCCCCTTATGTGGGGGCACATCTCAGCTTTCTGTCAGAAAACCAAGGCTTGGAAAATTTAGGAAGAAGCATTTTGGAAGCACGTGAGCATTCCATCAGAGTCACCTCCTGGCTCAGGAGGAATTTATCACAAGAGCAGGATTTATAGAAGAGCTGGGTAAAACCTCAGAGAAAGAAAACAAAATGTAATTAAGTCTCCTGTTAAGGCCCTATTTTAGAATTTTCGCTCAAATCCAGCATTTTGGGACATCACCTGCCCTTGCCTCACCATGCCCCAGGGGCTGGGCTGCTCTGCCCTCCCCACCTTTATTCCCTCCCGTGGGATGCAGCACCATCCGGCGCCTCGGCAGCACTGCCATTCTCATCTGACATTTCCCTTCCCTTCAGGTCCCCCAGCAGGTTCCAGCTTCTTCAGCTCCAGGATCTGACATCTGGCAGACTTTTTCATCCAGCAGAAAATGAGCAGTGGCCACAGGTCACCTCTGCCCGTGGCTGCTCTCCGGATTGTTCCGAACCGAGGGGAACCCACAGCCCATTGTCACCCCGGAGCCCCGGCTGGTGACACTTCAGTGCCTTTAAAAAGACACTCCTGCTTTCTTCTCAGCATTTTAAAGAGGGATTGTCAACAGTAGTGAGGCTGTGAGGAAAGACAAAGGGCTAAAAATACCTTAATAAACCCAAATGCGCGGAGGAAGTTCAGGTGGCGAGGGACAAGGGCACGGCAGCGCTGCACAAGCACAGGCTGCTTCTCCCCTCTCTCAGCTTTATTTTTATACCAAGGCTACACTGAAATTTCCTGCTCATAATTCTTCACCTGAGGATGCTGAACGAGCAGCTTGTTGTGAAAACTCAGTAGCTGGAATGTTGCTGCCAGGGGTTAATTGTGATTGGGTACATAAATCCCAGCCCGCGCTGCCGTCCGCGAGCGCAACTCTTATAATCACGTCCTCGGCGCAAATATTTGTTCTCATGAATTCGAAATGATCTCACTGTTAATATTTTCCACGTATTTGTTGTCTTCTGGCAATATTCCTTGGGCTGATCTGCAGGAACTGTTGGAGATGTTGAAGACCAGAGCGTGGGGCACCGAGGCATCTTTCAACCAGTCTCAGCACCTGAGTAACAAAACTTCTCCGTCCTTGATCCCGGCCCTCTGGTTTTCAGAGCAACTTTTTGATCAGCACAACCCCCTCTCTTACCAACTACAAGGACTCTCATTTTAAATTAGCCTCCTTATTAACATAAAAAAGCAAATAAAATGAGAAATGCTCTGCTGTCCCCGGGTTCTCCCAACTCAACGGACAATAAAAGCCAATTTACATTCCTATGCCAAACTTCATTTTTTTTTAATCCTCCTTTCATTTTTATGACACAAATCCAGTAATCAGGTATTAGTGCTGCTGTTGAACTTTACAGAGGATAAAATGCCAGATGATAAAAAACCTCAGTTGCTGCAGAGACACACCCCTGCCCTCCCAGAGGGTCACTGCTCTCCTCGTGTTAACAAGGGCACTTCTGGAGATGTCTCTTATTTTGATCATTTGCTTTTAAAAGGGAAGGAAAAAGACAACCTCAAAAATTCTAAGGAGTTCATGACACACAAATGTCTTTATAGGAACTAATTATCTGATATTGAAATCACTGTCCCTCAAAGGAAGAGAGGCAACACAAACCCCAGTGACTCGGAGCCAGCTTTGTTTTGGGGCTGGTGCTTAAAAAACAGCCAACTCCATCCATCCCCCAGCTGCTTCGAGCCAGGGAATGGCCATGGGAAAAACAGCTGATATCTAATGTGAAGAAATCCAGCCAAATTGACAGTTCCCATGTTTACTTGCAGCAAATCTCCTCAGCTGAAGGACACCAAGCGAGTTTAGAGCAGAAGCCCTGCCTGGCAGTGGTGCATTTGTGATAAACCAGGGGAATTGGAGACCTTGGCACAGGCTGTGGGATTCAGCCTTGATGAGGAGACAGTTCCCCTCTGGAGGGAGCCCAGGACATGGATTAAGGCCCTATTGCCTGTGTGTGAACTAAATCCACCCATGGATCTGTGCTGGGCTCACACTTCTGGAGGTGTGGGCAGCAGGAAGGACATTTGAGGTTTCCCCAGTGTTGGGTAAGAGCTGGAATGGAACCTGGAGCCTCCTGCCTCACCCCTTCACTGCCAGCACCTGGAGCCACATCTCCCACCTCCAGGGGCTCAGCTCTGCATGTCTCGTACAGAGCAAGGTGTGACTAATTCCCAGATAAATATTAGTACAAAGACCAGTCACAGGGGTGTGAAGGTGCCTGGTCCTGTCACTGCTCATATGCAAACTCTCCATAGGCTGGTTCCTTTGGAAGGTTTTTGCACATCTTCGTAATTCACACATCTGGAGACACCAGAAAAGCTCAAAATGGGGATCCTGCCACACCTACAACCCAGTATTCATGCTCTGCCTAAAGGACCAGCACCTGACACACGACTGCAGCACCACTGCACAGCACAGAGCTCAAGGGCTGCCAGTGAGAGACAAATATCCTCATATTTAAGCTGCATTTTTACCTTGAAAAGCAATTTGCAAACGCACGGAGCGATTCTGACAAGGCTCACTGAAACCACACGCACTGAGCTTGCAAGAAAGATGCTTTTACCCACCTGCCAGCCCTGGGCTTCGGGTTGGATGAATCTCCTTTCACTTTATCATCATCAGGGCTTAAAAGTGCTCTACAAGGCAAACTGGGTCTCAGGTTTGCAGAACTCCAGTGGGTTTCAGAGCGTGCAGGCAGCGGGGGGGTGTGTGAAACCTGTGAGCCTTCCATGGCTTTAGCCAAGGACGTCGATTTGTGATGGAAAAATCTGCAGGAGCCCAGCCAGGCACCCAGAGCCCAGCTGCTGGATGGGTTTCCACTCTGCTCTGTGACATTTAAGGCAGCTGGGAAAGGCCAAAGAGAAAAGGCAGCACCCTATGAATTCCTCAAGCCCTTCTCCAAAGGCTTGTGCAGGAATGAATTTGATTTTGGAATGGGACAGCACCTGGGCTTCCTGCTCTCCCTTACTGCATTTTTGGGTTAATATTTTCCTGTGGATTGTTCTCTGGGGTGCACAGCACTAATTAACCCAGGGACTAATTCAAAAAATGCATTTGTTTCCAAGCAGACATTAAAAACTTTGGAAGAAGGCAACAAATATACAAGAAAGGAAAGGAACTAAAAGGCTTTGGTTAGAAAATTAAAGTTGTTTGCCATGGCTTGATGGCTTAATCAGTCGATCAATATTGTTCACAGGGCAGGCAGGGAGGGAGCCATGAGCTGTGATGAAAAATGCATGAGGGGACAAGGGAGACCTGGGAGTAGAAAATTAAAAAGTCAGCCTGTTACATTTGTCCAATATTGGCAGAGAAATTAAAGTGGTTTGGGGAGGGGTGCGGGGAGGGAAAGGGGAGCGGCTGCAACGGGCTCTGCGAATCTGCTGCGGGTTCCCTTCACCAGAGAAACTTTCACATTAATTAAGTTGCTTTCTTAGCAAAAAGATGGATTTTGTAACCTTTAGCACTCGCAAGCACCAGGAGCACAGCAGGAGGGGTTTGCACAGGGGAAAATAAAACGGGATTTCTTCCCATCAGGGAGGTGATAGAGGAGCACGCTGGGCTCGGGGCAGGTGGCACCAAGGGACAGTGCCCAGGGTGAGGGGCTGCACCCCTCCTGCAGCATGAGGGGAGCTGATGTATTCCTGCATGGAAAACAGCCATGCTGGGATGATGCAGCTCCACCACACACAGCCTGAGCCACTAAAGCAGCTCTTGTTTCTGCATCTGGATTAGTTTCCTCTCCTGTTAAATTTGGCCACTCCCGATTCCGCAGCAGCGCTCACCTTGCAGGAGGAATGCAGGTCTGGAAGATGCTCTGGAAGAGGTGAGAGCCAACCATTCCTTATGGATTACAGCCCTTGCTGTTTGCCTTGGAGATCAGAGCTGCTTTAAAAGCTGCAACAAACTCCAATGGTAAAAAAGAGCCAGGTCACCCATCCCGCAATTTAAATCACTTTTGGACACCCACCCCTTCTAACTAAGGGTGAAAAGTAATAATGCCCAGTATCCAGGTGCCAAAGCTGAGGAAGAAGACTGGAATGCTGTACTGTGAGAATGGCTCTGCAAACAGAAGTAACCTCCCAGTTTCTATCCTTCACATTCCAATAGTGTAGAAGTGACCTCCTAATTTCTCTCTCTCACATTCAGAACTCAGAGCAGCTTCTGCTTGCCCTGGAAATCCACATCTCGGGGATAAGCAGGCACTGCCACTGAGCTCATGGACTGCCAGGACAACAGGTGCAGACTGCACCCAAACTGCTGGAATTCCTAAGCTTTGCAAGAATTTAGACAGTTGAATTCCACTCCCCAAAAAGAAAATATTCCAACCTGTTGCCCTTAAAGGCCTACAGGGACAGAAATCCCTGCTCCTCCCAGGGCCTCAGAGAAGACTCCCCTCTGCTGCAGTTTCTGGGGGAATGAACATGATGAACAGGTTTGTACTGCACTTCAGTAAGACAATTATTTTTGTACTGAGGTACCTACAGTGAATTGTGTGACTTTCCATCAGACTCCCCAATTACAGGTTTAAAATTTCAGGCTCAATTAACACACAGACTTGGACGATCCTGTTTTCTGCAACTAATTATCTCCAAGTGCCAAGACACGATTCCACGTAAAATACTTCTGTGAACTTCAGGATTTGCTTTCTACACCATTATTTAAGCATAAACAGAACAGAGCAGCCAGCAGTGCCTAAGGCAGGCTGGATACAGTATTATGACCTTTATATTAACAAAAAAAATTGCTTACACTATCAGAAACCCAGGCCTTCTAATTAGCACAGTAACAGGATGGAGAGAAGGGCTGTTTATTTCCAAGGCTCAGGCTCATCGAAGATGCAAAAGTCGTTCTGTCTTGGGTGATCTTTGTACTGAGGGGGCTACTTGGGTCAAGTAACAGCACAAAAAGTTTCCATTAAGTAATTCAACTGCAGCTGGATTTGAAATGGCCATTATCCCACTGCTATGGCAATTTGTGTTTGGTGATTGGGAGTATTATTATTCATAATAAGAACACGGAAAAAAAAAGAATTAGATCTCGTTACCAATGTCCTCAAACACACACACACTCAGTCTCCACACAGTGTTGTACCTCTGAAGTCATAAACATGTGTTTTCTTTCAATTCCTCTTCCTCTTTTGTATGAGCCAGTCCTGCAGAGATTTCTGTGCCTAGAAAGCTGAAATTCCCACAGCACACTCTGTCTCCACGGGAAGGAGCTGCTGGCTTTGGGAGCTCCATCTTTTATGGTACCAGCAAATACAGTTAATTTAGTACCACACAACTACACCGTGCTATCCCCCCAGATTCTACACTTTTCAGTTTCCACAGCTCTGAAATGGGCTGTTTCAAAATGCTGTGCATTCAAATTCAATTAAACAAGCGTTTTAAAATATCTTTCAATTGACTGCAACAAAAGAATCCCTCCCATCTCTGCCCTGGTTTTGTGTTCCCCTCGTCCCCTTCTTGTTGTTAAATCTGATTCACTTCATTCAACACTCCTCACTGAAAACCAAACTCTGCCCTACCAAAGCCTGCGGGAGGGGCAGCTTTTCTTTCTGCAACAGAAGCTGGTCCACAGGCAGAAGGAAAATTAGTCTGCAGCACTGTACCTTAATGTCAATTAATTTAAAAATAAACACAGTGACAAAGGTTGTCCAGAGCTCCCCTTCCCAGCTCCAAAATCCAGATGATTAGTGAAGACTTTGTGGCTTGTAGAGGAAACAAGGGTGTGCTGGTGGGGATGACTGGAATGAATCAAACTTGCCTTCAGGAGAGGACAGAGGAAATGTGGAGTCCTCAAACAATACCAGAGAAGGCACTTCATGTGATACAACCCCAGGGCTGGGACCTTCCCTGTCTTTGGGGGGAAGGAAAAACATCCAAGGCTTGTAAGAGCAGAACTCTCACATCCATTCCAAGCAGAGCAATTGCTGGGAGGGATCCTACTCTTCTCCAGCGTGTTCCATGTACATTTTAAATCATTTAGGAAACACGCTGTATGCCTGCTCTGCAGAAACTGTGCTTTAGGGCTGAATTATTTCACTACTTTCAGTTCTAAAACACGACTGTCACTGCTCATCACACGTTTTCTAACCACTTAATACATGCAGATTCTGTTAACATTTCTCATTACAATTTTAGTAAAGGGAAACATCTGTTTCCCCCCTGCCTTAGAAAGTACGTTGCATCTTCCAAACTGCCACATGCCTTTGAAATTCCACGTTTAATCAACACCATAATCTCTTCCACAAAAATACCCTCAGCACTCAGATAAGCAGCCATGCAACAACCACCAGCCCCCACCATTTCAGCATGGTTGAATGTTTCCAGTTTTCCTAAAGAGCAGAGCAGCGCTGAAAAACCCACACCAAACCCAAGGGTTTTGTTGATCAAATGATGAAACAAACAGCACAAGTTTGGGAATACAAAATATATTTCAAGCTTATAAAAGTCTTCAACATTGCAAATTCTGTCTCAAAACACAAACTGTACATGGATATTTTCATTGGGGTGTAGATTACGATGATCAGGTCTCCCCAGACAGATCATTTCACATCATACACAGATCTTCAAAACACCTCAGTCTCACCTGTGCCCTGCAGACCAATGGCTTTTAAAGAGTCAAATGTATTAGTGCAACCTCAGTGCTTAGTACAGGTGAAAGGTTCAGAAATGGAACCACCTCTCAGACCACCAGTGCCCTCCCAAGAGCAGAGTGTTGACTCCTCACGGCCTCATCTGGGCTACTACTGCCTGCAAGTGTCATGAAAAGCTTCCAGTGTTCGGAAATCCCTCCATGTGGGTGGAAGGCCATCCTGCAGAAACTTTCCGCAGCGCTGGCAGGGAGCCTGGAACAGCTTTATGTAACTTCTTAACCAGGTCTAAAAGGAAAAGAGAGAGAAATTAAAGAAAACTGGCTATGGATGTTCGCCTTTGTCATCATTCTTGTCAAACAGTAACAGCAAGGACAGAGGATGTACCTTGGCGAGGCCCCAGTGAGGTACACGGTGATTTTATAAACAGAAACACACCGAGGATTACAAGGTCAGTGTATAGCTGAATTCCCACTTTATTAATCATCTTTTGCTTTTTTAGTCACTTAAGCAAATTTGTTAATAGAAATTCCTGCCCTCTGAGTCTGCAGCTCGAGAATCACGAGGGAAGGCGGGTGTTGTAACGCGCCTCATATTTTTACTGGAATATAATAGTTCTTGATCAGTGCCTTCTGCAACCAAATATTGGTTGGTTTGTTCCTGTGATCATCCCTCACTCCCCTGATGCAATCACACTGGAAAGGGCTGGACTCCTCAGAGCTGGAGACAGAAGGGCTCCCACATCCAGCTAACGAACTTCCTCTCTAATGTGATTTTAGGATCGATACTCGCTGGTCATAAAAAGAATGAACCATTTTAAACCTGATTACACTGATGACTGTTATATATAAAGGCTGAACAACACAGACTAAGTTCAGGTGTTCCCAGGTAAAGTTCCTGCCTCTAAGTGGGTTGTTCCCATTGTCATACAGAGCAATGAGCGTTTACATAACCCAATTCCCAACTCCAGGAGATACACAACTGAAAACCCCCTAGACCAGCAGATTTATACTGTGAAGGATGCACATGAATCTTGTCATTTAAAGTCCTATTGAATTACATCGATAAGAGAAAATTGCTCTCTGAAGAAGAGGTCAGCTGAGTTTATTGAAACAAATCCTTCCATCTTCATCAGAGCCTTCTCTATAGCAACCAAACCCTCGGCCGTCAATAACTCTCCTCCAAAAGAACTAGATCTTCTCTGGGTTTAGCAGTAAATACAGGGACAAGGGCAACACAACTCTACAAGTAAATTGCTGTTATTTACTTCAGCTTGGATGGGCTTTGCTTGCACTACAGAGAAATCGAATTTTCTGAACCATAACACAAAAATAGGTAAATGAAGTTAAATTGTGCGCTCGAGACATCTGTTGTCAGGAAAAAAAAGGAACGGGTTCTTCATCGCCATCAGAGAATCAGGGCTTCAGAACACCCTGTCATGTGGATTGCACAGCTGATATGTGAAAGGCCCAACATATTGACACTTGTGCTGTGGGGCTGGTTTTGCTTTGTTAGAAGTTTTAGTGTTTTCCCCAATCAATGCGGCAGGTCCTTGGCTCACGCAGACGTGCGACTCGCTCTGTGAAACATTCATTTTCAGAAACATGTTGAACATGGGTCTGACCACTAACAGTTGCTTCCACCTTTCAAAACCTATTATTTTAAGATGCTCTCCAAGAGAAAAAGGCCTTTGCAAATCTCTCATCTCAGTGGCCTTTTTATTAAATAACCAATCCAGCACAGCAGGGAGGGGAGTTGGATTGTTCTGCAGTTACACAGTGGAAATTAAGGATGTAAAAGAACCACTGCTAAACACACCTGAAGACTGTGAATGGCAAAATTAGATTGTTGTTTTCCAAAGTTTCAGTTGCACTGCTCCAGGTGAAGGGGTAACATAAGGGAAGGAAATGAAGGAAAAAGTCTGAATTGCAGAGAAAACCTCTCCCAAAAGCCTCCTGTGGAGACTGCAGCAGAGAGAACAGCAAAAGTCTCCACTGCCAAAATTCATCTTGGTAGAAGGAATTCTGAATAATAGACTCTTCTCACCCTCTGATTAACAGGGCTGCTTATACACAAGTTTATTTCACAAATACTATTCTAAATACAAACAGAATTAAAGGTGGTAAACTTAAATCTGCATGTCAAGCAGAATAGTATTGGATTCATTTTAGTCAGTAAGAAAAGACCTGAATACTCCAGTATTTCCTTGATTCTCCAAAACACCTGCTGCTGTGCTCAGTGAGTATATGCTATTCCTTAGGAACAGAGTTTTGGCTGGACATGGATACAGCAAAATGGAACCTTCCCCATCCTGTTCCTGCCTCTCACCATTCCCTAAATAATGCCCATCACTTCCCATACTGGACAAGCTGCCTCAGCTGGAATACACTAACTGGGAATTTCCTCTTACCAGGGAACTTCCAGTGGAGCATTTTGTACATCCAGACCTTGACTCCTGGCACAGCAGGAACAGTGTGAAAGGGCTGGGCCATAAGGAAAGAGTTTGGTTGGGAGAGTTTTTCCCCACACCAATTATCCCAAGGTAATGAGAACAAGCCCTTCATCCCTATCCTGGTACGAGAGACAAAGAATTACAGTCTCCACTGTCCAGCTTATATAAACAGGGGGAATCACAACTCTATCAGAACTTCCTGATGTTGATCACTTCAAGCAAACTCTTAATGGAAAATGTCTTTTCCAACACACTCACCATGAAGGACCTGACCACCACATCTGGCATCTGAGGCAGCTGGTAGTGCAGCAGAGCAGTGGTTGCATGATCTGTCACCTGCATCAGACAAAAGCAGAAAATACCTTTATTAATTCTCTATTTCAGACAAAGTAGTGTTAATCTGCAGGAAAACTGTATAAATTCCCTGAGGAAGCAGGATTACTCAGTTTCGTTTCCTCTGAAACCAGGAATCAATTATTATGATTATGGTTTATAAATACTTGCATTACTAAAACGTTTGTGATAGAAAGCTTTTTAATTTCCCAGACAGAGCCATAACAAAATCACACATCCAGGAATCACAGCTGGACACAATATATATAAAATAGGTATTATAAATATAAATATATATATATTTACAATACACAAGAATAATTACCAAAAAAATCAGGAAAACTAGCCATTTCTTTAAAAAGACTCTAATTTTTAAATTATTCTTGAAGGGGCCTGTTTCTGGCAGCTATGATACAATTCTCTAACAGTATTCAGCCTGGCAGCTTCCTCAGTTATCAGTACAGTCAACAGTTGCTGCTTCTTAGAAATTCTAGGCTGAATGGAAGAAATTATTCAAAAAATTCCTTGGGCTGGACTATTAGAGAACTCAAACCAACAAACTACCAGAGCTCATATTTTAACCTGTAAATCTCATAATGGTCCTCATCAGTAATATCAAAGTATCCAACAGAATACATGACTTTACAGAGAGTGATTAAATTGTTCTAGTTCTAACATGAAGGAGTAGTGCTCTTCTCAGGGTTTGTCTATATACTATAGCAAATTTTGAGTAAGACAAAGTGTGAAGTGAAATTCCCATTGCTATTCCCAGCTAACTCCAGCTGTTCCTGACTTGTAGCTGGTCTAATTCAGCAACGGGAGTTGTGCTGGAACACTCCAACTTTCACCGGAGGAAAGAGAGGCTCGTGCTGGGAGCTATTCAGGGAGGTGACTCTGTCAGAGAGATATTTCTGAATAAATCCATGTATAGCCAGGCTCTAATTCACACTGTACAAACTTCCTCCACAGAGCACCACATCACATCAGCCTGGCCCACGCTGAATCCAGCTCTGTGTTATCCTGCTATTTCAGAAACAGGATCTGCTCCCCGGCGTTCGCACAAACCGACTCCAAAAGCTGCTCTGTTCAGCGTGAGCAAGGACATGTGATTCTGACAGTTGGAAGGGAAAACTTTTGGGACTGTGCACATTCTGGTGAGTTTGAGAAAAACTACTCACAAAATGGACCTCAGCCTGTTTTAGCCATTTATACGTCAGCACAGAAAAAATAAATATCAGAAATAACGTGATTAGGAGTGGATTAATAGCATAGCACAACTCACACCAGCCACTTCCCTTAAACACATCTCATGTTGTATTCAGAAGCCAATCCAAGCCCTACCAGCTATCTGAATTTTTTTCTTTTAAGATGGTGTTTTCACAGGATAGTACCAGACATGTCAAAGAATAGAAAGTTCTGAAGATATTTATGAGCAGCCGCTCTCCTTCTGCTGTATTTTTACTTCTAACAAACTGTGGTTTGTTTTCTTTTTTTTTTCCCGAATGACAAAGTTGTTATCTCTTGGCACTGAAGAAAGTTGCTTAAAAAAAAAAAAATACTGCTATTAACAAATTTAAATTGACTGTCCACTTTGGCAAAGTTACCCATATGCTGTTCCTATTGTAATGTGGAGCTAATGAGATTCCTTGGGGAGATAAAAGCCATCCCAGCATTGCTGGAACACTAATAATGCTTCCTGAACAAAAAGAAGGCAATTTCTACCATAAGCAGCTGCTGGTATCCAAAAAAGATCAAAGTGGGTGTCAAATCCAAGGAAGAGGAGTAGGGGAATGACCCCTCCCCTCCCTCCCCCACCCAGAAAAGAGCTGGGCAATGGAGAAACTGGGAGAGCATGGGAGTGAAGAGAGAATTAACCCTCCAAGACATCAGAGATGATGAGAGAAAGCACAAACCAGCCACGATTAAAAAAAGAAGAGGAAAAAGGGAAAAAAAGAGGAGGGGAAAAATAACCCAAAAAGATCAATACCCAGCTTTACTAATGGCAATAGGATTTCACACCAAAGCAAAGCAAAACAAACTGCATATGCGCCAGCTCACTTCGGGGACACACTTTTCTTCCAGCCAAGCTGGAATCAGAAACTAATTTATTCTGGGTGTAGGATGATATTTTGTACATTTCAGGGTTTTATTTTATTAACTTCACTTTTATGGCTCTGCCTTACCCACTGCTATCTAAGTTATGGGTCACTTTCTAATTTTTCTACCTGTTTTTATAGGGGAACATATTCTGGAGAGCACACATCGATTGGGACTGAGCTGCTCCTCTGCACCCTGAAATAGATTTTCAAGAGATCTTGCAGAAAAGTTCAATATTTCACAATTCCTCTATTGAAAAGCACTTGCATTTCTCATCTGAGAAAAGGTAAAACAAGACAATCTCCTGCAGCACAATTCTGCTAAATAAAATAGCTACTGTTTAACTAAACACTTGGAGGCTGAGCAAAAGAGACTTCAGTTACATGGGGAAAAAAAATTCTGGCAAAGAGACTCAGTTTTTCACAGAAAGGGTTATAATGCATTGGAACAGAACTGCTCTGCTGGAATATGCTTTCCAAAGGTGACACATCCAAAAAATGGCTTTACTGGGCTTTGGTGACACTGGTTAGTCACACAGCATTCCCAAAGCTGGAAAATCCATTAAAAAAAATACAATTTTACAATTCACAGGTGGACAAAGCTGAGCAAGTGCTTCCTGTAACTGGGATAAGCAACATAAAACCAAAGACCTAAGACACAGCTTTGCTCCACCACAGACCAGGTATGTTCCATGGATGCATTAAGCTATACCTGGCCTAAAAACTAAACCATAAAAACACAAACATCACATGACTAAATTATAACACCTCCTTCTCTCCTAGTATTTCATCTCACTGACAGGAAATACACTTTTCAAAAGTAGGTGCAAAGCTTCCTTTAAGAGCCACAACTTTCCTTGCCACTTATTACTGGTTTTTTCCCTCAGTGGCACTGGCAACTCCCTCTAATATAAAGGGATTCTCTAAATCCCCTGGAAGGTTTTTTAATTTTTTTTTTCTAACCCTTGTAAGTTCGTGGCCTTAACAGCAGCCTGTAGCAATGAGCTCTGGAGGCTGATCACAGCACTAAGAGAAAAAAAGAAAAAAGAGGAAGTTATTTTATTAGTGTTTAGACCTTTTACAGTGTGGAAAACTGCATGAGTGCCTTTGCTCATTTCCAAGGATTCCCATTACTTAATTTTCTCTCCAAGAACACATCTGAGTCTCTCTGGAGGAATGTGGTGCTTAGAGGTGCTGGGAAGGATGATGGATGGAACAGATGCTGATGAACTCACACAAATCCTTTACACACCCTTCCCCACTCCCAGGTCAGGAAACCACTACTAGACCTCTCTGAAACGTAGGATTTATCCTTTGTTTTCAGAGCTCAGAGAGTGTTTAAGTTATTATTTTGCTTGTTCTGCTGACTTGGACTGGGTCACAGAGGTTTTATTTCACCCAAGGAGGTCTTTGAACAGAGCCAGGGACTGATCCTGCACAGGAACAGCCCATCTCCTCTCCTTGAACAGACAGCAGCAGCAGCCCAGAATTTCTCATGCATGCATTCATCCTGCATGTGATTTCACTCTGAGACTATTGACAAGAATACATCTTCATACATTACAATACTTATGTGCCCTTGTAGTGGTGAAAATTCCCTCACTGGGATCACACATGGATCACAAACAGCTGGACAGGCATGAACAGCTCCTCAAAGTTTTGGTTAAAACGTGCTTTGGGGAGAAGCATAACAAGCCAAAAGAAAACCTGTTTGTGGCATCATAAAACTGGTAAGAGTATCTAGGTGAAAATAAGGGTGGGACTCCGAGATCAGAATGAAATATATGGGTTTAAAGCCTTTGCATATGACTTAAACAGCCAAATTGACCACAGGACCCAGCAACACCAGCTATACTGCTCATAACTGAGCACCTTGATAAATCACAATTAATGTTTGACACCATCTCCCAGTTTGATCTACTCACAGCAGTTCCACTATTCAATGTTTTTCCCTCTTTTTTGAATGCAAAAGTATGAGCATTTCACCATTCTCTACAATATGTATTTTTTTAACTCTCTGCATAATGACCTGGAATTATGCAGCCCTCATGTATCCTATGCTGCCCATCAACATTTAAGCCTCAGAATCATTCCTTATTTCCTGTTTCATTCCTCTTCTTCTGTTAGTGGATCAGGAGACATGAGGTGTTAAAATAAGGAGGTTTAAGATGAAAACAGTCGCCGCCCCTGCAGAGCTTAAATGCCACACCAACATGGAAGCCTGAAAAACCTTTTCTTTGCTCCTTGTGCTTCTGCCCTTTCAGCCTTCCCTCTCTTATTTCTCAGCTCCATTCTCTGAATCTAACCCTGCTGGTCTATTCAATGCCAATAAGGCTTATTCACCCCAGGACCAGCTTCAAGGAGTCTCCAGGGAACTGGGAAAATGACTGTACACTTTAGCAGTAATGGGCCCTCCGGGAGCAGGCCCCCATCAGGTTATACACACTGCCTAATAAGAAGGGGAGAGAAAAGCCTTGCTGACACAGCCAATGTTTGCAAACAAAAAGTCAGGACAAATTTAGCTTCGTTTGACAGGGTTGGATTGAAGATCAGAGGTCTCTGGTCCTTAACCTAGAAAGTCGTGCTGCAACCCTGTGAGAATTTGACAGGCCTGCAGCTCCCCCAGGCAGGGATCTTGAGAGCTCCAGATGTTGTTTCTATTATCACTGAAAACAGAGCCTGAGAACCTGGTGCAGGTTTTAAAGAGAAATGGCCCTGCCCTTCAGAGGGGGGATGGATTTTACAGCAGAGTGAAAGGGCTGCCCAGCCTCCTCCTCGAGGGGGAGCAGTTACTCATCCCTATTTTTCCTTCTCAGCACAGCACTTCCACATTGCCATACTGGTGACTGCCATGAGAAACACATTTCAGGAACATTCAGATGTGCTCTGACACGTTTACTGATGATTTTTTAACGGCATGAAAACATTTGTTCTGAAGATCCTGAAGTACAGATCCTACACCAGTAACAGAGTGTAATAGTTTCTGTAACACTATTTTATCTATTTCCTTCATTTTGCTACTGGTAAATCACTACTCCTGGGTATTATAAACAGACACAAGTGAAGCTTCACAGAATAAAGAGAAAATCAAACCAAGCACAGCACCATGGAGAGAAAACTTACTATGCTGAACCACAGCACTTTTCATCACCTGGTTGAAAACCTGACACAGGTCCTGGACTTAACTTCTTCAACTATCAGCTCGATTGTACAGAATCTATTGATTAGAAAGTGCTATCCCCTTGCATTTTTATCACATTTCTCAGGCAAGAATCTGAGAGCACTGAGGAACCAATTCAGTGAGGGCTCCTGTGAAGTCAGCAAGTATTACCCCAACCCAAGGGATGCAAAACTGAGCCAAAGAGAGGTTAAGTTGTCCAAGGCAACAAAGCAACAGAGCAGGGAACAAAATCTATAAAACTACTATAAAAAAACCCCACAGACAGCTGTTTAACTGGGTACAGGCCACCCTTCCCCTGAAGCCTTTCTGGACTGGTGGTGGTTTGTTTTTTTTTTTTGGTAAATATTAATACATTTGGTATTATTAATCAAGAGAGAACTGGAAAACAGGAACTTAATATCATATTTTAGAGAATTAGGAAGAGAACAAAGAGTCTTTTATCCACTCTGCAGCCACAGAGGCAGGAGTAAGAGGGGTATTTCATGTTTTCTCACTGATCTCTTTCACTCCTGATCTGAAGGCATCACCTGGACCTGAAGAGAAATTTCCTCTACTTATTTATGCTCCCCAAGTCCTTAACGTGGACTAAGCAAACTCTGCATTTACTCTACTCTGTTACCTTGCTATAGACAATTAAAATTACATCATCAAAACCTCATGATTTATTATCAATTAGCATAAATTACAGCAATGCCATTTTACCCTTCCAGGTTGTTCTAAACAAAACATCCAGGAAGACAAACTTATGCCCAAAATGAGCATCCAACCGAACGCACACAGTGGGAAATGGAGATGATGCAAGTAATTACAGAACCTGCAGTTCTTCCACTGCAAAAATTACTTTAAAGCACACTGATAAACAAATGGTGGTTTACTTCCCACTGTATTACCCTCCTCGATGCTAAAAAAGAATATTTAATTAATTAATTAATCTCTGGGGTAAAGAATCAACTGCGGCAAAGTTTCGCTTTAATGCTCCACAGAGAGGGAGAGCAACCAACCTCCCCAGAAGCTGTCCTTTGATCTCCAGCAGGTTAAAATCACAGGTCAAACACCTTCCCTCCTGACTGCAACTGAAATCTTGGCAGGGAGGTACACAAATACAGCCCATGTGCCCCATTTCTGACCCCTGTTTTTATGCCCTTTCGAGTCCCTGACTCCCATTTGTTTCACAAACCACAAACGTGGATGAAAGGAAGCTGGAGAGTCCAGCTCCTTGAACTGTGGCTTGAAGGTAAGGAAACTGGAATTTAAACCAGGATCAATCTGAACTTACAGCATTTTGACAAGAGGCCTTCAAAGAGGAATCTTCTCTTCCTCAAAAATAGCGAGATATAGATCTTTCTAAAATACACTTTAACCTTCTCAGGAGTTTTATTTTTATTGCTCCCATTCTCTCATCGGTCTTTTCTTACTTTCTGTTACAGAATTTATTCCAGTAAGTCGCTCTTTTTGCTTACACCATCACAGGAAGAGGAGCAGCCAAAATAACGTCACGGAAAATATTTCCAAACTCTGCTGAGTTATTAAACTCAGGCCCCGAGGAGAGGGGGAGCAACTAACCCCTATGAAAACAACAAAACAAAATCCAACTAAACCTGAAACAGTCCTTCCTTCCCCACAAGATTTAAACTAGAGAGAGAGTGCTTGAAGATTCCTCATGAAATTTTAAGGCTAATGTAGTATAATCTCCAGTTTCCTATTCCAAATCATGGACTGGAACTGCGATGGGAAATAAATCCAAATTAAACAACAGCAGAAGTGATCTTCTTTTCTACTCACAGTTTTCCATCATTGCAGATTATTGTTTGTCATTTGCAAGTTGTGATGACAGAGAATAAATCCTGAATTTTTTCACATAAGGGCCCAGATCTTTAAAATAAACTCCACATATCTCCTATGTGCCTTAGGTAGAGAGAAATGATGTGAGACTTACCTTCTGAAAAACCTGATAGTTGGATTTAGACCATATGTCAAGCTATGAAAAAAAAAAAAAAAGTTATATGTTACCACACATAAAGAAGCAGCTGTTCAAATTAAAAGAGCAAACAGATCAACAGAGATGTAGCTCTCAGTTCACTATTTTGACCCAACTGCCTTCACCTGCTGCAAACCAAGAAAGGGAATTAATAATGTAAGATTTCCTTTGTATTGCAATGAGGAATGAACATGGTTCAGCACAGTTTCAATAGAAAAATTATATATACAAGACCTGTTGAATTAATGTGTTCTTTTTAAAAAGCAAAATCTTCATTTGTATGTGGTTGTGGCTGATCTATGCAAATATTCATCAGCTTCAGTCTGTTTCTAAAATGAGGGCATTTTTACTAAGTTTATGCTTGTCTTGTGTTGAATAAGTGATTCAGTTACAAACGACACAAAGAACGTTTAGCTGAATTAAGCCAAAGCTCTGGTCTACTGGGGCTAAATAAAACATCCCTCAGGAAACTGCATTTACATTTGCAGACAAAAATCACACTAAAAGAGATTTAAGGTTGTAGATAACTGCACACATCCATGACTTAAATGTGTGCTCAACTATACCCAAACTAGAGGAACAAAACTGAAATGTAAGTTTTATTAGCCCCCAAACCCAGAAGGTAAGGCTGGGTTAACAATCCTTGTTAAACAACCCCAGGGCTCAGTGTTAAACAATTACAACTGACCTGCCCATGGCTCAATTTGCCCTGTGCAATATCTTGTATTCTGACAAGGGAAAGCAGCAAGGAAAAACAAGAGGAATTTCCAGTCCCAGACTTGCAAATCCCAGATTTTTTCTACAGATCCCAGTATAGTCAACAATTCTATGTGCACAAAATTTGTCACAAAAAAGGTGTTTGATACAGCATTAACCTCAGGAATCTTAGACTAGTCAGAAGAAGAAAAAATTCTGAGTGAATTTATGAAGCAGGGATGACCCCTCTAGTGCCTGATACCACGGTTGGACATGTGTTCCAAAAATGGGGGTTTATCTCCTTCACTGGTACAATTGATTACTTTATTTCTGACTTCTGTACCCCTTAAGTTCTAACTGACATTACAAGTCTTTTAAAAGGCACAAAAAGAGTCTGAAATCAAGGAAATCATGTAAAGTGAGTAAAACACATTATAGGGGGCGGGAGAGGGAACAGACGGGGAAGGATCTGAACCCACATGATTAATTCACAACGCTAAAAATGTTCAGAATGCTAAAAGCTCTCATTCTTTTAACAGTAACACTATTAAGTGGCCCATGTCCAAATGCTGGTACAGCTGAGATTCTTGTATCCCCAGTCCTCAGTCTGGACAGGAGGGGATGTCAAAGACTTCCCAAATCCCTTCAGGATCGATGTTCCATGGCTCAGCACCGCTGACCTTGCCGTGAGACAAAAGGCAGCTGAGGTCTCAATGCCTTTTCCAGGCTGGATGAAGACACAAGTACCCTGAGGCACGTCCCTCCAAACCTTTTTTACATTTCCTGGCTCTTGGGGTGGGATCAAGAACCTGTGTGAACACCAACACTCAGAGGGTTCAGCCCAGACTTGGACCCAGGATTGATTCACATGGTATTATTTGACCTGTGCCTGCTGGGAAGGCAGCACTGCACTTCCACATTAGAAAAATCTACATTTGAAAATAAAAAATTAATGCGTATTTTTTAAAAAAACCCTGTTTTCATGTAATTTAAGGCTTTCTTTGACCGCAGAGCTGCTGTAATTGGCATGTATATATGGTTTTGTTAATCTCTAGTGATCAAACCAAGTATGTGATCCTCTCTAGTTAGACTCAAAAAAAGTCCACTTCAGATGCTGCTTTAAGATGAGTCCAACAGGTTCTGAATGTTCATTAGCTGGCACAGAGATGGAAAAGCTGAAATAGTAATGAACGTCTGTCTTACAGAAATGATGTTCTCCATGATAAAAAAAGGAAAGAAAGAAAAAAGAAGAAAAGAAAAAGCCACCAATTCCCCCCCTTCCATGCATACATCCTAAATGAGTGCCCACCTTTCCCCCCTGAAACTGAGGATTAAGGCAGAGGCAGATTAAAGAATGCATCGTTATAGGTCTATTATTCTTCAACTTTTCACTTTCAATCAAGACACACATTTGTAACTAAAAAAACTGCTGAAAGCACAATTTCAGGGCATCCTCTGCATGTGAATTAAACTGGGGCTTTTTTTCCCAGTGCCCCCTCTCCCCACCCACCCCCAGCAGCTGTAACAAGAGGCCACTTTCTGAAGGTCGTCTGAACGATTTCAAAGGCGATAACAAATCAGAATGTTCCTGCATCTGATATCAAACAGGTCCGGTGCCAACACTTATTAGAGAAATCGGATTCAACCCCCCCTTCACCCAAACACACACACATCCAGCTTTGAAGTGGTGAGAATGCAGGGATCAGAAATTACCCGAGAGACAGCTCTGCCTGTCTTTGAAGCTTTCCTTTGATACGACTATTTCTTTTCCTCTCTTACGCTAGGAGGCTAAAAGCTGCCTTTTCTTATTGATATGGGGTAATTAATGAAGCCATAGCATTAACATAACCCAAGTTCCTTATCATGAGAATTCAACTGAGACACTTATGTTTCTTTAGTTAAGTCTAAGGGATGCAAAAATAGGAATTTGGCAGCGCTGCGAAGCACCCACTCCAAATACGCCCTGTCAAGGTGGTTCTTGGCCTCTACTTACAAAGACAAGCATGGAATTATTATACCCAAAATTCCCAATATGTTTTTACTTTTATTGGCAGACTAGGGCTTCTAATGGCTCAGCTGACCATCCACCTGCCCTGCAAGGGTGAGTGCATGGCTTCATTTACTCTGGAATCGGGACAACACCAGTAATGAATTGCTATCCATGGTTAAATTCCAGTGCACAATGAGTATGTCACAGTTTGAAATTAAGGGTGGCACTGTGCCATCACTAAAATCACGAGGCTAATTAAAATGCATCAGTCTGTGGTGGACATGATGGGTTAGGATGGTGAGCAAGAGACTGCAGAGCGAGCAGGTACAGCACCCAGATATGTCACACCTGCCAGTTCTCACCTATTGTTTTTGCAAAGTGTCACCAAAAATGTCAAAGTTATGCAGCTGGCAACTTGGCAAAGACATATTCTGCAGGGTCTGTGAATAATTCACGAGAGAAGTACATGAAGCACTTAAGAAATGCAATGATTCTGTCTGTATAAGCAAAGCTTGAAAATAAAACCCCAGAATGGAGTGTCTTGTTTTACTCACTGCAAGCTTGAAATTTCTATTTTTTCACCTTAATTCTGAAAGTATTTCAATCTATAAGAGGGAGGGCCCAATTTAACTAGACTTCATAGCAGAAACCACGTAAAGCTTTCCTGTAAGTACCTGTCAAACTACACAGCACAACACGTGAGGAAAGAGCAAGATAAAGCAACGTGGAAAATGCAATGTCAGCTTTCCTGGGTACCTGTGGTGTGTCCCTGTGCAGTTCCACAGCTATGAGAAACACCCATACTTGTGGACTTTTTTCCTAGATTTGCCCAGGAAAGGACCAGAAGACCATCAACACCTCTGCTGTTTGCATTCATCTCTTTCCTTTATCTTCCCAATAGTGCAAAATTTGCTAAAACAGTGTATTTTCAGTAATAAATGATGACTACCTTATCAGTGAGGAGATCTTTGGCCTTTCTGTGCACAGTCCCTTTCTCACTCATTGTCTACGTGACCAGTTCTTTGGTTGAGTACCACTGACTTTATCTGGTTGCCCCAAACCCTGTTGTGCTTGGACAAAATCCTCCACTGAATTTCACTTTTTTTACTTAAAGGACCTTCTGACTCGTGCAGTTTGGAGGGTGACTCAACAGATCTTCATCCAGCTCTTTTACTTAAAAAGCACAGCTACTTACCCAGTGTCACTTCTTCAACGTGGCTCACAGAAAAGACAGGCACTTCAGCACTGCCATATTGTTTGATAAGCACCTAGTTCATCTTCTCACTGCTGTTTACAAATATTAAATGCTTCCTGGGAATATATAAGCTAACTCCCAAATCAACAATAACTGTGTAAACTGCTCACTGGAAAAACGATCACCTCCTACCGTGTTCCTGAGTGTTCTCTGTATTTCTAGTATTTAATAAAGATGATACTCACTGATGTTTTTCTTAGTCTTCCGTGTCTCTCCTGAATGCTAGTGCATTTTTCATGCTATCAGGCTACAAACTGAGAAGTCAGACTTGTATGGTGAAACCTCACTGAAGTACTTTCCCAACAGCATCTGTTGTGACAGGGAAGGAATTGCAATGGACTGTGTTTGTAACTCACTGTAATCGCTCATTCCCAGCAGGCACAATGAGGAAAGCAAATCATTGCAAGAGCACAATCTTATTCTTATTCTCCAATTACCAGTGTAGTTAATTAGGGGAAAAAAAAAAAGGAGCTCACTGTTTGTCAATATGTGCTCCAGTTGGCAAAACTAGCAAGCTACGCATTTATTTAATCTTCCAAGCCAAATTTACTTGTGATTTAAGCAGCTGCAACTCCAATTCTACCTAAGTCAAATGAAATGTTCCTATTTATACCTGAAGCACAGACCTTCAGGTTTGCAAAATCCCCAGGATGCCCGATGGAATAGCAAACTGCCACGTAAAGGTCACGGGAGGGACACTCCTGAGAGCAGCCTCACAGCCCAGGGTTGGACACAGAAAGCTAAGTCGGTAGAAAACAGACTCCCCTGCAGACTGGCTTAAAGCAAGAAGATAAGCCAGGTGTTAACACCGATGCTCTGGAGGAGCTGAACTGCTCCCCACTGACAGCAGGCAAAGGTTAGTGCCCCGTGCCCAGAGCTGGCCTTGGCAGGTCCTGCTCTCCCCTCGCAGCAAACGGCACCAGAGGAACAGTGTGGGGCTCTCGGGAGAGTTAACCTTGAGCTAAACAGAAGCCCAACGCCAGATGCTGAGTTTCAGAAAGGAACTCCTTACTTAGCTTTTCAGCACATATAGCATTATTGTATTTCAAGGGAGCTTCAAAGGAAACTGGATTCATCAGAGAAAACGAGCACACCCAAATGAAGTGTGACACAGGAATCCATCATGCACTGTCACTGCTCTTTTGGCAGACTATCATTTCACTTCCGTGCAGAACTTGGGGTGAAGAGGGGCTGGGGCTGTAACTCTGTATTTATATGCTAATATACAGGGAGTATAGAGCAGCTGCTTCTGCGGCAAACTGGTATTTAAACCTGCATATTTGCATAATGCAAATCAAAATCAAGCAGTTTTGATTTTATTACGTCTTAGGCCAGTCCCCCGCCCTTCAATCTCTCACCTGGGAAATGCAGCTGCAGCTGCACTATTTCCATCAGCAGCTCAGCTTCTGGCCTCTTCCAGAGAAGAGAGGCTCAGACACAGAGCCACTGAACTCTGGGTCAGTACACAACATGCTTCTGTGTGCTAAAATACAGTTATCACTTCTGAAAGGAAAAGGAGTCTCACCTCATTATAACATGGCCTATGGGTGCCAAATACTCATCTTGATATAATGAACTTTTTATTTTAATAGGCTTTATAATCAGAAGGGAAAGCTCCAGAGAGACAATGTGAAACATGGAGGTATTTAGTGCTGTTACTGGCAACAGAGAGTCCTGGCGGATGTCCCTGTAAGAGAGATCATTCCGCCCTGGAAAGAGAACCAAGCGGAGCTGAAGGGCCGTCAGGTCCCATTAACATCTCCTGATGCACTGAAGAGAACCATATGGAGCGTGTGCAGGTACAAGGAATCTCAGGGTTCAAGCAGGGTGAACTGTGCACAACACAAATCACTTGTGGAAGCAGGTAACACTTGCTTTAGGAGCTGCTGTTATGCAAATTATTGGGGACTTACCTATGCAAGATCCTCTCTGCTGTGTTTGTCAAGTCGAGCACAAAACCAGCCCAAGATTTCCCAGTGGCTCTCAGAAAAGAGAAAGCTGAACCTTGGGCTATTGATGTGCTGCTACATTGCAAAAAGGTTTTCTCAGCAGACACTACTAACGCAGCAACAGGGGTCTAAGGTGATAAATCAGAAATTCAAGCAAAGGCTTCGGAGCTTAGAAAGAAGTCAGAGATTTGGGTATGCAAAATTCAAGCAAAGCACGACAAATTTAAACCAGTGCATCCTGCAAACACCCACAGCCTTTGCCAGATCTGTGCTTCCAGTGTACTTGTGAGGGGATCCCTGTTTTCTGTCATGTAAATACCAGGCACAAATGAAATGTGATGTGGTTGGATATGCAACAACCCACCTTGCCATCTTCGGTGTAGACATTCTCGTTGTACCCTTTGACGATTGTCCGGTCAATGAAGAGGCTCCTCATCACCACTATCACTTTTAACACTTTTCCTAAGGTAACCTGTGAAGAACAGGAGAAGGACAAAAACAAGCTGAAGGCGAGTCGACGGTGTCTGAATTCATAAGACCATCAAGTTAACAGCTTAAGTTGATGCAATTTTGGTTTTCAATATTTTATAGAGAGACCAAAATAAAAGATCTAAAAGCAGCGTGTGTTATGAGGAGGAGAGAGACTATAAAGTGCAGAACAAACAAACATTCATTTGCAACTGAAAATGTATGAGTTCACAGAATTCCCTTGTGCAGACATGACACCGCCAAGCAATTCTCTCCATTTTATTAACACCACAACTCAATAACTTGTCAAAAACAATGGGCAAATGTGATTATTTTCGATGAATTTGATATTCTCCAATATAAGTCCACTTAGAGAAACACAATTTGAGAGAAGAATCGGACTCTCCTAATGCTGGCTTGTAAAAGCATGCCATGAGTTTAGTGGAAAACATTTTCGGTCCAATAAAAATGTAAAATTATTTCAAAGGAAACTACAGCTTAAAGTAAAAATGTTACATTTTCTAAGGTTTAATTTTCTCCTGTCAAAGTGCTAAAGTGCAAAGAATAAAACCGGTATCATGGAAAACATATAAGGTCAGTCAGAATATAACAACAGAAATAAGCCTAAATTGTATTATTGACAAAAATGCAATAATGAAGGTATTTTAATCTAAAAATCAATTTACATTTCAAAGATGAACTTGCACTTCAATACGGTTAAGATGTGTGTCTAACAAGAATTCTGTCACTGTGTTTTGTTATACAGAGATTATTAGAGAGTATTTCCTCACCCACAAAAGCATAAAATCGAGACAAAAAGAAACAATTAATTCATTTTAATATTTCCCAACCAGCAACGGCTCATTTTCTGTCAGTGTCCCAACATTTCATCCTGTATAGATTAACACACACTAGAACAACTGTGGTTTAACTGCTGACCTCAGCAGACAAACCCACACCCAAAGACATCAGTCAATATTCATCTTTAATGATCTGCTATATGTTTTTGCTTTCTAACTTCTGCAAATGTTTCCTTCCCACCACCTTGTTCCAACACAAGTAACCCCAACCTGGTGCTGAACAACTTAAAGACTAAAGGACAAACAACTCTGAAGTTCCAAGATGCTTTTCCCTCTAAGGAGGAGGATGGAAAATGTGGCACAAAGGCTCCACTCAAAGTGGATGCAGGAAGTCCTGGAGGAGGGTTGGGAGGGGAAATGGGGGTAGGAATGTGGTGACCATACAGAGGTTTGCAGAAGTTACCCAAACTACTGTAAATACTGCATTTATACTCACAAAACAGCAGGGCAGAGCTACAAATCCTGATGAGAAATCTTTGGCCTGGGACATGGAGAATTCCAGTACAGAGTCGGAACACAGGACTCCCATAGATTTTACGCTGGCTGGGAGACAGATCAAGACTTTCAGATGATTTTTGTGAGGCTGCATCATTAGTTAAGTCTGACAGAAGCTGAAATTTTGTAAAACTAAGCGCAGCTCAGAGAAATTATAGTTCATCATTTTAACAGCACTGAAAGAATGAGGGTAGTAGTACAAAGAATGAACAACAGCCTGTCACTAGACTGGAGGATGCTGTTAAGATTTCAAAGCCAAAAGTATGTTCCACAGCTATTTTCAGGGTGAAGCCCATTCCATATTGTACACAGTAAATGCAATACCCTTTATTTTTTCCTCCAGTAATCAAGATTTGTAACTATTCTCAGGACCTGATGTTTTTGTTCAACTCAAAGATATTTTTCAAATCATGTTTTTCAGCAAACCATTTTCTTTCAATTCCTGCTCAACGTGGCTACTTGGAGTCTGTGTTCAGAAAAGATCTATGAACGGAATAAAATAAAATTTACACTACAGTCATACAACTGTGTCCCTACAGATCACCCAAAAGAAGGCAATAACAAACTAATGGCTTTGGTAAAACAGTAATTTGATAGTTCTACTCCAAGCTCCAACAGTGCAGGTTTCTCCTGGAGGTCAAGACTCATCCAGACGGTCCCTATTTAATGGGCACTGAAATGTCCCTGCATTTCCACAGGTACCAACTGAATGAAATTTCTTTGCTTACACAGAAAAGATACCTTTCAATTGTGACAAAAAGGCAACAATTTCCTTTCTAAGCCACCTTTTCCTATTAAATTTCAACTTCTCCTGTCGATATCCCGTTAAGACAGCACTTGGCTTTTTAATATTTTGCCTGAAGGATATATGCCAACTCGTCCTTGATGTAGAAAATTTTAATTCAAATCAATACATGTACAAGGTCACTTTAAAATTCAATTAATATGAATGAAAAAATATGCCCCACAGTTCTGTGAGCTGAAAATGGAACGGTTGCAAGTTAAATACTTCTGTAGCTTCTGTTTTGGGCTGTGTAATAACAATGTATTTCTAACTTCCTTTTAACTAAAGTATACTAAATTCTGGCAGTTAAGTTATTCATAAATCCCCTGCTTCCTAAAATGGAAAGCTCCAGAAGAAGGTAGGACAGGCAGCTGATTGAAATCTGCAATATTATGCAGCTTTTCTGACAAAGATATATAAAATAAAAATCTTCTTGAAATATCCCAGTTTTAAAAATATTTTGTCTATCACCAAGATAAATCTCAAGGAGCATCTGACAGACACAGTATGCCAAGAAAGGGGGAAGGGGAAACAGAATAATCAGGGAAAATGACTGAGATAATTTCTTGTAAGATTTCTAAAAAAAGTTCCCATTTAACATCACTTATAATCGGAAAAGAAATAAGTACCTTTCCAAGTAAGTCAGAACCAGGGTCCAAATGAGTTTACAGAATGAAAAGGATGAAAATCAATTTACTGTGGCAGAACTCTGCCTGGAGGAAACAGCTTGAAACCCACCCCCCCTTTAATTTTGCCTCCTCATTGACACCAATATCAAGTGAAAAGCCCTTTTATGAACCATTTAAACAACAAACATTCTTTCTTAAAATTCATTTAAGTTTGATACCAGAAAATGTATGCTGACAACACCAAGAGCTCCAACACTTTGCAAAAAATTCCCAAAGCTGCAGATTTCCCCTCAGCATTCCAGGGAATTTGCTGCTGATTTGAGCTGCAGATGCTCTGCAATGCAGAGCTAAAAGAAAGAAAACATTATTTTTGGTTAACATGGGCACCTCCCTGCTTCTATAAAAAGGAGCACAAGTTTGTGTGTGGTTTTTATTCACCTCAGAAATAAGGCAACATCCAACCAGAGACATAACCCAGCTACAGATTTCCAGCAAAAGGCCAGACACCTGCTCCTTGCCACAGAACCAGCCATAAGCTCATCCTCCCACTTGCAGATCTTTCTTACTAATCAGTACAATGTGTGGAAATCATATTTATACACGCTGAAAAATAAGGTTTTGTATAAAAAATAAAGTAAAAAAACCACCCCAAACACCCAGACTTTCAACTAGTTATTTTTCCCCCTCATTTTTTATGTCTCATCTGCTTCTGGTGTGAAGGCTGAGCTTTCCCTCACATGCTCATTATTCTTTAATGATGCCTATTTGTAAATAGCAAGATAAGATGCAATTAAGCCATTAGAGTCTAAATAAACAAACATACTAATTAGGTTCTTTACAAGGACTTCTTTTTTTATGCAAGGGCTGGAATTTACCTTTCATTAGTCTAATCTAATTGCAATAGTGCCTGATAAAAAGTCAACATAAATGTAGGACTTTAAATGATTTCACCATATTAAGGATGAGCTGGTGCTCTTCTCCCTCGGTAACATTCCATATTCTCTTAATAAGGCAAAAAAACTGGCACAGGATTTTGTTCAGAGGTTCAAGGGCAGATTTTGCCAGTGGCCAGTCACACTCACCAAAGGGTCACACCAGTCCAACTGTGCCACGGGAGATGAAAAGTTTTTCCATTCTAATTTATAGCACACCAGGAATTTTACAGAGATGAAAACCATGTTTGATCTTGCACAGTGTAAATCTGTGGGAATGTCAATACACACCTGGGAGGCTTTAGGCACAGTAACCCCGTGGAGGGAGCAAAGCTGAGGACACTTCTCATGGGCCTTTCTCTACTTTTTTCTACTCTTGTTCCCTTTCCCATCAAAAGGTCATTCCTCATCTTCCTCAATCTTAGATTAGACAAGCAGAGAATAATTTACAATTTACTTGCCAACCCCTGCTCATGTTCTTTGTTAATTCAAGACATTCTTCCCCTGCATATTTTACCTCAAATGCTGGTTTTAATGCTTTTCAAATGCTGGTTCTCCATCTTAAGGCACAAACTGTGAAGCCACTGCAGTCATGAGTCCCACTGTGAGCTCAGGAGTGATTCCTCCAGCTCACCCAAGAGATCCTTAAACATCCCAGGAGCTCCATCAACCATTAAAACCAAGCTAATGTCTCCAAGGCAGTAAATCCCTAAATGAATATTCATCCTAAAGGACTAAAAATTAGGTGCTTAAGCCACAAAACATGACCATCAGATCCATATCTCTTCCATGAACCTGCCTTTTATCCAGTGAACTGGTTTCCTAATAAACCACCCCACAAGGAAGGAGAAATGCTTGCACTGCAAAGAATTTTGGAGAAAAGAGATTGTTTTGGAAATAACAGCACCAAAGTGTTTCCAACCAATATTGATTTCAAATCACTTTGCAAATCCCCCCTCTCCTCCCCAGTTCTCCAACATCTGGGTCTCTTGCAGAGAAATCAGTTTGGAGCCTTTCTTAATGAGCAAATAATAAATTTCAAGATCCATTTTCCCAGCAAAAATAATGATTTTATCTAAAACACTGATAAACAAAAATGAGACACGAGGAATTACTAAGTGAACAGATGTCTGGCCTATTTACAATTAATACAACCCACTGCCATACAATGACTGCTTAAAATGCCAGGAACAAGATCTGAAAGTTGAAATGCAAATGTGTCTGATTTTATGGAGAATGAATAAAATTGTATAAAACCCTGGTTTGTATTTTTATATGAGGGATCAATTAAAAATCTAGGCAGCAGCAGCAGAAATTTATAAAAATTAATTTAGAATCAAAAATTTTTAAGACAACCTGAGAAGAAGAAATCATGATTTCTGCCATGAGTTTGGCAGAAACAAGTCAGTTTTTCAAACTGGAAGTCACTTATACATATCATTATGCTTTAGAAACAGAAATTGCAGAAAACAGTTCAGTTATCTCTGAAACTATTTACCCAGTTGGTAACTTCTGTAGGAGTTCTTTACAAATACTGGGGATACAAAGAACTGAAAGACAAAGTAATTCCCAGATGTAGACAGGAAAATAAGTTTCTACCCCTGAGCAGGAGTAGCTGGGTACATGATGTTAAGGAAGTCATATTTGTCAGCTGGAAAAGTAGGGCTAAATTTTACTGTTTAATAAAGTATTTCTGATATTGATGAATGAATTGTAGGCAGGATTTGTTTCACACAAAAAAATATTTTAATTTTGATAATGGAAACGAGGTGTGTGAAACAATCAAAATAATGTAATGGTGTGATTACTATATCAGAAAAAAATAGTACGTATCTAGGAATAGAACTAATTATTTTTTAAAAAAGCAATAATCTAGGTATTTTCCATTAAAGGAAAATCAGTTAATGTTTTCTTAACATACAAGATGAGATTTATTTATTTACAATTTTTGGCATTTGACCAACAAAATCTCACGAAAACCTTAAGGAGTCCACAGTTCCCTCTGCTGCTGCTGGAAATTAATTTTGCATAATGCAGTTATTAAAGCTGATATAATTCTATATTTAGTCTATTTTATACATAGTGGGATTAAAAGATTAACTGAAAAATCACTACCAAAGATTGGGATTAAACAGCACCTTGAAAAGCCACAATAAACTGCCTTTAAAATCAGCCAAGGATTTCACAGAGCTCTGAAAGGTTTCAGTTATTTATGTGTTTGGCCTGTGTAGCACAAATCCAGACTAATGAGGAACAATTGCTGTGTGTAAATCTAAAGCATAAAAACCTCCTTATTGTCTGGAGGAAGCAGCAACCTCACAGGACTGGGAGGCTCTAACTTCTCAAGACACAGCATTCATGGTCTCAGAAATAGTTTCTTTTTCTTTTTGCTTGGATTTCCCAGTGTCTGTGAGAGTTTGTGCCCTGGCCAGGAGAGCCCAGCTGAGCACAAGGGTCACTCACCAGGAGAGTTTGACCAACAGGCTCCCACAGCTGCTAATTATTATAGAATCATAGAATTTTTGGGGTTGGAAGGGACCTCTGGAGATCATCCAGTCCAACCCCCCCTGCCAGGGCAGGGTCACCCGGAGCAGGAGACACAGGAATGTGTCCAGGTGGGTTTGGGATGCCTCTGGAGAGGGAGACTCCACACCCTCCCTGGGCAGCTGTTCCAGTGCTCTGCCACCCTCAACATAAAGAAGTTCTTCCTCATGTTGAGGTGGAACTTCTTGGGTTTCAGTTTATGCTCCTCATCCTGTTACTGGGCACCACCAAAAAGAGCCTGGCACCACCCCCTTGGATGAGGATGATTAGTGAGATCTCTCAGTCTTCTCCAGACTAACCAGGCCCAGCTCCCACAGTCTCTCCTCATCACAGAGATGCTCCAGTTCCTTAATCACCTTTGTGGCCTTCACTGGACCCTCCCCAGCAGCTCCTTGTCTTTTTTGAAGAGAAAGACATCCCCTTAAAACACCAGATGAATCTTAACAGTGCAAGTCCCACCTCTACAGCTAAGGACATGAACTGATTTCCATGTGCACATAAAGCTGTAGAGCCTGGGGCTGGAATTTGCTGTATTGGGTCTTTTCCCTAAAGATGATTTGTTTGGCAAAGGCCCCAACGTTTCTGAAGTTTCAAAGAGTCTCACAGGCATCCCCTTTCCCTTCTTCCCCCTCTCCTTCCAATCATTTACACATTCTTAAGATATGGACAGTGCTTACCAGTGCCTTTGAAGACGAACACATGTTCTTTTTTCTGGTAGATGGAATGATTGTGTCTGAAGATGTCATGAAAACTAGACCCTTACACCAAGGACCTTCATGAGTAACATCAGGTATGAGATGAACAGTCCAAGGACGAAAATGGCTGAGATTATACAGTCAGTTAATTAACTCCGGGCAAACAGGATGGTTGTAAAATATTTTTAAATAAAATGAGCATTATCTGAACACACTGGTATATGGTAAACCACCCTGCTGCAAGGGAGCAGCTCCAGATGTAGCTTGGGCTAAGTTCAGAGTGAGAAATCACAAGTGGTGACGAAACCTCCCTCCTTCTGGGGGAGGTGCTCTCACACTGCCCATCCTGCAGCACCTTTCCCTGAAGGATCTGTGCCTGAAAACAGCAAAAGCTTTTGTAGCAGTCAGGGCCAGATGGAAAGTGCCATATTGGCAACGTCAACTGAGACAGATGGGGGAGAGGGAAAACCTGCCTGAAAGAAAAAATGATAAACCCATCACACAATCACATAAAAAAATACTTCAAAAACAATCTTTTTGATCTCTGATCCAAGGAAAATACGCATAGCACTGGTTCAACACGGGGCTGAGATCTTGTAGCAGCAAAAACGTCCTTGATTTAGGGAGCAACTGCCACATGGAATTCACTCCATTGCTGCTCCTGGTAAAAGGGGCTTCCCTTACACTTACCACCCTACCTTATTCCTTAGTCACATCCAAGATAATTTACCTTATTTCCTAATTGTGCCTGAATCTTGAACAGTATCATCTATTTTCCGACCTCAGAAAGCCATCAGAAGTACAAGGTACTTCTCTATGCAAAGAGGGGCTCTGAGAGAATGGAAAGGGTTTCAAAGAAGCAAACCCAGACATTCTTCTATAGCAAAATAGATGAATATAAACTCAGCTTAAGCAGAAATGCAAAAACTCCCAAGACTTATATTATAGCTTCTTAAGGTTGCACTGATGAATTCCATTCTTTTCTGGAATATATTGTTCCACTTGGTGAATCCAACAATTGCAGATTAAATGTTTTAATGCCAGCTGTTTATTTTAACCTCTGACTCAAGCTAATCTCTTATGAATTTGAGGCTGTTCAAAGAAAGTTAATAACGAGATGTTAGACAGTTGATTAATTAAAACTAAACACAATTCAAAATAATTTAAATTTAAAATTAATCACAGCAATACTCACTACAGAGAAATCAACAGAACCTTAGAAAAATACAAGCTAAAATCTAACCACAGTAGTGTTTTACAGTCAATAAACTCACAATATAAAATTTAAGGCGCAGTCCTAACATTGACTTACACTGACTCATCAGTTTTGTTTTGACAAAATATCTGACTTTCATGTTCATTTTTTGGGGAATGAGAAATATACTGACAGGTACACTATGCCCAAGCCTTTTGTAACAGTCTGTGTGAGAAAAGAAAAAAATAAGAGAAAGTGCCATGAGAAATGTGAAATGGAAAAGACCGAACTGGCCTCGGTTCTTCATCTGTGTGTATGGTGTATTTTCTAGTTTTATTTAAAATTTGGCAAAAGATGTGACTTCTGCCTTTCACCCTGCTTGGAGAAAATCAACATCCACCTGCCACACTAAGGACTCCACTTCCACGTTGCTGCCTCGGAGTAAGAGCTTTAAAGACTTCTCTTGTATAAGCACAACAGCTGCCTTTGGAAATGGATGTGAACAACGGGTTCCTCTGGAATGAAATCCTGCCTGGCCAGGCAGAAATAAGTTGAATGTATTGGACTTGTTTATCTCTAAACCAGCCTTTACTGCTCATTTACTTCAAAGGCAAATTCTTAACTTCATCACAAAACAGAAACTCACCGACCCAAGAACAATGTGAACAAATTTAAATCATATTGGTTTCCTTCTTCTTTTCTTCCTCACAACACTCTCTTCCTTCTTAATTATCATGATTAAGACTCACTCATTGCCAAGTCTGCTGAAAACCACAGTGAATATCTGAGTTTGTGCTCATATTTCTACAATCACATTTAACAATAAAAAAAGCAATAGATCTTTCATTGAAAGGGGCAATTCTTTTTATCACTCATTTGCCTAAGAGCAAGGAAGATGCTACACTGCTGTGACAAATAAATTACACATTTCTGGAAAAAAAAAAAAATTATCTTTAATAACCTGCATCTTAGGGACAGTGATTCAACCTGTTGTGAAATTCACCTCAAAGGATTAAATGATCCAACTTACCAGAAGCATTGCAGAGGTTCCATTTGGCCGGGATAGCTGGATAGACATTTCAGGGAACATCCTATCAATCCGATTGATCACATCATCAACGTATCTACCAACCAAACCAAAAGAGCAGCATTAACACACAGGCTCCTTCTCACAGACGATTATATATGGGGATTATTACTCCTTTTTAACAATGTTCATGGGGCTTTCCTGAATTAATTCTGCATATTCTTCAAAAACACACACAAGTATAATTCAAGGAGTCATTGATAAGAGGAAACAAACCAAAGCCCTAAGCAAGTTGTTTTGATAATTAATTACTCTGCCCTTAAAACCAGGCAATTTTTAGTCCAAATCTGTCAGTCTCAAATTCCTGCCATTGTATTTCTATACCTTCTCCTCGGGGGGGGTCAAAGGATACATGATCAAAATTACTCTTCCATCATAGGAATTCAGAGGCTGTCACGTCCTTACTCTTTCTTTGATAAACTAAACTGATAGAGGTGTTATCAAAGTCTTCAGACTATTCTTCGGGGTGCTTTTTTTCCCGAATCTTTCCAATTTATTTCATGCACTGGTGACTCTGAAATTGCCAAGTACATTGGAGGAGTTTCTCTGGAGTGATCAAACACAAAGGTAAAATAACATCCTTCCTGCTGGGTATAACCCCTCTGCTTCTGCAGGCCAAGGGGAGCCAGCACACACTTGTCTTGTTCCCTGGGATCAAATTAAGAGCTGACATCCATTACCACTGGAAACAGCCTTAAAGAGACCTTGTTTCCCAGGGCACATCACACCATCCCATGGGCAAGTCTCACACCCTTCAGCCACTCCTCTGGGCACATTAAAATCCAAGTATTTCCTTTAGCAGAGTTTACAGGACAGCTTGTGCACTCTGGTACTATTTTTGGTTCTCCTGAAGTACCCAGCAGAAGGGAGGAGCACCTGCCTTGTTATAATGGAAACACAGAATGGTTTGGTTTGGAAAGGACCTTAAAGCTCATCTTGTTCCAACCCCCTGCCATTGGCAGGGACACCTTCCACTAGAGCAGGTTGCTCAACATCCATCTACAAACTCTGCAGCTTGATCAGATCCATGAATGAATTCATCAATAAAACTGTTTTCATGCTAACCCACATTTGTGCTCTAGGAGAAAAAAAAAAAAAAAGACTTTGGAAAAATTGGTTGCCTGAGTTAGATTAACAGTAAAACTAAAACATCTAATTATTTCCCTTTAATCTGCTTAAATAAAGGAAAAAAACGTTGAATTCTTACTCTTCAATGTAATTCAGTTCCAACATTAGTGTTAAACCCCCTGATGCTCCAATTGCTGCTTTACAAAGCAAAGAATTAAAATAATCAGAAAAAAATAAAATCAAATCAGGAAAGCTACACTTCCACAGCTGGTTAAGTCAGCTCACTTTTAAAAGTAACTAAAGAATGAAACGAGTTAGGACAATTTTGCATAAAATCCTTAATCCAAGGTGTGCACAAGAAAGTTCCCCCATTCACTGCAGTGACTCATTAACACTTGCTGCTGATAAGCAAAGCCAAAATATCCAGAAGCCAAGAACTTCCTCAGCACTGGGAAAGAGGAGGCACATAAGACACTGCTCCAGGATGAGCAAGCTCCACATCAACAGCACACACCCAACTGATTTTAAACGTTACTGGACCCCAGACTTATTTTATAAAGCAAGAGAGTTTATGTTGTTTTGTAAATGCAATTACTCCAGGCTCCACAAATAAATTAATCTCTTGCTTGTGGGGGGGACAGAGATGACTGGCTGTGGTACAGGCAAGGAGAGGGTCTGTGGTTCTCCACCAGCACAGCCTCGCACACCACGATGCAGATTGTTGCACAGCTGAAGTTTTCCAAAGTTTTTCCAAGCTTTGGGCAATAAGAAGTTAAAGACAAACAAAATATGAAGTTGCATAAAACGAGACACTGATACAGTGCATTAAAGAAGGAAAATTCAAGTAATTTTAAATCATGCGAACAACAACTGGACTTGGGCATTTAATCTGCCTAATGTCCTTCTGAAAATCCCAGCAGACATGTACATTCATCCTTTGAAAACGGGATCCAGGCTGGGTGGTGGCCTTTACTTCTCAGTCAGTGGGATGTCAAGAGAAAACCCAAGACCAATAGGATAAAAGAGCATGATACACATAGCATTGTTTTGCCTTTTTTCAAGTAGACACCAGGCTTTCCTGAGCGCTCATCAGAACAGAAGGATTCTTCAAAGATGCATATATAATTACTGAATTAGCCTGACTACACGGTGGCCTCAAATATAAAATGACAAACAACCTAATCTAAGGCAAAATTCTTCCATAGATTTGCCCTTCAGAGAGGACATCTGGTAAAACATCTTGCGAAGGGATGGATATGATAAATCAGAAGCAGCAAAGTAATGTAAAAGTGTAACTGGTGATGACTTCAGAGAAAACTGAGGAACACATGATAAAGACAAGATAAAGTGCACTCCTGAGGCTGTCTGGAAAAAGGGTCAGAGAAAAAGCTCCTGTCTGGAACTTATTTTGCAGAACTGAAACACACTGATTTAGTGCCAAAATAAGCAGAGTCACAACTTACACATCTCTGTCCAGTTTTAGCTCAAAAATATGATGGTTCCTATTTATGTTCCAGAACCTCTTGCCCAGTCTCAGAGAAGTGAAGCACTTGAGGATGGAGAAAAGTCTAATTTTACTTTGCCAATGAGCAAAGTTCTGACGTCCTTCCCACATCTCAGCTCTCTCCTACATACAAAAGATGCTGGTTGGAAGGAACATTTACAAACCCAGAAGGAATAACTCAAAGCAGGAAAAAGCAAATGGAAACAGATTTGCTCAAGCATTTGGCCTATTTTCATCTTAAGAAAAAGAAATTAATGGAATTCTCAGAATTAACCACAAGCTGAAATTTTATGTACTAGAACAGGCATTGTTCCACCTATAAAGGGTTGAACAGTGTCCAGACACACTCCCTCCCCATCGATCCTCTGTGATGCAAAGAACGTTCAAAAAGGTCTGAAGCCAGACTGCAAAAGATCATACCCAGTAATTCCCATGTTACAGCACAGTATTTAAACTCTTTATAGACAGAATTTCATATTATTTACTCTCTAGGTCTCAAAAGGCAATACATTAACACCTTTTTGTTGCAACACCCAAAGTTAGTTCCATTCAATTAAAAAAAGCTTCCAGTAACTGCATCAACGCCTGCATCCCAATCCAGATCCATGTGCAACTCCTAATCCACATCCATGTGCATCCTAGTCAGAAAAGAACAATGGATTTGACCAACAAGTCTCCCCATCATTAAATCTTACCAAGTACTAAAGCAATAAAGTAATATTGTAATAAAGTAAAATATCTCTGCCATTTTTCCAAGAAGTGCATCCACAAATCCTCTGGTCTCTATTAGAGGAACAATGCCTGGAACAGACAGAAGACACCTTTGAAGCCAGTTAGAAAATACTGTTTAGAAGGGCCTAATTATCTATGCAAAACACTCACTGAGAAGTTTCAGTGCTAAAACATCAGGTTGACAACATAGAAATAATTCAGGATCCATTTCTGTAGATAAATGGTCTTGTACCATCACTTTGATTCACATAAAGGCCCCCCTAAAAGACAGCAATATAGAAAAGTAATTAATTATAAATGCCTTTCAGTTCCATACTGGACAGATGGCTTCGCTCTCTAATGTGACCTCTTTTATTTTTTTTTTTATTTTTACTGGATTAGATCCAGCAATCCAGTGTTAGTGTGATGTTTAACAGCTCAGGCAAGACTTAAATGGCATTTATCCCACAGTGTTTCACTTGCATGCTGTTCACTTTATCCACTCCACACAACAATTTCAAGATTAGAAATACAGGTATTAATAATCATTTTCCAAGGAGGTCTTTTGGAAGAAAGAAAATTTTGCTAAATGATCTTGGTAAGATGGAGAAACAGAGAGAGGGGAGGAAAATATACATTTGTAATATGAAAGAGGGTAAACTTTCCTCTACACTCAGTGGAAAACACCACATTTGAGATGAAAAAAAACTCTACAATTTTGTTGAATCAGGATTCATGATATTCTGGAGAGCAACAGGGGAAACTCTCCACACATTCTCTCACTTACTAGCACAGTATTTACTTCCTCCCAGACTTTTATTTTTTTTTTTTTGGCTTTCAGTTACTATTTTCAACCCAGCTAATAATTTCTTTTCACATGTGTGATATTTCAGAAGCATGGGCTGCTGAAGGCATCAGGACACAGAGCCTGCCTGCACTCGTTCCAAGACCTATGGAACAGCAATTTTTTGCAGAACCAAAACTCAACATACATAGAACTTAAAGCTCTTAGCAGCGGCAGGGTTTAAAATATTATAGATTTCTATAAAGAGACTCAATAGGTTTCAGGCAACCTGATTAGAGAAATAGTATATTTTAACACATACAAGGTAATCACAGTTCTAGTGTGATTTATTCATCACGGAATTAAAGTTTTAATTTGATTCAGCTACCTGCTAGGCAAGTCTCTGCAGGTAGCAAATTCAAGTTGATAGAAGGCTTTTCAGAAGCATCAATTAGCAACAGTTATTAAAACAGTGACCTCTGCCAGCTTTGGTGAGATGACACTTCCTGCTTGGATAGGCAATGAAGAGTGTGAAAAGAAATTCAACACCGCTCACGCTGCGAGAGAGACTTCAAGCCTCAAGACTAAATCAGACAGCTGGCACAATCCCTGACATCTGTACAGCCATCCTGGAAGTCTCTGCCTCGTTCCACAAATTCCACAGGTTTTGTTGTTTGTTTTTGTTTTTTTTTTCTTTTTATTATTGTTAATTCAGGCTCTTGCTTTTTAGTTCTGTAGAACCTCTCTAAAAATGCTCATTTTTCCCGGCTCCAGTACTAAACTTGCTTGTTTTTAGCAACTTCTCCTCCCAGCTATGCCTCCTTGCCAGGTTGTTTTCTCTTACAGTTCTTAACACCGTCCTCTTGTCCTTTCTGAACAAACTGCTTCAGCAGTTTTCTCTCTCTTCTCACCCAGTTTTCAAGTTTCTCTTGGTGGAAGGCTCCAGCCAGGAGTCTGTTTCTTCTCTTCCCTTCTCATCTGCACATTAACTCGGTCTCTGCTACTCCTTCAGTGCCTCCGTTGCCACTGTAAAATCTTTATTCATGATACGTTAAAAAGGAAAATGTTCTCTCTTTCAAATAACTGACTCCTAACTACCATGAGGTAAACTGAGGGCAGAAGGAGTAAATCTGAGCCTCTAGAGCTGTACACAGTTCTTCAGTCTTGGGGCTAAAACACAGAATGAGCAGGAGGAAGTCTGACCAACGTCTCGGTAACATGAATCCAGATGTGTGGAAAGAAGTAAGTCAGAATGTGTGGACTACAGGGAACTAATTTGCTAAGACACCCTGAACAAAGGTCCTAAGGAACAAATTTGCTAAGGTTCATGCCCAACTTCACTCTGCCCTGCAGAGGGAAAGCAAGACAACACACATTTGAAAGCACTGAAAGATCCAGCTCCATCCCTGAGAGAAGGCACACTTCCACTGATTCTTCAAATTCACTTGCTTTCAACTTTGCTACGGATGTTATTTTGGTCATAGAGGAGTCTTGTTTTATTATTGAGTGGATGCAAAAGATTAAGTTCTGTGCCTAAATAGCCTAGCAGTGTTTACATATAAACACAGGGTGGTCTGCTGCAAAAGCATATGCACACAGAGCTGTATCAAACACTTACCATCTGCACTTCTCACTCACAAAAGGCCAAACCCGGTACAGCACTTAAAGGATGCATGTGAAATCGTTTGGACAGTTCTCTAGAAGCCAAGGCAGGGTGTTTAAGGGCTGGATTTACAAAGACATTTAGAAACCTGAGGCTGTGATTCAACAATTTTCAGCCTTCAGCACCACCAGTGCCATAAGGCACTGACACATCCCCTCCCGCACACAGCAGCGTTCAGCCCCCTCAGCTGTGCTGTGCTGGAGGAGCTGGAGCTCACAACTGAGCTGGCTTGAAAAAAAAGAAAGTACTAGTTTAAATCTAAACCAGTTCCATGACTCAACTCCCCGTGTGCCGGCACAATTCCTGCTGGGACCGGGCAGGAATACGGCACACCGGGGTCCTTCTGTGACAACAGTAAAATATTGGTTTATGGTAAAACGTGTTACTTAAACTGCATTGTTTGTACAGCAAACACAATTCTGAATTCTTCAGTGCTACCGTGAGTCCACTGCTAAGAGACATAAACCTGCAGGGAACATCCTCAAAGGTATGAGCTGACAGTGAGGGCACAAACACACACAGGCTCTCCCGCTGAATGCTCACGGAAAGCAAACCTGCTGCTGAGTCAAACAGTCTCTGGACACCTGCACACTTACATTATATATGAACACCTCTGTAACACACTCTGAAAACACATGTTGTCAGTGCATACTTTGTTTCTTGAGACACAGCAAAAAGACAGCTGCTCACAACACTGAATTCCAGTGAACCATCCTGAAAAGTGTAACTTTAATAAGGAAAACCAAGTTACAAATAGAGGCCTTGCAGCCCAATTCCCAGAGCTATTCTGTTTTAGTATTGAAATAGTTTTTTCTTTGTACTTATGTGGAATGCTCTTCAAAGTGCCTTTAATTCACAGCAGTAATCATGAGAGGAATATGGATATTAGAATGTGTGAAAACTGGTTAACAAAACAAGCATGAATCTACTTTACAGTCATCACCAGGATCCTGCCTGAGCCCGCACTAGTCTGTGCTTTATGGAAAATATTAACTCCTTTATACACACCTTGAGAGGAAAAACAGCCCTCCCTTAACCATGCAGCATCAGTGGTAAAATAATTTCAGAACCAATACTTCACAGCACATATGTACTGTTTATATTTCCACTTCTTCACCAAACTAGATGTTTCTCCACAGCCCAACAATAAATGCTAACAACAGTCACTTTCAGGGGCTTGGATAAGAATCAGAGTTATTACATCAGTGTTTATCTACAAGATGGTTCTTGAATTACTCCTGACTTTTTGAGTAATTTGTGCCCCACACCTCAGCCTAAAACTGCACATGCACATAACACGTTTCCACACAGCAAATACATGTTTCCAGGTAGCAGAGCTGTGCCAAAATTCCTCAGGAGCTGTCCCCCACAGTGTTTCTGAGCTGGGTAATGCCCACCCTCTCCACTACCAGGTCACCTGAGATTGCTGGGTCTTCACTGTGAGGTAAAACCATCTCTCCTGCACTCCCAGTGAGTCCTGAGCGAGGCAGAGGGGATTAAGCTGTGAACTGCTGATGACAAAGGTTTCAGAATAAGACATCAAGTTCAGTCCTGCTTCTAGAAAATTTGATGGGCTATAGGATGGTTTTTAGCCCATCTGCCCAGCCAGATTCCCAAACAAAGTGAATGGGGTTCTGCCATCTGGGAAAGGTCCCACTGTGTGGACAGACCACCTGATGGGATCCTGACACTGTGCATTACTTCACACTGTCAGTCCCAAGTTCAGCCTCCTCAAGCCAAAATTCAGTATTTTATAACGTTATTTTCAGTTGAAGAATACTGCAATAGCAAAGCCTTCTCACTCACTGTCTTTGTACTTTATTTCTCCCTTAACACAGCAGAAATTACAGTACTCACCTCCTTTCCTGAACAGCAACAGATGATGCATGATACCTATTAATTATTCTATACCTATGAAAAGCAGCAAGATTTTACCTTTGGATGAAGAGACTGATGAACAGGAAATAGAAAATGTTGTACCCAGTTAGACCTTTCTTTACGCTGTGTTTGACCACATGACAGGCACTACTGGAAGGAAGAGATCTTAGTGATCACTTCTGTTAGGTACAGCAAGTCCCAGAACTTTGTGAAGGCATCACAAATTCCAGAGGATGAGAGGGAGGAAGGAAGGACTAAGGATATAGCCCCCTGGAGAACAGCTAACATATCAAAACAGGAGAGTAGAGCAGACCATCTCACACACAGGACTGAAATACACACAATTAGGAAGTAAAGACTCAAATTTTAGACCTCATCAATAGACTTCAAACAGCCACTCAAAAAGAGCATCCACTTCAAGATCTAGTGCTTTGTCAAAATTATAAATTGTGCTAAAAACAGGCAAGTCTTAATAGCACTAGTTCTAAGGGTACTTAGGATACTTCACATCAGCCTTTAAGGACCCTTAAGATTGATTTGTTATTCTCTAATTAAGAGGCAAGTAAAGGTGAAGAAAAAAGTAGAAAAGATGAGATACAAACGATCACTTGCACAGCCCAGTGCAATTTATTACACCACCTTTTACCACATACACATTTCCACTTTTCTGATCACCTACTTTAAGTCTTCCTTGAGGGAATTTCATAATTAGTCCTGATTTCTAGCTGTTCACAATTATGCTCTGACCAAGTATTTCGATCTGCCTGTGATACTACAGAGACAAAAATCTATCTTAAAACTCAGAGGTTTATCAAAAGACTCCTTCAAGGTCATCTTCACACTCCAGTACAAAAACTGGAGATAACAAGTACAATTAGGCATTTATAAACTCAAGACTCTCGCAGTACAATCAGTTAGGAGAGAGAAGCCCTTCAAAACATTATTTTCTAAAAAATACATTTTCATCACTCCTTCCTCCAACATGACAAGCTGTTCCTTAGGTTGGGAGTTTTTACAGGGCTTATGGAAATTAATTGCGTGGCTTCCGCTGAAAGTCAACGTGGGGGAGGAGGGCGAATTCCCTTGAGGAAATTCTCTGAAAAAAACCCTTTCTCTTTAAATAAGAGTTGGTTAAAGGAAAGGGTTTCTCATGGCAGTTACTCCTGGGCTTGCTGAACATACCAGGGCAAAGCAACTGCAGGAATTCACTGCACCTTTTTGGCCATTTTCCCACTCTTTTGGCCATTTTCCCTCTCATTTGTTATCTCCCCTCTCACAAGGATCACTGTGCAGCCACCACGGAGATCAGACAGGCTTTATGTTCACAGTGGCTTTCTAAATGCTGGAGCCTCTGTGCTCCCTGTGTTCCACCCCTGCCCTGAACAGGCAGAGCAGAGTTTAAAACCCTTCCTGGGGTGGAGGCCTGGACTAAAGCCAAGTACCACTGCAAGCAAATAGAGAAGTTCAGAAGTGTAGTTGTTTTACATTACCTGCAGAGGTTCCCTAAAAAATAAAACATCAACTAGCATTCATGCCAATTATATCTAAAGCAGAATAACCCCTTTAGAACCACCCTGTCTGCTGCTATCAGGGAGAAATATTCAACCTATTAAAAAATAATACAATTCTGTTTAAGTATACTAACTGAGAAAAGTGCCTAAGTGAAACCCCAGGAATGAAGATCTCCTTAGGTAAATACAAACATGATTATTAGCACTGCCTAGCTTGGTTCCTAGTTATGTTTCCCTAATTCTGAGCATCCACTTCATGAATATTGAGTTCAAAACTTGTAAACAGCACATCCTTCAAGGTGATTATTCAAAGTAAAGAAATCTCAAACTGTCAGATAATTTCTAACAGTAAATAGGTACAGATTTAAAAAAAAAAAAAAGGAGAAAGAAAAAAAAAGAGTAGTCTTGAGTGGCATGAAATAATCCACCTGTACCTGGGACTGCACTTGGTCACCAGCCAGAACTTGGACTCTGCCAAATGACATCTCAAAAGTGCTGCTACAGACAGGCAAATAAAAGATTTCTTGCAGCCCCTGCAGACAACACCAGCCTGATGAACCTTTTCTGATCTGCAGCCGGGGTGTCTGGCCCGTCTGTCAATGCCAGTGGCTCGCAGCAGGGAGTGGTTTATTATTCCAAAAAGATGCTCCAATAAGAGAGGGTCAGCCCTGAATCACTACCGTGAAAAGATTTAATTAGATTTTTACACTCGCTAAAGACATTCCCTGCACACACACAAAATATTAAATATGGAGATAAACGATAGTCTATTTTAAGGCAAGGTTACTTCTGTGTTCTGTTTTAAACTCACTGTTTATATTTTTCCTTGTCTTGAGAGGGCTCTTTACATTATCCAGTTACGCTGTCCAAGCTTAAAGGTTTCTTGTGAAAAAGAGTTCAGTAATTTTTTGATTCAAAACTCTCGAGGCAAATCTGCTGAAGTATTCCACCCAATGCAGAGCTCCATCTTTTCCTAGGAAAAGTTCTGATCCATCAAAACACCCCAACCATACCAAACAAGAGAGAAAAAAACCAACAAAACATCCCAAATTTGGTTCATCAAGAGTAAAAGCTGCAGAATAGTTTGATACCAAACACATGTGCAACATATATCAATGTAATATTGTACTGCAGTGTTTTAATTAAAAATATACTGGATAAAGTAGAGAATGGGACTCAGCTATATTAATACACAGAGCTGCAAACTATCTGCATTAGCAGACAGAACGTTCATTAAGAGTAAAATTATATCAAAGATCTTTCTAAAAGCCACCAGAGGAAAGTTGAAGACAACCATGAGGGCCAGGGCTATTAGAGCTGTTTCAATCGTTAGGAAACCATTATCTCAAATTCATGCTGCTACCAGGATACAGGTTCACCCAGTAACATGACAGCAAATTATATGATTAATTAGCTCCCACACAGCTCCTCTGAGTCAACCAGTTGAAACTGATGCCCTAAAGAAACAGATAAAATATTACTAAATGGTACCTATTGCCTCAAAAGACTGTCCTGCAGTCATGCTTCCAAACATCAGTGGATTTGCAGATGTTTTAAGGGAGCTCTCCTACCACTCACTTTGCATTCACTACTCACAGCACTGACACTGATGTGCATTTCTGTATTTGATTTTGCTTTCACCACTTATTATTTTTGCTTTTCGCCTAAAATTGCAGTCATCAAGTTTCCTGTAGATTCAAAACACAAACACAAACCACACTTGCATTCATCCAGTGTCAGATCCATTCTTAAGAGCACTTCAGAGGCATTTTTAAAAAGGAGACAAAATATTTGCTATTGATTGCATTGTGTAACCATTTGGCAAAAGACACGAGACAAACATTGCACAATATCTCTGAAAAAGAAGCATGAAGATGGGAAAGCTGAAAAAGAAAGCTTGACTGAGAACAAAACAAATGTAGCTGAAGTTACATCCACCACTGAAAGCTTTACTGCTTTGACTGGTGTCCTGCACCCCATCCCCTTAGACTGAGTCAGCTGCACCCAGTGAGAAGTCAGCAACAGCAGAAGACAAAATATGGGCAAACAAAACAAAGGGCTCATTTTGCTCTTTTCAAAGGCTTTAAAAAAACCCCAAACTCCTAAAGCATGAGCTTAAAATGCATGGGGGTACAAACATTTCCCAGCATCACAGGGCAGCATCACTGACATGCCAGGAGAGGCTCTGTGCTCACTCAGAGCTGGACTTTTCTCAGTGTATCTTCTCCTTCACACTGAGGAGGTGGAAATGAACCACTTATTTAGGATTTGAAAGTGAAAGAGGGTCAACTATGGACAGACCTTATCTGAAAGGAAAAAAACCTCTTTATTGAAATTCTCTGAAACAACCAACCAGAGCAGGTTAAGAGATAAGGAAATATTTGAAACAACCTGAAAATGAAGGACCATCCAACACCCAGGTTCTCTACGTACCTTCTTCACACCAGCATTTTAAGATGTGCCAAGAATTTCAGCAGAGGTTATCTGAGAGACATGCAAAACACAGACCTTTAAGATCTAGTATATGCTGACACTTTAATGAAGCAATTAGTGCAAAAACAGTGGCTCACTTGCATAAGAGCTTTCTGGTGGAGGATGATGCCTAAGACACAAAGAATTAAATGGCTTAAATACATACCAGCACAGAAACAGCTGATTCAATCATGGCACTGCAGAGAGAGGCAAAAGTACAGAGCAGGAGAGAAAGGATATTACAACACTCAGGCTTCAATATCAGAACCTCTCTGCCTGTCGATGACTTAATAAAAAACAGAGGGAAAACAGCGATTGTGGAACAACAGAAAGAAATTAGTAGCAGCAGATAATATTTTAGTTGTACTAGCAAAAATTATAATTGATTTTCTGTCTGTGCTGTTAGAGCTGCTATCTTTGCACTGAAAATACATTTTCATTTTGAAAGCGTAATCACATGTTAAAATAGTTCTACCTGGCATTTTCTGTCCACAGGCTCATTTTACAAGGGGCATACAAGAGTCACCATTGCTCTGTCATGTCGAGAAATCCATTTCACTTCCTTAGGAATATCCAAGATTAGATGGCATTAGATTTGCTTATCATCTATTAGGTTGTAAAATCACGTTGCTGAAGGAGGAACCTTTTGTCTAAATGAAGAGCAACTTTCACAGTAGAAAAGATCATGAAGTATCAACTCAATAAACTGCTTTAAGTCAGATTTTAGATTTTTTTAAAAAAATCATACAACTATTATTTTAAATGCCAAGCACTCCTCCTTGTAGCACTCCTTTTAGTTAACTCATCTGCTTCTCATTGTGGTTTTTTAAGCAGGTTACTCTAATCTACATTATCACTTATTGCAGTTTCTCCAAAAATATCTGCTTGCTCCTTCCATCAGCCACCTCCCTCAAACCCTCCTTCCCCAGGTTCACAAGAAGTGGGTTTTCAGCTGACCTGCCTAAACAAGAAGCACTAACTGGACCTCTAGGACTGCTCTGGTGACAGCTACAAGTGCAGCCTTCCATCCCTGGAGGTTTCAGGATTCAGCTGGGCAATGTCACAGCTCATCTGACTGACTTGTGACAAGAGACCATCTCTGAATGGATGGACTCAATGACCTCCCCAGGAACTTCCAACTCACTCTCCAAATAGAAATCAAAGAGGATTCAGAGCTGAGAGGCTGGAGCAGCCACTGCCACAGCACATTTTTCCATTAATACCTACTTGGCTGGGAAATACAAAGAGCTGGAGCAGGGAGAGATTGATGGAGGTGGCACCTGAGCAATAAACACACAGGAGAACAGCTGGAAGAATTACAACTACAGAGCCTGTTCACTATGCTCCATGGACACATCACACCTCAGCTACTGAGACATCAAACCAGTGATTATCAACCAGGAATTATTTCCTAAACTTTCAAATTTACAGGTTACTTGCTAACAAAACACCTCAGCAACAGCCACCTAATCAGCCTTACACCTTCTTAACTTAAATGTAAAATTGAACCCTAACAAGAAGTTAAAAAGCAATAAATGTTTAAGCTTAGGTATCATTTGCAGTAAAGGTACTGTTAGATATGACTATGATTCTTCAGACTGTGAGTCTGCCATGTAGCTGATTAGCCCCAAATTTAGATCCAAGTTCCATTTGTCTTTCGGTCCTTCACAAAAGGCTCTTTTTCAGACCTGTCTACAAAGCTCATACAGATTTGTCATGAGCAGAAGCATCATCTCTGCTGAGCAACTGTCAAAATGCAAAAGCCAAAATGAAAGAAGGTTCTGCATGTAAAATAGGGAAGTAGAAAAGCCTGGGTTTTGGCTTCAGGGGAGCTCAGTTTTATAGTGCTATTTTGGACACAGATATTAAATTCTGACTTAAAATGCATCAAAACAGTAGGGTGTTTTTTGCCACTTTGAGAGTACATTTGATTTTAACACCAAACACTGACAACAATCAGCAAAAGAGCCCACCAGTTTAGAGACTGCAGAAGTTTAGGGAGCTCAACACAGACTGACAGGCTGCAGGCCTGGTGTGTAATTATTTCATGTGCTGGCACTTTGTCTTCCATCAGTGAAATGAACACCTAAAGGCAAGAACACAAAGGATACAGGATAATCCATCACCACTCATTTATCAGAAGGAACCTGCCAGTGGATACTGGGAGCTTCCTGTTAGGCCTTGCAAGTAGGAATTATCTGGTCATTCATTCCTCACAACACCTCACTCGCAGACTTTGGATCTTGTAAAAAATTAACTGGTTTTGAACAACTGACAATAAAAGACAAAAATCCAGACTCTTCCCCTGGATGAAAGCATCTGCCTTATGGTTAATGCCTTCTCTTATCTCTTCTCTTATCCCAGCTTTGTACCAATATTAATCGAGTCACTCTCAGCTCCCCTGCAGAGTTTCCAGATGAAACAATTCACACTATTCCACGTGGGGAAACTGAGGCACAAAACAACTCTAAGAAACAGCAATTTGCTCTGCAAGAACTTATTCTGGAATCTCTGTATCTTTAAGTGCTTTCAAACACACATGACAGAGAATGAAAATGCTGAATGCTATCCCACAATCAGTGTGAGGGATAGAATCAAAGTATTACAGGTAATAATGGAGCATAATGATCATACACAGAATGCAATCTTTATTTCACTTCATTCCAGGTAAGCTCAGTAAAGGTTAAATAAGTGATTCACTACTTTACCTCCGTACCAAACTCTTACTTTCTTTTCCAAAAAGGAATTTGTAAGAACAATCTTGAGCAACACAAAAGAGTAAATTCAATTTCAATGCAAAAACTGCTGCATGGAGATGCTTTTGGTTGCTAAAATTAGAAGGGCTTACTACAGGATTCCCCTGGCCATGACTCACAGACAATAAAGAAACTGCAAGCAGCCACAGAAAAAAGTCAAAACTAAGTCTGCCAAAGTTAATAAGGTCTTCCCTGTCCAGTATTTTACTCCTTATGTTACCCATGCAAAGGTAAAAGTCAGGTAAATAAACAAATAAGGAGGTGAATGCATCCATGTCTCATTAGAAATGTGCAACACACCATTAATACACTTGTTTTCAAAGTAACACACACACATTCTGCTGAGTAACATCACTGAAATGGAAAGGATGGTGTTACTCTTTAGTAGGTAAAACCTGCACAGCAAAGAGAAAATGCCTTGAAAAATTAAACCATCAGGAATGAAAATAACAGTAGAGCAGCACCTATAAAGGGATGAAAAACGAGTCCCTTCATTCAGTGAAACTTCTAATGGTGCTATTTCATTTATTTTTCCCACTGGCAGTTGGGAAAACGGGACTAGCAAAATAAGTGCATCAAAATACTTCAAATCATTACAAATGAAGATTATATTTAGAGGGAGAAAACTACAAAGTCATCAGCTGGAATTTGCTACCCAAGCTTTTTTTTCATTTAACCCATCCATAGGGTTCCTTGTAAACACATGAATACCCAGAGAATGCCCTAAAGTGAAATTAAAAAGTAATAACAGCTATTTTTAACATCAGGTAAAGAAAGCAGAGCAAAGCAGTTCTACTCTGTATCCTCTGTAGTTAGAAAGGGCATTTAGGTGTCCCCTCAGACCCCATCTGTGGGGATGATGCAGTTCATCACTTGGAAAACGCTTCCCCTTTGTAGAGTCACTGTTGAAACTCCAGGGGACTTTAATTGCCTTTATTTCCAGGTATGACTTGCATTTTGAGATCTTTTCACTGTGACACACACCTAGAGCTTCCTCCTCCTCAGTGGCTCACATTTGAAACCACTTTTATCCCCCCTCACTGTGTAGCTGTTTAGTTCTCCTCTCAGATAACCAAAGGTCACTTGGAATCACGTAGAGGCAAAGACATAAAGCCATTAATAAGTACACTCAGAGTAAATTCACATCACTTTATACAATAGGATTATACAATAATGCTGGTCTGGTTAAGCCACCAAAACATAAAGACCTTCTCCCTCCACCTTATTCCAGCTCTGCCCCTCCTGCTCCTTGTCTCTGACAAGGGAATATACAACCAATGCAGATGGACACACTTGCTGTAATGCATTTCTGAATTTGGCAAGCAGCAATTTTAATTTATTCCTTTCAGATTGATTGTCTGCTGCAGCAAAGCAGCCTCAAATCCCCATCACCCAAATAGGAACGCTAAAAAAACAAAAAAGAGGGGAGGGGTTAAAGCAATCATGTTATAAAATCACAGCTTTAGCAAAAGCTTTGATATCATTATTATGTTCATACAAATTTCCTCTCTTATCTAACTTGCTCTTCACTGTCTTAATTGGTTCAACCACTCATAGTTTGTGTTCTTTTTTTTTTATTTGACACAGAAACAAGCAGTTAAACTAGTATTTGCACTCTTTAATTACACATTAAAATCTTCATCCTTAACTTTCTTTTTTACTGAAAGTACAGGGATTCCCTACAGTGCAATATTAATGTTCTGCTCTAAATGCTGCAAGGGCATCTTCTAATAGTAGCGACTGTGGAACAACTTTTAATTAATTGCCACCTTTTAATGGCACAGTTTCCCACAAACATTACCTTTAAGGCAAACATACATCAAAGAGGCACAAATTTGTTCTTTTACAACAGAGCTGCAGATCCCCAGTAACACTAAACTCACCAAGGGTCTGCTCTGGATCTGTGCATGTTCTGGAAAATGAACATGCAGATCAGGCTGGTACATGGCCTAGAGTTTCCAAAAAGATTCAGCTTTTTCACTTCCCAACTATGGAGTGTTCCAACTAATCTTCCCCAAAGTACATGGGAATGATTTCAAATCACTTTGCTCAGTCACACAGGGCTGCACATCACACTCACAGCAATCCTATTTGGGGGATTATTTGTGGAATATGAACCCAAAATATCAGGAGTCATCAGCCCCAGGTCCCTTTTGGCTCATGTCTCCCCAACAGGCACGTGCACTGAGCCGTTCACATCAGCCCACAACGGCTCACAACCTGTAAGGGCAGCTCCACACACTGTAAAGAAATTATGAAACCTCAATTACAAGCACTCTCTTTCCATAGTAGCTGGTTAGAAGAGTTGCTGAAAACTGAATAAATAAACCAGAGTTTTCCTCCGTGTTAAAACACATTGTAAAGTTTTGCATCACAACTGATATTTGCTACCCAGAGAAGCTGCCCCATCCCTGGAAGTGTTCGAGGCCAGGTTGGAGCACCCTGGTCTAGTGGAAGGTGTGGGATGAGATGAGCTTTAAGGTCCCTTCCAACCCAAACCAGCCTGTGATTCTCTAATGCATATTTCAATAATTAACTGCGGAAAAAGCAACATCCAAGATCCTTGTTTTCTGTATTGTATGGATGGAAATTATTCTCCTGTTAATTAATATCATAAGGAACATTTAGTTTTAGTCAAAGTATTTCCTTTGGACAATCTGTGTTGATCAATGCCTGCTGGTTTTTTTGTAATTACTTTGTAAGAAACTATGCAGCTGTATAGTACTTAATGGAATGAAATTAAATTCAGCATATAACTACAAAAAAAAAAAAAGCATGATTTGGCATAACAAAGAAGATTACTGCAGAACCCCCTGCTGTCAGATATATCAACATATTAGGAGATTAAATCAAGATTAAAATGCTGAAAAGAACTGTCTTTCTAAAGATGCACAAAACAGCAAAACCTGTCTTCTGTATCTCTGGCATCCAAACAGGTTCCAAAGCACCTGTAAGGTTCCAAAGTTAACATGACAGATAACCCAAGTGAACAGCACTGAAAACAAAGCAGAGACATCAAGCAAATTAAGAACAGCTTATTTTAAAATTTACCTTTTATACTGAAATAAAAAGTTCAACTGCATTACTCCCTTCTCTCTTTTTTGGAGCAGAGTTTAGTAAGGCATTTTTAGCTACAAATAGTAAGATGACCAATGTTATATCCCTGGTATGTCCATAAACGTTGCCATTGAGTCTAAGAGTAACTTAAATCAGTATTTCTAATACCATACTTTGTAGTAATCCAGACAGCCAGACTTCTTAGCTTTCAGTGGTGGGGAAACACTGTTAAGAGGAAAATTAAGAAACTGGGATTACAGAATTACGACTTTCCTCCTGTGCCCTATGATCCAACTTTAATACTTATTTCAGAGAACCAGAAGTACTCAAAGGTCTCACTAAAACAAGACTTTCTCCATAAAGGTCAGGTTTCTTTTCTGTAAAACAACTTGTCTAAAAGCAAACTGGTGTCATCTCTGCTTGGTAAGCAGCAGGGAAAAATTAAGAAAGAATCCCAAACAAACCAGACATGGCTGTATCATAAAATAACTTGAAACAATCATATTTTCAGTAGCTGCTGAAATTCAATGTGATCTGAATTTCTCAGCATTTATTTTCCCGTAACAAAGCTGTCCAAATGCTGGTTTGCTGTTTGCTCATTATTCTCTATTATATTCTACATGGTTTGAAATCTCACTTGAGGATGCTGCTGCTCTCTGCAGCAGAGCTGTAGGTGGCACTTTGGATATTCTGCAGTTTTCCTCTAAAGAAACTAAAATACTACATATACACTATTTGTATTGCTGTGAAAAATTCCAGAGGAGCACAGTCTATCCAACCACATCATTACACCAACCCCCTCCTGCACCACTGTGCTTAGAACAGAGTGGAGCAATAACCCAGCATGGATTTTAGAACTGGAACAGATTTGCCTCCAGGGAATGGCCAAAGGCTCACAAACCCACCTGCTTCAAGAGCATAACCAGTTTTATCAGAGGTTACAAAGAACTAGCACTCTACCTAACCAGACTAGCTTTGGCAGATAAAATACCAATATCTGAGAGGGGAAAGCCAATATTTTTGACCTGTGCAAAATAAGGAAACTTAGTACAAAGCAAGACAAAGAAACCTTTAACAAAGACTGACCACATACGTCATCACCAAATATATGGGCAGGAAGAAAAAAGAGCAAAGAACCCATTGGCTAAGATTCTTTGAAGTAAGGGAAAGTAAGAGTTACTTAACAAGCTGATGAAGCACAATATAGAAGGTACTAAAGGTATTTTCTATTTAATTGAAATATGAGACTTGAGTATCCTGCACATAACCTCTGAGCCCACTGAATAGAATGGCAGTGAGGGATAAATGCAATGTCAGTGCATGGCAATACCCTGGAACTGCCACTGAAACAGCTCCACAAAACAGCTGGGGAACAGGTGTTCAACAATTTACTAAAAATAAAATGAAAACAGCAGAATGATGTGATCCAAACTGTGCACAAGACACCAAGTACTGAAATTAATGTTCCATCGACACGGTACACGGCTGCAAAGTAATTAAACTTATTCTTGTAAATATTATTGCCTTACAATATAAAGAACTAATTTTTAATCTTTTTTTCTTCCTATGAAAAGGGATTAATTTCTGGAGCAAAAGGGTCACATGTTTCAGCAACACGTTCTTTTACAGTTCCTGTTGCACTGCCTTGCTAAAACCAAGCTAAAGGAATTCCATGAGAAACTTAAACATGAACAGGGATATGAAATGAGCTCCCAGTATTGAAAGTTATTGGAAACTGATCTCTTCCTTATTAATACAATTCCCCATCATGTACAAAAAGATATCTCCATGTTCCAGAATGCAAACAGAGTTTTAATCTTTAATTATATTCTCAACCTCAGCTCTTCTGGTGAGAAGTATAGATGTGGGCCTGAGGATTATTGCTTTATTACATTATCATCTCCATGGTACTTAATGAATATTGATACTTAATGCAGCTTTGCCAGTACAGGGAAAGAAGAATTTCACAACTGCACAAAGAACTTCTGATGACTTTTCTCAAAAGGGAAAATACAGCCCCACACTTGGCTCTTGTACTCTTGAATACTTCAAGAAGAGGCTCAGAGCGTGGAGTCCAGCTCATGGTACTGAATTACTGCAGCAACAACACTCACATGTTGAATATAAACAATCCCACTGCCCACAGCCTGTACCTGGTGAACTGGCACATCAGATTCCTCGTGGAAACCCAGGTTTGGGTTGGAAGGGACCTTAAAGATCTTCTCATTCCACCCCTGCCACGGGCAGGGACACCTTCCACTAGAGCAGGTTGTTCCAAGCCCTGTCCAACCCGGCCTTGGACATTTGGTTTCAAAGTGTGACTCCCCAGCTGGCATTTCAGAGCTCTAACACAGCCAGGTCAGACTGGAGAAGCGTATTTTAAGCTCTTAAAAAAATACAAAACTGATGAAAATTTACTGCCTTAAGCATGCTTTGTCATTACCTTTAGAATATCCTGCCTTTTTTCATAATGAAAATCCCAGAACCCAGGAAGCAATTAGATGCTGTTTATAAAACAAAATGCAGAAAAAAAACGTTTTCCTTCAAAAAATTCTTGGCAAAGGGCTCATCAGGATTTTTCCTTAATGCAAAAATGATAAATTATACAAGCTTAAGTTCCAAATAATTTCTTCTGGCACATCTGATGACTGAGTGTAGAGTTTATAAATATATATATGTGTGTGTGTATATGTATGTATACACATACCTTTCAGCTAATTGTTAAAAATAGCAACAGAATTGACAGTGCACAATTCTATGTACACAGCACACAAACACAACAGAATCTGTCAGTGCTACTTATATGACAGAACCATTAAAGTGACAGAGAATCAATTCCATGACAGAACAGCACTTTGACTATGTTGGTATTAAATCAAGCTACAATAAACACAGAGTTTGGGATATCTGCACGTTTTTTTTCCAAATCCAGATGAACAGATACCTGCTGAGCCAGTAAATTAACTTTGTTTAAGGAGACCACTCACTAAAGAGCATCTTTAGCTGATGCAGTTCCAAAGGATGGAAAAAGTATAGACTTCTTTTGGATATATTAATCTTCTCTAAAAGAAGAATCCAAATGGATTCTGAGGTGTAGAGAGCAGATTGGAGACCTCTTCCATCTCACCCAGAACAAGTGGCAGAAACAACCCGGCTGTCCAGAGTCTCTCTATATCCTCAAGTACATCCTTACTAACTCCTAAAAGAAAACTTATCTTCACAGGTTTTTGTGACTCATTTATCTAGAACAATATCATGGGCAGCATTGTCCTTTTTTTTTTTTTTTTTTTAATAAAAGAAAAGTAATTTTGCTGGTGTGCTCCCAGCAATAGAGTACAAACTCACAGATCTTTTTACTCAATCTATTACAATGTTTTCACTGTCAGGCTGTGGCATCCATCAGACCACAAGAGATTTACAAGACAAGTTGAAGAGCCTTAAAACAAAAAAATATTGGACTCTCTTTTACTCAGACCTCTCTGTTCATTGAGCCTGAAGTTGTCAAACAAGAATCAGATTTCCACTTGTTTATTGTTTATAGTGTGCTTATTTCTCCAAAACCACAAAGTGACAACAAATGACCCTAAAAGGCACCACAAAGGGCAAGAGTCTCAGTACCTTTGGTCCTGATCAAGTTCTTGTTCTGGCAATTTTCTTCCAGACAGAGAAGACAGATGATTAATCTGGGAGCACTAAGAAGGCCCCACATAACAGAGCTATCAAAGTCACAGGGTTTCCAACTGAGACCCCTAAAAACTCCCATTAAAACTAACTGACCCTCTTGTGTGGGACAATGAACTTCACTGCAAAAATACAGTCAACATCCTGTGCTTCCTCTTTTCTTTTTTCTTCCTCATCTCACAGTGACTCATTGCTGTCATTTTTCAGCTGGACAGCTCACAGTGACTCATTGCTGTCATTTTTCAGCTGGACAGTGACATTCCCAAGTCTGCTGGGATCCCAGGAGGGTGTTCCACCAGCAGGGACCATCTCTGTGGGCAACCCCTGGGAACATTCTGCTCCCTCAGGGTCATGGAGACAACTCCATACCTGGGCATTTGCTTTGGAGATGTGGTGCCAAGCAAAATAATACAAGATTAATCAACTGCATCAATTACTACATTTCAAGAGGAAAGGAAAAACCAAGCTGTCGTTTCTTATTGTCCTTATTTATTGATTTCAAACCAGAGGCAGCCATCCTGGTTTTCACGAGGGCTGCACACAAACACTTCCCCAGTCACTGGGAAGGAGCTGACAGCTTTCAGCACTTCAGCAAACACTGCTTTGAGACTCCTTAACAGAAGGAAGGGACCAGCAGCCAGATGAGAAGCATGTGAGGGAACGCATCTATTAACACGTACAGGGAGATGTCTTGTTAATAGAAGACAGAAGGAGGGACAAAGCAGGCAGAGAAAGCAGCCAGCAGTTAGTCATTTCTCACATGGATCATTTGGCTAGAAATGAGACACTCATCAATCCAGCCCTCCTTTCTGCACTTTCAGAGCCAGTGAAAACCACTACTGAAAAGCAAAACCAAAAGGCCTCTCTTTGAAACTGTTCAGCACCTTGAGGAGCAAGAAAATGTAAATTTTCCTGGTAGTGGTTGCACAGGACAAAGATCTTCCATATTCAAACCCACCTTTTTGATTCAAAATTGCTGCTGCTGTTTCAGGTACTGACTGGTGAAAAACTAGAGCCTCTCACCTCCAAGACACCCTGAGGTTGTCACAACACACCCTGAGGCTGGCAAGGGACAAAGGGCTGGGGGCCCACCAAGAATCAGCTTTGCCATTAGTGAGACCCCTTCTCCAGCTCCTTCTGTGAGTATAAATAAAGAAAGAGATGGCAGAGCCTCCAAGACAAACCAAGAAGGTTTGGGGTTTGATTTGTTCCTTTGTTCTTTTTTTTTTTTTAAAGGCATTTTGGAGAAAAAGAAGAAAAAAAACAGAGCAGAGAGAGAGACTGAGGGCTCAGGTGAACAGTGAATTGACACAAAACTTGATCCTTGTGCTGCATCACCACCCTTATGAGAAGAAACACCATTTGGGTATGTTTAGTTTGTGGAATACAACTGAAGTCTCACCACAGCAGTAAAGATCAAAGATAATTGCTCAGCTTGCACCATTGCCATAAAGAAGGCTGTGCAATAGCCAAAGTTACTCATGCAGCTTCTTCAAGAAACAGGAACATAAATAAATAAGTAGATTAGTAACGTGCTCTCTAATGCTTCCTTTAACTCAAATTAAGACATATTTACAATCAAACTATCCATGTGCAAAATCTGCATAAGATTAAAACAGGTTTTAGAAGATTCCTTGCCCAAATCATCACCTGTGATAGCTCCTGAGCAAGTGTTTCCTGCATTCCTGTGCTGGCAGAAAAGAATGACTGCAGTGTTGCTGTTTGCTCCAATCTGCTCTCCTAAAATGACATTTTGGCATACAGCTGGTTTTGACTACTTATGTTTAAGAAGGGCTCCAGATAATATAGTTACTCTGAACAACATTTAATAAACACTTGACTCACTGTTACTCAGCTCAAAGACTTGTCACTGAACTTGATTTTAATAGCACACATCAAAGCCAAAACAGAACCAAGAAATAGTTCCCCCTTTCTTGAAGAATTAATAAAGCTAAAAAAAAAACCTCAGTCCTTGAATTGCCATGGGAATATTAGTATTCAGGATGCCCTTTCAAGGAGATCTGTAGTTTTGCACCTGGATGTTTTCTTCTTTTGCATTTTATAGAGAATGAAGGGGGGGAAAATATCACAGTATGATTCATCACTATTTGCATGAAACTACAGCAAAATCAAGATATTAAAATCCATTTGTCACACTTCTATTTTTTTTAAATACTTTTCATAAGCCTATTTTCATAAGTCTTTTCATAATCTGCTTCTGCCCTGTGTTGGAGACAAGATATTGAGCTCAACAGGTATTTGATTTGACTTAATATAACTATTATTCTCTTAAGACACACCAGGATAGCAAATAAGAACAAATATGGAAAGGGCAAAGAGAAGCCAAAGAGGAGGAAACCAGTGACAGATAAAGGGCCAGCTCAGCAGAAACACATTTTCCCTGTAAATAATGCTGGAAGTGGTAATAAGATAGTGAAACATAATTCAGCTGCTGGTTGAAGTTGAGCAACCACACTAAAATTTCATTCTATCTGCAAATCCTAGGTAAATGCACCAAGGAAGGAAAAATCACTTGCAGATAAAAAGACACACAATAATTCTAAAAATGTATATTATGTATCTCACATTAAGATTTATACAGCTGCAGCTTTCGAAGAACACATTTTTCTACACAAAAACAGAAGCCAGCTCTTTCTCTATATATATTTCTAGTGACTAGAGAAGCCATAATTAAAAAAGAAAACCAAACAAAACACTAAAATATTTTACAGACTTTCTGAAAAAACTGTGGCAACTGGTATCACAATACTCCAGTTTATAGACTTCTTGGAGAAGTCCATTTGAAGCTCCAGATACCCAGAGGAAGAAAATGATTGGCCAGTTTTGTCACAATATCCCCACTGTTCTTTCACACCTATTAGAGAAACAACATCTGGTTTTCAAACTTTTGCTAAGCCACCCTTCTAACTCTCCTTTGTCTGATGTATTGGTAAAACAATAGAACATTTTATGGATTCCTGAATTACCAGCACTTTAAAGTTAATATACAAGGGGAAAGCTCTACTGACTCTGATTTTTTTCCTCATTTCCTTTAAGAAAAAAACCACTATACACAGGCCTGTGGGCTCTGGTGACAACGGGGACTTTTATTATTGCAACTATGAGGTTTTTGGTAGCACAGTGTTTATACATCAGTGACTCTTGTTTCGTGAAGAAAAGCAGGCAGTTTCCACGAACTACAAGGATGCTCAGTACAACGAACAATTGCTTAGCACTTCATTTTCTACACAATAATCATTTTCTTACATGTAACTAAATAATTTAGGCAGTTCATTAATTTATAAGCTTAGCTGTGGACATCTCTGTGTTTTTGGCATCAGTACACAGGCTGCCTAAAGTGTTGATACTCTCTGTCCTCAAATAGTTTCTAAGTGTCCTCATAATTGCTTGTCACCTGTAAAAGAGGTTCAGATCCAACGCAAAATTAACATATGGTGAACAGATGGACCTGGAACAGACGTTTGCCGAGAAAGTACTCACACCAAAGACTTTCTGGCTTCATCTCTCAGGACCTTCAGAAAAGTCCTACTTGAAGCTCCAAGTCATACTAATCAGGGGAACATCGTTCCTCAATGACAACCTCGTGCTGCAGGAACTTTTCATGACCTGCTACAAAGAATCCTCGCAAGTTTTCTCTTGTGATGGTGCCTCCGTGAACAGAAGAGATCAAATATTGGTTCCAGAAGGCACCCAGCCCTCCAACAAGAATGATCTATACTGCATGAAACAAGAATACAACAAGCACAAGGGTGCTATGATGGTGATTAAAGAAAAACACAACAAGAAGTTCAAAATAAATCCGTGTCCCCCGCCACCATGGACATTCTTCCAGATATTCCATTACTTACTGAGGAGGTAAGACAAGAATCACAATAAAAAGTTTAGAAGAAATAATCTGGCCCCCCACCATGGACATTCTTCCAGATATTCCATTACTTACTGAGGAGGCAAGACAAGAGTTGTTGGCTGGGCTTTTGGTCTGCGCTTCGCAGAGACTCCCATCTGGTTGGCCGAACGTTTCAGGGACTGCTGATTCAAAAGGCCAGATGCCAGCCCAGCATGGTACTGCAGCTGGAGGAGAAAAAAAAAACATGGATATATCAAAATACACACCACTGCAGTACTCTGTCTATGTCAGTCCTCTGCCACCTGTTCCACCTGACTCAAATTACAGCCCGTCAGTCAGTTAATATACGGGATTTCTGATACACTGCTTGGATGGAAGATGACAGGAATAAAAGCACATGGAAAAAGTCTGCTGTGAAATAGGCATTAGGAGGAAGTTATGCATTAGGGCAAGTAAGAGGATGAATCAAAGACTTCCTCTCAAGTCTAACTCTCCTGAAACCTGGGCTTGCTTTTAAATGTTAAGACTGTTTCTCCTCCCAAGGGACCAAGCATTCTTACTTTTAGGAAGATAAGAGGAAGACAGAGGCAACCCTTTCACTGTATAAACCAGCTTTTTAGAAATAACACTCATCTTTTTCTCCTTAAATATAAAAACACAAAACATTCACAAAGAAGTTTCTTCCACTATAAATAAAAATCTTGCCTTTAAAATACCTGCTCATGCATCTCCACAGCACTGCAGAAAAGATTCACATTCAGTAGCTTTCCCCTCTAAACTTTTCTTTTCTTTGCCAACAAAAGACAAATTTATGAAGGACACAACATGAAACTGCAAGATTTTGAGTGCCCTCCCACAGCTTTCAGATTTAAGAACAGCTACAGAGCTGTGCTTGCCCTGGAACCAGCTCCAAGTGCAACAAGTCACAAGTTCCCCTCTGAAAACTTTCAATTACATTCTTAGTTTCCCATTTTTAAAGCAGAAGATTCAGTGTGGGGCATATATAATTTCCTTCATCATTCCAATGCCTTCCTCCATCTGTTCATTAAATTGTCTGAAGATTTGTCCTGCAAAAGGTGAACCATTTCACACGTTAACACCCCTAACCCCAAGGTTTGCAGCTAAAAAAAAGGGTTATGGTTAGAAAACTATGACTTAAAAATGTTCAGAAAATAAAGTGGTCTTAGGCCAAGCTGTTCTGCAGGAACTGACTGAAAAGGAGGGAAACAAAGCTTGGAAGTGATCCACTTGAAAATGGCTATGAAAATGAGGGAAGGGATCCCATGAGCCAATCTGCCTCACACATCAGTGCTCAGCACATCCATAAGGATTTCTAACAGGCTCCTGATTTATTTGGCTGCTTTGCCACGTGATCTCAGCTGTGGCACAAGTGAAGACACGGAATTTCTGATGGGAAGAGAACTGTGCTCTGCCAGGGATGGGCAGGGGGGGTATTGTACTGTCCCAACCAATGAATTTTGCTCACATTTGTTTCTCTCAAACAGTTTTCTGAAATGAAAAAAAAAATCAATGGGAGCAACAGAGGGTCCATGTTTGAAAGGTGATGTTTCAGTGTCAGGGGCTTAGTTTTCAATCTTCACTACCTGGATTTGCAGGGAATTAAAGGGAAAGACAGCTCTGGCAGAAGACCCCTCAGACTCCAGGAATATGCTCTTCCCTTTTCCTCTTGCAGTCCTCCCTCACCACTTTGTGCTGGTGACACCATTCACTGATGTTGCCTGTGCAGAATGACACTGACAGGTATTTCAGGTCAATCACACCAATCTTTTAAAAATATTTCATAACCTCCCAGTCTGCCATTCAGTGGTCAGGCATTAAAAAAAAAACAACAGAAGGAATTAAAAAGAAATATATTCCGAAAAACAATTCTGTCCCTCAAAGCTGAATCCCAGTGATTAAGGCATTTTTACTAATTATTTCTTCATAATCTACCTTTGCTCCTAGGAAAGCAGATCCAAGTGTCAAAATCTATAAGGGCGATTAAATATTTACCAAACCATCTTTATATTGGGAGAAAAGGTCAAAGTTAATAAAACTGACAGGCAGCTTCTGTCCAACTTGATTTATGCATTATTAAAGTATCACATCCTGCACTTGCACAGGATGTACTCCTTTTTGGGGATGAGGGGTGTTAACTGAAGGGATTGGGAAAATTTCTTAATCATTTGTTCTGAGGAGCAGAAACAAGACTGAAAATAGTGCCAAAGCTGGACCACAAGCATCAGAAGTACAGTCAGGATGGATGGATAAAACACTTGCCATTCAGTTCCTTTCTCCTCTTGCAAAATAAACACCTTTGCCTGCCAGCATTGGCCAGGAGAGAAAATCTCAGCTAAAAACAAGCAAATCTCCCCCAAATTTTTGCTTACTAATAAGAGAACATCTCTAAACATACCCTCTCCACTTTAGGGAATGCAGGTGAAATGTTATGCCAGAGGATGCTGGAAGGCTCGTGCAGGGGAGCTCACGGGACACAAACACTTGGAGGGTTAACAGAATGGCAAAGAGCCACAGCTTTATCCATAAAATATGGTAAATACTCCCTGAAATGAGTACTGGTGCAGCACAAGTAGTGCTGCAAATCATTCCTTTATCAGCTGCAGAGGAACTCCCTGTCATACAGAGGCTTTATTACAGTCAGCATCCATGTCTTTCAGCTTTGGGGAATTCCAACTGGTTCGTGTGTCTTTACTGCCTAATGAAATGTTCCTCCACACAATTTCAATAAGATGGATCTTTCCCCCCCCCAATACATGCAGATGAAACAGAAAATCTATTTCAGAAAACCAAGAAATCAAAGACAACGACAACAAAAATCAATTTACAACATTTAGCAGCCAGGATTTACCCCAGTGCCAACTTGCAGAGTTTCGTGATGAGTCTCATGATAGCTGATATTTTTCTAAAAAGTGCAGTTCCAAGTTGATGTGTGAATTCTACATTTTAAAATCAAAAGCGACTCTAGTTCTCAAGGATGTATGAAAAGTACTGAAAATAACACTTCAATATATACAGAAGCTTTACAGGAGGGTAAATAAAAACAGAACTTGGGATTATTTGTAAAATTTTCTTAACATTCATTATTTTTCTATGTTAATGGCCACATGGCCTATGTTTTTTAGAAGAAAATATTATCACTAATGTTTTCCAGGTGTCATAATTCACATTTTCAGTGTCCCTGAGTATATGAAAACTACATTAATCTATTAACAGCTGTCAATCTTCCTCACTAAGGGAAATACATCACAACAGAGAAAGCACTTGGGAGTCACTTTTCTCATGGCTGTAACTGTAAGGAGGGCAACTTCTTCAATTACATAAGATTTCTTTGGCTTTCACATGAACCTTAAACAGAAAAGGTGTATTAGAGAATCACAGATTTGATTTAGCTCTGAAAGCATTAATATTTTTTAATCACATAATATCTTTTATTTCTTCTACCCCGCTGACTCTTCTTACCAGAAATAAGGTAACGCATCTCCTCAAACAATCAAAACAAGAAAAAAGAACCCCTCCATCTGCCCAAAAATCCCACTGTGTTCTGCAGAGGGTCTTTAAGGTCTGGAGCAGACAGAAAACTTCTGCTGCAGCCAAAGGGCTCCAAGCAGAACCTGCAGAAAGGCCCCCTCGTTTAACAGAAGTGCACCGAGCAGCTCGTGACAGGTTTGCATCTTGGCCTATAGGATTACTCTGCAGTGCCTGTTATGAAACTACAGACGTGGACATTGGAAATTTAAAAATTAAAGCTCCACCATTAGAAAGACTCTGGGTCTGGAGGTCTTCAGTTTGCATAATTCATGGGCTGGAGGTTTTGCATGTGCTGAGTGCTGACCAAACAAGTCGGTGCACTGCACTTACTGACAAGGCCATCCCAAGTTGCAAAATCGGTTGAAAGAAGGTAAGAATCAGGGAAAAGAAACCCTCCCCCCCCAAAAAAAAAGAGAAAAAGAAACAATCAACCACTTGGAGCCTTTACAGCTGATCACATCAGCTCACAGTTGCACATTACATTTACATATTGCCATTATTTAAAGCTTTTTAAGCACCAACAGGTTTCCTTTTAAAAGTGAAATCAGAAGAATGATGTTCTTTACAATCACATTACCCTCTTTCTTCTGTTCTTACGTACTTACTGACCACAAACATAAACATAAAACCATTTTTCTCAGCTATAGGTAATTAAAAAAAGAGGTTATATCCATTCCTCTAAGGAACTGAGTTTCAGAAAGGTGGTTGCCAGATACCCCTGTGGCATTTTCCCAGTTCAATGCAACCCTGGGGATGCACATTTGCCCCCTTTAAGACCCTCAGTGCTCTGCCTCTCATCATTAAACTATTTCTCCCCCCTTCCAGCTAACAAGGGATTTGTGCATTATGATAAAACTCCACTTATTCTTTTGAAAAGAGCAACGAGCAAGCGAGCAGGACACTCCCACAGTTTCATCTCTGCACACTAAAGCAGGCAAGAGAAAAATTACACCACCTTAATTGATATTTTTTAGCTTCTCTCAGATAATGAGGCCGGTTTGGAAATTCTTTTTCTCTCCAAACAATGTTTGATCATTTTAGTATAGCTGAATTCTTGACTTGACCAAAACAGCATCAATAAACCAAAAGAACTGTCTCTGATTTCTTTACTCATTGGTTTTCCTGTTGTGGAACTGGGTTGCAGGCTTTTCAATTAACAAGAAAGCTAGACATTTTGTCTTTATTCTAGTTTACAGTTTGATTAAGACACTTTTTCCAATTTTTAAAAAGTATTTATGCCCCCCAAACAAGAACATTTAAGCAACAAATACTTATCCATGACAGGAACAAAGGCTGCCCCCCATTCCTTTTTTAAAAAAAATCCCTCTACAAAAGTTACTGCACATTTCCCTAAACATCCTGATCTGACTAAACTGGGAAAGTAATGAGCTCACACTTCTCTTAAAATCCTCTCACGTGCCCCAGCTGGTACTTGCATTGCACCAAAATGCACAGAGCCATGGCCTCATCCTGGTCAATAAACCAGGATACAGAGCAGCCCGAGAACATCAGCCTGCACAGGCAACCTTGTTTTTCCCTTAGGTCTCTCCTGCCTCCCTCCCTCCCTCAGCTTGGGAGTTCAAAACCAAGTTTAGACATTTATATACATATATATATATTTTAATGGCCAGCACAGTAGTAGGAGATGCACTGATACATATCCCTGTTTCTTTTAACACCCTGTCTTTGCTACAGTTTTTATTCCATTGTCTTTGAATTCGTATTTTTGCTGAGGGTGCTGTTTTAATTACTGTCAGATTTCAGCCTCAAAGTGTGTTCTTCCCATACTTTTCTTCTGAAAACATTGAAGTTCTGCTGATGAACGACTGCTGATGAATGTTCCCTCACTCCAATACTGCTTGCAAGTCTTTGGCTTTTTACCATGCAGAGATAGCAAATTTGGCAGCACTTTCTGCAAGGAATTGGTCAAAACTTCAGCATCTGCATCCTTGCTGCCAATAAAATGACCTGCACTGTTCAAAGTCTCTGCAAAAGCCACTACTCCTCCTCCACATTTTTTTTCTCTTAAAGTATTCTGCAATCCATTTAATAGTTACAGCAGTGACATATTCTTGATTTTTGGATAATGTCAACACAAAGGGACACTACACAGCCAACAGGCTCTGAGTTTTAAAGAGACCTAGTCTTTGAAATGGATAAAGAGGCAGAGTAATCACAATCTGGGGTTACACACTACTTTATTTACTTCTTCAGAAGGATGACTACTTCATGCTTGAGATGTTTATACCTCCAGGTGTTCTGAAGGGCTTGAACACACATATTTCCTGAATGATAACTCAATGAACTGGCATTTATTTCATTGTATAGGCAGCTACAACCCAGACATGACAGAATCACAAAAAGCAAAGTAAAATTATTACATTGTGTTCTGCACTTAAATGACAGAATAAAACCACGTGCAGTGACAAACCACAGCATTTTCAAGTAACCCTGAACTCAAGGTAGGGAGTTGGCACAGGCAAATGGTCTTAGTGTCACTCTGTGTGGTATATTCACATTTGTGTGTTCACTTAAAATCTAGATTTCATTAAAATCTAAAACCCCAAGAAGTGCACGTGATCAGTATCTGACAGAAAACCCTAATTCCTTTTTGACAGAAGTATTATCTTTGTACAGGACAAATAATCTGTAGCAGGGGAAAGTCATCATTAGAACTCAAGACTGAGTAAGGACACAACTAGTACCTTCCCCCCGTGCTGCCGTGCTCCCCTGAACAGCCCCCAGAACCCTCAAGACGTGGCTCTCACACTAAAATTAGTATTTTCTAAAGCCTCAGACTAAATCTTTGGTGTCAGGGGCTCAGTTGGGCAGCAATGTCAGTATAAAGAATGAGCTGCAGCCCCCATGAAAGGGGATGCTCAGGTGCTCAGGTAAGAAATGTGAAGATACTTTAAGCTTGAGTGGTGGAATAAAGGGCTGCAATCAGGTACAGAAACACTCCTCAAACTGTCCAGCAGCATTGCCACCGTTTGCAGTTCTGTGGCTGGGCTTCACTACAACAAAGTACTTTTCAGACAAATAAAGAAATGAATACTGTTCTTCAATAAAATGTCTACAAGGTGCAGCTTATGTAAATCCAACCAGCCCAGGGGCACAGTCAGACAGGGGGAGACTGACGGTCAAAGCACAGATGAGGGAAACCCATTAGTGGGTAAGAATGGAACAGTAATGACACCAGCCAGTACTTGTGCTGCTAATTTATTTTTTCCCTTAACTCATTAAATTTAATTGTTTCAACTTCTGTTAAATGCCTTTGGCCGCTTGCACAGTAATTAAATGCACAATATATTTAGAGTAGCAGACACCCAGCCTGAGTGGCAGACAACAGCCCAGTCCAGGGTCTTTCTGTCAGCACATGGAAACCTGGCTTTCCTCAGACCTCCATGGCCTTGCTGAAGTGGAAATTGTCCTGGAAGGTCAGTACCCCAGCACACAGTTCATCCCGAGGCAGGGATGCCATGGGTAGATGGACACACCCTGACAAAGCTACACCAGACATCACCACTCTCTTCTACCAGAGGTGACCACCCTGCTCTGCCACCAGAAAGGATTGCAGGAATACTGTTTAAACTGGAAATACTTCTTCCTTAAATAGTTACTTTTGCTAATCTCTTTCTTTACATCCGTCAGGCATCCTGAAGCAAGGTTGCTGGGAATGCTGAATTCCAGCCCGCTGGCGACAACCAATTAAAGCCTGAAGCTGGAGAGTGAATTTTGGAACAGATGCACGTGGCCCATTTCCCTATAAGAACATTCCTACTGCAGCTTCAGAATGTTCACAATCACATTAATTTATCCTTCTTTTCTAGACAGTACAAAGTAACCCACAGAAAACATTCCTACACAAATAAGAGCAAATCTTAAATTAAAGGCCACAGTTATAATTGGTTGGTGTGGGAGGTTTAAACTCTCACCCTCACATGTAACACCACAGAAAAAACCTGGAATTACCACAGGTGGCTGAAGTTTGGCATGAGCTGCATTCTGGAGGATGAGTGTCAAAAAGAACCATAGAATACCTGTGGGAAAGGACCATACCCACTGTGCTGCAACCAGAACACTGAAATGCAATGGTCAACAAAACCTGGAACTATTTTTCCCCCCCACAAGGCAATTAAAAAAAGAACTTTTCTGCCCTTACTCAGGTTTTCTGTGATCAGAAAATAACCACAGATATCCTGCCTTCAATCTCACACTGACTTCTGGCAGGCAGAGCAATCCAGCTGCAGCAAAGTGAGCTTTTCCTTCTCTGAGAAGTCTCACTGACAGTTTTCTCCATCTAAAACAATACTATCCATTAACCAAGAACTCCAGACTCAACTATCTTTTTTTAAACCTTTCAAAACAGCCATTTGTGGCTTGCAATTTGAACTTTGAGGAATTTTACCTGATACACAACCAGACATAAGAAAAAAATCAGCAACATATGGCCAAACTTTTTAAAAAAATAAATTCCCTACCCTTCGTGATTTTTGACTGTCTCTGCTTTTAGATGACCAAGCTGCAATGCATGAAAAGCCAAGTTCAGAAAAATCAGGTTAAAGGTTCAAGTTAGACATCCCCAAAATAAGTAGACATTTATAAAAGTCTTAGTCAAATTATCTCTTTAGGTTTTAAAGAGTTAAGTTATGAATGTTCTTAGGAATGAAAAAAGAATCTATCAGGTTTGATTGATAAAAGTGTAGCTTTTAACTAAGACTGAAAAAATGTAAGACTGGCAACATTATTTTCCAGAATAATATGCTTCCTCTGCTTTTTTTCAGCACAGAGCACATAAATCAAAGAAATGTTAAAGAGGCCCATACATCACAAGCTGGCATTTCTAAACTATTTACAAAATCTGTAATAGTCAAGAGGATGGAAAATAGAGAAGTGTGACCAGCAAAGTTCCTGAAAGGAAAAAAAAGGCAGTTCTACCATCCCAGCAGGGCTAAGGTTGGAAACAATTCTTGATTGTAGACTTTAAGAAAACACTAAACCAAACCAATCCTGATAATAGAGGGTTACAAAGAGCAAACAGGACAGTGTATCAGCCAAACCAGAGGGAAAGTAGATTGGAGCACAATGCTTGTTCCAGGGTTCTGAAGACATTAGAATCACAGAATTGTTAAGGCTGGAAAAGACCTCTGAGAGTCCAACCTGTGACCCATCACCACCTGTCACTGAGTGCCACATCCAGTCATTCCCTGAATACTTGCAGGGACGGTGACTCCACCCCCTCCCTGGGCAGCCCCTTCCAAAGCCCGACCACCCCAACAGTGAAGAAATTCTCATGATGTCCAACCTGAACCTCCCTGGCAAATGCTCTAATAATGCCTAAAGTACATACAAAAGCAGGGCTGACCTTGCACTTGCAAACAGACAGTCCCAAAAATATCAGCAACTCCAGCGCTGAGCTGTGTATCCATCAAATTTTCACATCCCTACATCTAAGCACACAACAGACTTAGACAGATTAGGTTTTCCTCAACAACTTTTACAAATGAGAATCTCATCTCCTCCTCTGAAACGAAAGGCATGGATTATGGAAAGTTTATCTGTCCATCTGTTGGAGATGTCACACTCTGACTAGAGAGTGCAAAAAGCACAGAGATGTTTTACAACCAAATCCAAAACTCGCTGCAGTCTGAGGGAGTGGAAGAGCCATATGCTTTGCAAAAACACCTCTTTTGCTACACATGTTTTTTTTTTACCACAGCACAAAGAGTAACAGTTCGAAAGCTGCTGTAATCTTTATGGCTGAAAATAGATCACATATTCTTACTCTCATCTGCCACGCTCGGGTAAGGGAACTGATCGGAAACAGGAAAAACAAGGAAATACTACTGTGGGCAAGGAAAGCTGAAAAAGACACTGCACTGCAAGGAGTTACCTGCAATTCCAGGGAAAAGGGCAGCTCAGAGAGTCTGGGACCAGAATGATGCACAACAGGAGGTCTGGTGCAGTGTCACATGAAATGTTTTTACAGTTTTCTCTGTCAGCCCTGAACATTTGCAGTAGGAGTATCTGAGCTGAAGCTGGGGGACCTCAGAAACATCTTTAGGAGCAAAACAAATGGAATACACTTCATCCTATTTTCATGGGAGCTTGTAATGATATTATAATTAACTCAATTACACCACAAGATTAATAGCCTTTAAAACGCTCCCAGTCATTCATTACAGGCCTAATTAAAACTCTCTTTTGGTGCTGAGCCAGCAAGAAATATGAAACAACTCGCTAAGTAACCACATAGAAGTATATAAGGTATTATCTTTATTGTGCTGTTTGTTTCCATGGTCACAATTCAGTGAGAAGTTTGGTTTGCCTTTTTTTTTTAACAAATCAAAAACAACAGGGAAGAAGGACAAGATGCCACTTTAGAGGCTTCAACACCTGCAACAGCAAATCAGCTCACCACAGCCAACCAGCTTGTTTCTACTTTTGCTGCAACAGTTAAGGGCTTCTACAATAGCAGATGCCTTTCCTCCCACACGTCAATTAATTTGCAAATGCACTCAGGTTGTAGAAATAATGAAGTGCTGAATGCTTCTCTATTGACAAGTTTTGCTGTCAGGAGGTGGATGCTGTGGGCGAGGTGCTAAAATCCGCTGCTTCTCCCTGCACGCCGAAGGAAAGACACGCCACACGAAACCTGGTCGACAGCTAACAGGGCACATCAATTATTTTATTTACTCCTCTCTCACTGGCACCAGAAGGAAGAAATCCTCCCCAAAAGGTTTTTATTGTATTTATCTAGGTATCTGTAACACACCGTTCACGGGGAGATGTGAGGTTTTGTGGAACGTTGCGTTATTTGAGGAGAAAAGGAGCGTTTGTCAAGTATTTTTCTACATGCTAAAAAACTGACATTAAAATTAAGGTTACAAATGAAGAATTCCGTAACTAGGAAATGCTTCATATTGCCTATCCAATCTAAATCAGGCTGCCTGTGCTAAAGATTCAGACTTTCATTATGTGCTTCTTTCCAGACCTCAAATTACCACAGTCTGCAGGATCACATGGATGAAGAGGCAGTTACTCAGCACCATTTTCACGCACAGAATGTTATTTGCAGGATCTCACACAATGCCCACACTTCTCCTCTCAGATGTCTTCCATCATATTTTCCTGCTTTATCTTGCTTCTTTACAAATACTGTTAAATTTACCTTCACAATTCTTATTCCACTCATGCTGGGTGTGGATCCGAGGAATCTCCGACTTTTAAGAACACTAAATGTTTTTACTACTTACTATGTTTGTAGTAGAGTTTCCACAGATAATAATTGCAGTCAGGTGCTTAGGAAGTCTTTGAAGCAGCCAGAAAAGGCTTTAAGCCAGGTCATGGCGAGGTTGGAATCTCTACCCCCTCTTCTATCACTTGAAATAAAGGATTAGTCAGTGGCAGTTCACTGGAACTTTCTGTCTTGACCAGCCACTAATTGGAAGTAAAGCACATCCTGCCAGCTGTTCTCTGAAAACAAGTTAAAAATGGAGATCCTCAACTTCCAAATGAAGTTCTAAGCTCTGGAGGACAGCATGTTTTCATGGATACAGACCCTTCTCGTTTTGGAGTCCTCAAATTAGAGGGCACAGAGTTAGTGAGCACAAAACAGAGAAAAAAAACAAAAACAAAAGAAAAAAAGAGTTGTTATAGTTAAGTGCCTGGACAGCTGGACTTGATCCTTTCCACAAGTTTCCTAGGAAATATTAAGTCAACTTAAAATAACTTTTGTGAATATTTAGTCTTGTCTCTTACCTCACTGAAGTTACCTCCATGTTTATAATTTAGCAAATGCAGCTAGAAAAAACAGAATATACGCACACTTTCAAGAGTCTTCCAAGGGAGGCAAGTGCCATACAATTCCTCTCCAACTCTTCCAGTGCTTAACTACCAGGAGTGTTTAAACCACCCACCTCAGCATTAGCCCAAATTAGTTAAACTTCTATTTTCAGTTACTCTTTTTAACTTTGTTTGCCATAATGAAAAACCCTCTTACCCACTTTCCCCCCATCAATAAAAATGTTGATGCAAAGTGAGCCATCCATTGCAAAGTGAGCCATCCGTTACCTTTTCTTTCTGAGGGAAATAAATTGAACTCGTCTGATCACACAGAAGGAGCACAGGAACCCAAATGCTTCTGCCCAGTTCTCACATCTCTCAACTAGAAAACCCTAAATTAATGGGGCATCTGAATGGTAACTAAGTGGTTTTACAATTAAAATTATGCTTAAAACCATTTTCAAGTGTTAATAACTGAAAATGTTATTAGTAGAGAGGTACTAAGAAGGTAAAGAAATTTGCTGTAAAAAATAGATGATTTTCTGCTTTTTAAAATATGCAATTTTCAGGCTGACCTTGTCCCTTTTAAATTTTTATAGCATCTTCAGTTCCAATTTGAGATTTTCATATGGGGTAGGCAAACCTTCTGATGTTCTGTATTAAATGCAAGACACCTCCCTGGCATGATCTGCAATATTAATAATATAACAGTACCAATTTCAGGAGCAGCACTGTAGCATCAACACATGCATACCTACAGGAAGCAAAATTTAACCATGTACAGCGTGGAAATCTTTAATATATCGCCAGAAGAAAGCAGTTCTGAGGCAGCTCAAACGTTGTTTGAGATTTCCTCTTTTGCCATTCCAACACGACCTTGTCACGCCTCACAAGGTAACACCAACGTAGCTGATGCAAGAAAACATATGCTTCTCTTTGCTGGGCCCAAAATAGGAACAGAGGGGAAGGAGAACAATATTCAGGGCCAAAGCCAGGCTTCTGAAGGCCAGACTTGCAGCTGTCACGGTTCTCAGCATAAAACGTCCCCACCCGCACGAGCCCTCCAGTGCTCCCACAGCTGACTGCCACAACACAACTGGGAACGTCCTGCCTGGAAATTATAAACACTAGAGAGTTGTTATTTAGCCAGGAATTTCCACTGCTGTTGTCAGAGAGTTTTAAGACTTTGAGACTGAGAGGGTTACACTTGCTGTGGGGCACAGTTAAAGCCATAGGAAAACATAAATTATTGGGTTTTATGGATTTCAAAGGAGACTGACACATCTGACTTTCCATGCACTGGCTGTCTTGCAGGCACTCTTCAATAACCCAATTACCACTTAAATGTCTCCCACCTAACCACACACATTTCAGATTCTCATCTAAATCTGGACTTAATTATTTCTACATCTTGATAATCACTAAAAAAATCCTACCAGCTCAAAACCCAGCAGTTTATCAGGACCCCAGTTCAAGGTACGAAGTAAACAGACATTCCTCTCACTGCTTTGTGGACTTCATTATTAATGAAGTAAAATTTGCAGACATCAACCTATTGCTTCAGGTGGCCACCATCAGAAAAATAAATAGAAATGTGACTGGTCAAAGTAACTCCTCCTCCTCCAGCAGGTCTGAGTTGGCCAGAAGCAAACTCCCTGTGGAGCATGGTGCCCATCCTGCAGTACCATGGGTGCAGAATATCAGAGAACTACTGAAAAGGACTAGTTTAGCTTGAATGGTGACTTGAGAATGTAAAAACATATTATACATATAAAGAAAAAAACAATCCCAACCTGTGTATTTCTGGTCTTGAAGACAGACAAGGAAATAATATTTAAAAACCCGACCCTGTTGTTACGTTACAGTGGGAATTTTACATTACAAATACAACTTTGAAACAGGCACAAGCTGATCAATGTTAAGTTTTCCGAAACCATCCTTAAAACCTTCAGCAGTGCTTGTACTGACAGACCCAAAAAGGATCTTTCTGTATGAGCTCATCCCGCCAGCAGTATGACAAACTGGTGTTGCATTTAAGGAAACTGGGGCGGGGGGGAAGCAAAATACTGCTTTTTGCAAAGCATGATTTTTTAACTTGTTTCTATCGCTTCTCCAGCTACAAAATCCTTTTGTAAATGAGGACACTACCTACCTCCCAAAGTTCATTTTATCAAGCCAATAATTCAGCAACTCGAAGGGCTGACAATTCACCCAACTATAGTTTCTGCCTGAGGCGTTAACAAAAAAAATAAAAGAGCAAGGAAAACTTAAAAAATCCTGCTGGAGAGCTGAAGCCTTTGCTGCTGGCACACTGAACAAACAGGAACAATTGAAAGCTATGGAGCAGTTAGTAATTTATACTACTGAGCCTAATGCCTGGACAGTAAGGAAAACAGATGGCTCTGCAATATGGAGATGGCTCCATGAAAAGCAATCGGCACAGGGATGCTGCAATGGCACAGTAGCAATGGTTTGCCTGGTTGTAACAGTCACAGCAAACTGAGCTGCACCATTTCAGAGGACAAAACAAAGGAAAAGTAAATGAGAGCAGAACAAAACAGAAGTTCTTATACAGTTGGTTGATATTCCATGACAAAGCGTGGGCTCGTTCGGAGTTTTTCTGACAGTCCTGCTCAGTTCTGTGCAAATAAACGAGCTCAACCCAGCGGGCAGGAGCAGCTTCCTGTCCCGGCCCCCTCCCAGGAATTCTGCATCACACCAAACGTCTCTGAACGTCAGCTATTTAGCTCTACTTTTAGCTCTGCTTTAAATAAAAGTGTGTGGAGTGAAGGCTGCATAATGAGGGCTCAACACCATGGAGATGGCACAGACTGCACTGGGCAGCATCACCAAGCTGAGGGGGTTTAGTTTTGGGGTTTGTTTCTGGCAGAATTATTTCATTTGTGGAACAAAACCAAAATTGGCAAAAGGAAGTTCCCGACTACGTGTCGGAGCAGTCAAGCAGCTTGTTTGGAACGGAAGGCCTGTTTCAACCCTGAGGACATGCCCAGAGGCAATGGCAGAGCACACATGAAGAGCAGGTGAAGGACTTCCTGACAAACACATAAAGACCTCAAAATAATCTTCTGGAAGTATTACAATTCAAGGCCATCGTGACTAAGCAATATACCTGTCATGCAAGGACTATAATCTGAAAATCTAACCTGAAACTTTTCAGAAAGGCCAAATCATTATAAACCCTTTGACCACAGGAACCTCTTAAAATAAATATATACTCACTGTGGAATCAGAGCAAAGGTGAAAACCTCAGTTTAAAGCTAAGCATAAGATTCTTCTTCCTCTGCAAGTTTCCTGTGATAAACCAGGTTGTTTAAAGGGCAAGCTCAGTAGATGGAGTTAACAGAGGAAATATTGCCCTGCACACCCTGACAGGTGATGCTACTCAGCTATAGATTATGCTGACACATTCCTGTTTTACTTACAAGATTATTTTAATTTCAAAAAAAAAAAAAGTCCATTAAAACAAGTGTTTGACTGTAGAATATGTCCATTATTTTTCTTACATCAAAACTCACTGACACAATTGCTGATGCTGGTAAAAGGCACTGGAAACCAAAACCCTCAGCAGAGTCTGACAATACGGTTTAGAGCCAGGGAATTTTCAGCAAAGCATCACCCCCCCACACCATGCTTCTGTCAAGTATTCTTCACATCCAAAACTTCCATAGTTCAGGAATTTGAGTAAAGAAATCTCCAGGTATTGTTTACTCAATGACATCACCTATCAGTGTTTCCTGAAATCTAAATGTTTCCTTAGGAGGCTGCAACAACTTCTGGGATGCAAATTTCAACAGAAATCCCAATGAAGGTGAGAAAAGTGTGATTTGTAGTGAGGAAAGACACCAACACATAAACGTTGTTACAGATTACAACTGGTGGCAACTGGAGTTGAAAAAAAAAAAAAACAAACAGAATAAATTGGACTGAAACAGCTCCAAAGTGCAGGGTCAGTGCTCTGTCTGAATGCTGATGGAGGTGGAAGCTCTGTATTGCTCTTTAAAGTAATTATCAAGTAGGAAATTAAAGCAAGGTCTTTTTAAGGAAGATGACTTCAGATACGTTCCTCTTTTTCCAGACTTAAGACTGAGACACTGTGCAACAAGAATTAGAACAGAAGCTGCATGTACAGTCCCAGCATCCTCCTGCCAGGACTGCTGCTCCTGGCATCGCTCTTCAAGAAAGCAAACTATTGATTGATTAAACACCTACTTTATTTAAATACTCTTGATAATAAAGGGATTTTTCTTCCCCTTTTCTAATGGTTACTTTATACTGGCAACTGATGGATCCTGTATTCAAGTGTTTTAATTCCAAACAGCAATCTGCTGCATCAATTACCAAAGTGAAGAAAGAAGGGATACAGAGCCCTGGGCTTTGCAGGGAAAACAAGAGGGAGAAAAAGCACACAGTTTGCATGACACTAACAATCCTACTGACAGGTTTTTCTGACTTTGCAAACTTCCTTTCACTCAAAAGCATTCTTTTATAACCTGACAATTCCCTGTAGCCTGGAAACTTCATGAACATGTCATGTATTCTTGTTTTCAACCTCTTTGAAGTCCCTGCAAGAATCTTTCTAACCTACTGATCAGGATGACATGCAACCACAGACAGGAGATGAATAACTGCATTTGCAGTAGCCTGCTCAAACTATTTCTGCCCTTTCCAAGATTCATTGTTTCCCTACAAACCCTTTTAAGGAAGACAAAAAACATCAACAAGGGTTAAAACAATAAATAGATTTAATGACTTGCAAGAAAAGAAAAACCAAATCATTCACTCAAGGCACTGTTTAACTTCATCAGCCACTGGGAAAACCACAAAGGGTGTGCTGCTACTCCTGTTTGATCATGCAAGTCTCTGAAAACTTTCCCTGGTCCATTATTTATTTAAAAAAAATTTCTTTCCATATTTACCATAAGAGTAGTGAACAGGAGACATTAGTTTTCCAGACTTCACACAGTGGCTGACAAAGCAAAACAAAGACTGAATTTAGGCAGCCATCAGAGCAAGAATCTCTGAAAAAGGCCACCTTAAATAAATGCACAGTAAATGCCTCCTCAGCCCACTGAAGCAGAGCCTTCAGCCACTGCTCTGTGTCCGTGTCTACTTTAAAAGCAGGTCATGGATGCTTAAAGAAAAGCCACAGACTCTGATTTCCATCCATCTGGGAATTGCTACATTTTGCAAGTTAGCACATATGAAAATGCACTAAGGACAGTACTCTCTGAGTTAATTTAGACTCAGGGAGTTCTACTACAAATAACCTTTGTAAAACACTTAACATGCCCTACAACGGATATTTTGGGGCAAAGTGACTCTAAAGAGAATAATCTCTCCATGTACTGCTAACGCAACAAACCCCTTACCATAGCCTGATCATCAGCAAATATGCATTTACCAGCCACAAAAGATCAGAGTTACTTTGAAATTTGTTTGAAGATCAGCTAAAAGCATTTGCAATGCTGTATTCTCTGATTCAGGAACAGTTCTCATGCCATTAAGTCTATTCCATTTTAAACGCTTTTTCTCCTGTTATTCTAGGGAAGATCCACACAGAAGGACAAGTTTATCAGTACAGGAAAAGGGCAAAACTTTGTGAACAAAGTCCTGTCAAATGAATACAGCAATAACATGGTTCGCAAGGGAACAAACTTGAAGAATAATGAGTTTTGTTTTGCTACCTTAAATTAAATCTTTTCCCCCACATCCACCTCTTTCTCATTTCAGGACTCTTTTACTTTGCAGGGAAAATTGACTGTATCTGAGCAGGTCAATGCTCTGTGTCCCTGCTGCTTTTAATTCATGCAACCTCCTATGGCAAAGCAGTTGTTTCTGCTTCACACGAAATTTCTTCCCCTCTCTATGCAGATATTGTTGCCTATTACATGGAAATATGACTTTGAAACACCACGTTTACAAACAGATCATTCCAAAGCTGCCTGGTCTCTATGGACATCTGTGTAATACCAAGATGGAGCATAAAACATGTCTAGTGAGATGTTCTTTTGAAGGTCTGCCCCCACGAAGGGGGTTATGCTGACTGTCTTTTCCACTTGTGCTCACTTTGAACGGACCAAATCATCCCTTGGATGCATCAACTCATGCAACTGAGTGGATCATCTAACGAGACAGCCAGGCTGCAGCTTTCCTCACAGCTTTTCCCTGGAAGAGACAGTAGTTCCTTCCACATCTGTAGGGTATAGTGGGCGACTCCTCTCTGCTTCAGCTCTTCCAGAGGGAAAGTATTGGCCTGGAGGAAATAACAACTAACAGGCTCCCTCATCGACAGCAGAAAGCGAGCGCATTGACTTGTGCCCTTTATGTATTGATGCTCTGGCTGAGTAAATTAAGATGTACAAGGGAAAAGCAAAGAGCACCAGAAGCGGGTACACGACCCAGAAAAGCACAGTAGCAATTTTATATCTTCTTCCATCTTCCTGAAATGTGATTACAGTTGACCTTTAAATCTAGTGGATCAACCAATCGATTCTGCTGGAACAACCCTGTAGATGTGATCTAAGAGAATGCCCACACTTAAAAACCTTCCCGGGCTTGCCTGGCATAGTCATTTTATTTTGTTGTAAAAGTTACCAAGATTTGTCTGAATTGATTTTACTTGCAAGAAAAACACACCAGCAAAACTGCAGCATCAGCAGACACTAAAGGTCTTCGACTCTTGCAGGATGAATGCAATATCAATAGTTATTAGGATGTATTCATACAAGGCACACAAGAGGAATGAAAAGAAGATGGTAGTAATCTCACTTAATCCTAATGCAGCCCCAAGTTAGGTTCTTTAGACTGTGGGAAAAAAAACAAATACAAGGAAAACTATGAACACTCCAAGGTATTTGCCAGGCAAAACACTGAATTTGGAATGGAAAACATATTTAACAGCTCTTTAGGAAGTAAAGCTTTCATGTGGTGTTGGATGTTAGTTCTATTTCAGCTGATAAATTGTGCTTTAACAAATAACCCAAGAGACCTGAGGATGATAATTGTCCATAGTGGGCTTGGAAGTGAGGATCAGCAAACACCTGTGACCCTACTCGTGTGCAGCATCTCTGATTTCTCAGAGAGCACAACCCTTATTTTATAATTATTATATATTTTATAGATGGAAAACAAAGATGTGCACAACAAAGTGACTTGTGAAACCTCATCCAGCAAGCTAAGGGCAGAGGAAAGAAGAGGATGTACAACTCCAGAGTCCCTCCAGTCCCATTACAAACTTGGCATCACTGCCTGAAACCTTCATCCTACCCATCAGAAGCGTTTTGAGCAGTCTAGATCATACACTTGTGTTCAGAGTCATCTGGATAGCAAGTTCTTTTAATCAGAAAGTCATTAACTTCCCTCTATATTACATGCCAGGGTGCCCAAAAGAACCAGAAAATTGGAGATGAAAGGTCAGATTTTGTTTTAAGTTCTCTTGGGCCTGATACAGACTTGATCAGCTCTGTGATCTATGAAATTTCTACAAACAGCTTTGGAAAAGGCACCAAGACAGTGCAGCCAACTCAAAAAAAAAAAAAAAAAAGAGATGTCACTGAGCAAACTGAAAATGCTACACTGAAAATTCTGAAAATACCAGATTTGACTCCAGAGTAAAACCAAAGCATAAGGCAAAGCAGAGAACTTGTTAAGTCTGAGTGCAGAGACAACTGCAGAGAAGACTCTAAATAGAACCCAACTGAAAGCAGATGGGTAGGGCAGGGAACATTAGAATCAAAATCTAACTAATGGTAAAACACACAGGGATGTTTTTTCTTAAAAGAGAAACACATATCCACCCTCACTGAGGGATAACCTCGGAGGGAGGAGGAGCCATTATCCTTTTAACTGCAGCTTGTTTGATATCTGAATGAAGAATTCTTTTTCCATAAAGAAAAGCCAACATCTGAAGTGAGGTAGAGCCCAGTAACACCGCAGTAGTTGAGAAATGTCATGATTTCCATCAAAAAACTGTTTTGCAGAGATCAGGAACAGCTGTTTCAAACCGAATTAGACTAAAACTGGAAACAAGCTGTCAAAACCCAAAAAAATATATTTTATACATAAAGGAATGTATTTGATTCAGCTGTTTTACCACGGTGGTCAGCCAAAAGAGAGAAATAAAGTAACATTCTGAGATCCAGACGTTGTCACAGAGACTCTCTCATTTTAACACTCTTCATGTAGATTTATTCCTTTGAGCATTTGGAATAGGAAAAATGTCAAACAGCTCATATCACAGATTCTTGAATATTTTCAAACCATGGGCAGTTTAAAACAGTTTAAAGACACCTGAGGACTCTTTCTGCTCCAGTCCACATTCTCTGCATCTTCTGTAGCAGTAACAGGCTAGTGCAATAAGCAAAATACACTCAATTGCTGTTGACATGAAGAGATTAAAATAATTCACTTTAACCCACCACTTGTGGCTAACAGCACATGCATCCAGCTCCTTTTGTGCATGCTTGCAGATCCTGGGAGCCTTTTAGTGGGTATTTTCAATATTGATTTCCACGGGAATTGCAGTTTCATATAATGAGAAGTAAATACATGCATTTAAGAATACACTGTAAAATGTCACCTCTAGATACAACTCCCTTGTGTCTAATGGCCCGGGCAGTACACAAAGCACCTCTAATATTGGGCCACTGCCACTTAGAGAAGCTTAGAAAATCCAGATACAACAGCCAAATGAATCAAAACTGGTGCTGGCTTTGAATAGAACTATTTGTTCCAAAGCACAACTCTAAACATCAAAGACCCCTCTGATTTTATTACATGTAAGATGTAGCCATCAGAACCTACTTTCCAACCAAGTCTGAAGTAATCTTGAAAATATCCTTAGCATTTCAACATGGTCATTACTTCTCATAACCATGATATGTATTAATTCAAACTAATAAGGATATTAGTTATTATTGTCAGCTTGTCAGTACACGGGCTTTGGAAGAAGAGGTGTCTGGGAACAAGCCAATTAATGGGTTTATTAAAAAAAATGTACACTCCAAGAAATGCATTTTTAACTCACTGAAACAACAGGCAAGTGTGCAACTGCAGCCATGGGCAATTCAACTTTCAGATTACTCACACAGTCTGGTTTTAGGTATTTAACCTGAGTTCTCAGCACACTCAGTGGAGCTCCAAAGCCTGACTGAATGCTTCCCACTAAGCCAAGAACCTTATAAAAGAGCACACAACAAGGTAATGCTGCTCAGGATACAGAAACTTTTGATCTTTCTCTGTAAAGATCAAAAATGTGAAAGACTAGCACCTGGTAGAATCAATCAGCTTTCATTAAATCTGCTTTCACTAATTCAGAGGACATCTTTTTCTAGGTATACTGTAACTGAACAAATGTCAGTAGCCAAGAGATTTTATTCATGGTTTTTGTTTCCTCTGCAAGTGGCAGCTTTACATTCAGGCATTTAAAATTAGATTAAATGAACTGTTATACGTTCCTGGGCTAATCTTGTATCAGCAAAGGAAGTGATAACATGTACTGGTACGTCACCTTTATTTCCAGAACTTCAGGATTTTACAGCTCTAGCAGATTTAAATGCTAGCTCATACCAAGAGATAAACCAGTTAGGAGTTAGTAGTCAAGTAGCTCTGAGTGCAGTGTTCATATTCTGATCTCTCTTTTACTGTCAACCCCCAAACCTGCCCAACCATGGCACTACTGAGATTCCAGGAGAGCCAAGACATGTTTCTGAAACTACTCAAGAAGCCTGACAGTCACACACAGAGTCACCAGGCTCAGTCCAGTAATGGTCCTGATGTCCTGGTCTATAATTTCTTACTCAAATTCTTCAACTGTCACAGCATCAGAGCCACAAAACACCACCACTCCTCCAGGGCAGGATTATTCTTCCCTCCCAGGAAAATAAAAATTGGTTTTCAATGACCCCCAAGAGGGAAGAGATTTCAAGGATCACCACAGACCCTCTGGGTTACCCACCTCCAACATCACACACTCAGTATTAACTGCTGAGTATAAAACTGCTGCCACATTTTTCCCAAATGTACACTTCCACAAAGCAGCGGCCAAACCAGTGGGCAGAACTGCACTTTTGATTACAAACAGCTCCTTACACAGACTACTCTCAATTTTACTTGCTTTTAGGCCATCTCTTTGTTTTGCAGCCCAATTACCAACAGCATCTGATTAAGAGACAACGGGGGAAGAACTGAGTATTGCTTATATGCAATTCAAACAATTAAATCACTCTGTGAACTGTCTGAGGGGGGCAACTTCAATAACTTCAAAAGAGAACTCCGAAGAAGAACAGAGATGAGCAAAGCTCTGCATTAAAAAAAAAACAAAAAAACAAACAAAAACCAAATAACAGTCACACAAAAAGATCTGAAAACAACAAAAGTAGAGAGCAACAGGGTGACATCATTAAATTTTCCATTTTATTTGATTTCCTCTAGAAGCTACACAACCATCTTTTCCATATAAAGAATATCAGTGGGATGCTTATCACCTGCATCCGTTATTTTATATTAGTGTTCGTATTCTCTGAATGCCCTTCACATGAAGGTTACTGAATGCTTTACAAACATCTTTAATTTGCCTCAAAGAAACGAGACAGAACTTTGAGTCTCTGAGAAAACAATCCTTTGTGCTTTCAGGGTGGCCACCATCCAAGAGATGGTGAGGCTTTCAGCAGCAGCAGAGTCAGTCTGAGGCACCCGCAGCTGGGGTAGCAGCAAACTGCAAATTCAAAGGAATGCTGGGGCCGAGGCTTTCTCACAACTCTCTCCTTCTGCAGTCCTACATATTCATCAATTAATCCTCAGAAAACATGGATTTCCAGCTGTACTTTGTCGTATTCCTCAGCTAATCTAATGGCTGTACCAGGAGTTACTCACCTACAGCCCACGTTTCTGGGGCTGTGCCTGGCTTAGCTTGACTCAAAATCCACCAAAACAAAGCAATGCAGTTTTAACCAATTTGGCTTGATGATCACGTCATACAGTGATCACTGTCACACAAATTACAGAACTGAGCCATCCAGCGTGACCTGTGTGAAGAGTCCTTGCAGAGGGAAAAAAAGAGTCAGAGGAGGAAGAAGCAGGAGTTGGGCAGTAGTGTTTTGGTTAAAACAGAGCCACATCAATCATTTCCATCCTGAAATAGGCTAACAGCTAGAACATTAATACCTATCAAAGAAACAGGGAAAAAAAACCCCACTCATTAGCAAATAAAGGTGTTGCAAAGCATTAAATAATTCCCACTAGCTGACAAGGGGGCTGTGATTTATAATAGTGTGTATTGATAGATCACTTCCCATAATTAGGAAAAGTGAGACTGGTACTGCTTACAGCATTATTTTGATCAGAGCCTTGAAAAATACTGCTGAATAATAACAAACACCAGGCACAGCAACAGAAAATCACCATATCATGCTCTCAAACTGCTTCACATTCGAAACAAAACTCAGTAAGAATAGCAAATTCTGTTTGGACACATAGAACCTTACTTTACAATAGCAGCCTGGTATGAATTATTACTATGATAACTCTGGGAAGATCACAGACACAAAACATTCAAACCATGTAGCAGACAAGTCAGAATCAAAGGCTAATTACTTCTCATTTTTTTAAGCAACAAGTTACTCATCCCCGCTCTTGTCTTCCTGAAGTAACAAACTAACCTCAGCCTACTAAAATATCGAAGAAATTCAACTCATCTCTCTACTGGCACAAGGCAGAATGTGGCAAATTCTCCCCTGCCATAGCATCTTTCTGCAGTGCACAGAAAAAAAGACACTTTAACTCCCTTTCATTCAGATTATTAGATGGCAAAACCACTTTTACAGCTAGACAGGGTAGCAATAAAATAGTTGTAATAGCACTGGGTCGGACTTTTGTTCAAAACCAACAGAGGAATCAAAGGCAAAAAACCACAAGAGCCCAAGAACTGAAGATTCCAGGGATTCACAGCTGAGGAGGGAAGATGCATCCTCCAAAAAGAAGATGGACATAATTAATGTTCTCCATCCCTAATGCCACTCAGAAAAACTTCATGTCCCACCTTCTTCCTTCTCCAGTGTAGAAAATGTAGAGTACTGGAATTCCTGACTCTCCCCACTACTTCTGGTACAAACACTTTCTTTCTCACCACTGTAAATATCAAGGATAATTTGCACACCACCTGAATTTGCCATCCCTGCCATTGCTGGTCACTAAAATCAACCCTGCAATAATAAAAGTCAGTATTCTCCAGGCAGACAACTGAGCAGTAATTAATAACTGCAGCAGTTGGAAGCAGAGAGGTAACCACCTGTTTCCTAGTCATATTAAGGAAAAAATAAAATAAAAAAAAGAACATTAATGTAATTCTGAACAGCAAGGGCATTTCACCAAAACATTTGCCTAAAATCACACAGAATTAAGAGCCCATAAAGGGCATTTTTCCAGACTGCCAGGCAAACAACATTAGTCACTGGCTATATAACACTTGGCATCCACAAGGCATTTCTGTCCAAAGAACCCAATGCACTTGAGACACATTTAGACTAGAAGAAATAGGTTAAATATTATTATCCTATTTTATCTGCAAGAAAAATGAGGCACAGAAAAAAAACATGCATCCTGTTCAAGGTTACAACAGCAATTAATAAGAAAAGCAGGAATAGAATCCAAGTGGCCCAGCTCCTGTTTTGTGCCCAGTGTACAAGAAAACACCAGTTTGTGTATCATGCATTTCTCCAGTGACAGGAAGACAAACTCCCATGGCTTATCTGCACAGGAAAGGAGTCCACAGCTGGTAATCCCTACGAGCCTTTCCAATGCAGGTCCCTCTAGGAAGCACCAATTCTGCTCTTACAAAGCAGATTAAAATGTGCTTTTCAGTGTCCACCAGAGAAACCTTTGTAGGAACTTGTCACTTTGCTTCAATTCAAATCCTATTTTATATTTTCACTTGTTCCCTTCTGTGATCAAACCAAGGGATTTCGGTCAAACCCTTTCTTGAAGTAACATCTTTAGAGCTCACTGAGAATACCAGTGGCACCACTAACCTTCCCATTCCTATCCTGGCAAACGCAGGTGATCCCCAAAAGCCACCTCTAGAAGCACTGGGCAGAGAGATCCAGTTGCCATGGCCCAGTTCTCCTCAGTGCCACACGTCCATCACATGGAAAGAACATCTTTCCCAATTTGGGTGGATGAAATCTCAACAGAACGAGCCGGGTCTCCATGCAACAGGATGTCACGAAATCATAACGCTGCATTTTTGGAGAAAAAAGTCCTGAAAAGGACAAAATCTTGGCCATCTGCCTGAAATTCCAAAGCACTGCCAACACACTAATTCAGTTACATTGTCCATGCTACTGTAAAACGACATTAAATTCAAAATGCTTGAGCACATCCGAAATTCAAAATTAATGTTCCTTGGAATGAACACTTCCTTTTACAATCAAGATGAAGTAATTTTTTTTTTTCCTGTTCAACAGTGTTTCTCTACTATCATGGTTAACATTTAATGTCATTTATTGTCATTAAACTCAATATTTGTGTCTAATCAATACTAAGCTACCAAGGGCAGTCATAACAAGTCTGGACTTTCTCTACACACTCTATTGATTTCTTTTTTTTGAGTCCTACAACAAACACAATTTATACAAATAATTTATCAGGGAACACATCAAAATAATTTAATAAACAAAACCTATATATACCTTTTCTCTTCAGTCATGTGACAGAAAATCATTTTAACTCATTAATGGTAATCTTAACAGTTCGATTTTAAATTTATGTAGAAACAAGAGGAAGCTATGAAGCAACAAATTTAAATCCAAATATTTTTAGTGTATTTCCACATGCAGAGCAACAGTAATTTTTATTTCATTTTGTATTTGCCAGGATATTACTTTTAAATAAATTTATGACAGCTCCTGTTCACCCTGTTCCCTTGGAAAATTTATAATGCACAGATACTGTAAAGTTTATGCAAGTAGCCAAAATCATCTTCTCACAGATGAGTAAATTAAATAAGGTGATTTAAATCCTACTCCCCCAGAAAGTCATAAAGTTAGAAAAGTTGATTTTTTGCTTTCTGCTCAAAGCAGAAAACAGCCTTCCCAAACACACAGTTGTCATGCTTTGGAAGTACCACCTCATGAAGATAAAACGAGACCACCACCACTCACAGACATCTACACACACAGGTTCAAGAAGGGTTGGAATTGGAGTAAACACATGGACAAATGCAACTCTGAAAACAGCAGGGAAAACAACACTGCACTTCAGTGAAGTTAAAAATCGAGGAAAAAAATTCAAATAACATCACCTAGTCAAGATCACAAATGCTGTAACTTCTCCCCACTTCTACTGCTGTTAATAATATTATCTGAAAGTCTGGAAACAAATCCCTTCCTGCCAAGAGGAGGGGGAAAGGAAACACAACTTGCAGAAGAGCTTTTTCACTTGGGCAAGTGAGCTCTGCTAATGCTGCAACTCAGGGAAGACTAAGTTTGCTGCTTTCCAACAAACACAGTGTTTCTGCAGTCTGGTAGGAAGGGTAGTTCTGGAGCACTGGTTTGGGAGTTGATCCATTCTGCACACACCCTTCAAATAAACAAATAAAAGCAAACAGGCAAAAGACCTCTGCAGTGATTACAGCTCAAATGTTGGGCATGAACTGCTTGAGAGCAGCTCACCAAGAGAGTGGAAACCTTCCCATAAAAGCATTTGCCCTGCTCAGTGGACATACAACAGACTACTTTGTGTTCCACTGGAGCCAATGGAAGCACCTGAACAGACACTGCCTCGGGCACCCACCCGGCGAGGGCACGAAAAGCTTTGCCAAGGGCAGAGAGGATGCACCAGTGCAGACTGTGGGCAACAAACCACCTCACCAAGGCTGCAGATGAAAAACCACAGAGTTTAAACCACTCAGAGAATGAGTTCACGCTCCTGCATTCCAAAAATCTGCACCTACTCTGCACACCAGCATTATGCAGATGGACCGAGCAACCACAACAGCACAAGCCTCGTTAAATATTTTATATATGGAGAAATAGCTAATATTGGTTTAAAGTACTTTTTCCCCCCAGAAAACCTCCTTGTCGCCAAGTACTGAGAACAAATATCAACAAACACGCTGTTGCTTATTAAATGATGCTCTTATTCATGAGCTGATGGGCTCATCATGCATAAAATAAACAGCACCAGGAGCGGGCACTTGTCACAAAAATGTCCTGAAGAGCAAGAGAAGAGAGTTCTTCCAATGTCTGTCACAAATTCGAGGTCACATTTCTTTTTTTTTTTTTTAAAAAAAAAAGCCAAATCTTAATCAGTATTTCAGTCCAGTAAGTGACTTTTAAAGTATCCTTTAATCTAAACTTAGAGCTGATGCCTTTTCCCCATGGTGGTTTCCCTTGAATTCCAAGATAATGCAAGAAGCAGGCACCTGGTAACGAGGGATAAAGCAGTAGCACTGCAGAGCCAGTCCTGACTGTTCCAGGCAGTATCAGGCCATGCACACAAAAACCAGAAAGCCTTCTGACTGTTACTGTCAGCTCAGATTTCACTTGCTCAGATACAACAGTGTATTACCAAGAAAAAAAACTCAACAGTCGAGATGTACATAACTACTAAAACCAGAATTCAAGTACAATGGACTAAACAGAGACAGTCCACAAAAAAACACCTACTGCTATCTACAAACTGCCTGTCTTACCCATAATACTCTCTGCATTACCCTTGAAGAATGATAGCTCATTTTTATCTTATCTAATATTGTATCTTCAGCATTACATTAGAGGGCACATACAGATCCTTCTGGGAAACAGCACTTCAATTGTAATAAAGATAACCTCTTTTCTTAAATAAAATTGAAGACAAAGGGAAAAGAAATGTATCAAGTAGAGCTAAATACTGTTCCATGGCTACTGCATGTCTCCATGCACCCCACAGTCAGCCAAGTAATTCACTTCTATGATTTCTACTGGTACATAAAAGAAGTTCAAGCAAAGAAGAAAAACCACTTAGCTGCTGTTTGCAATAAAATAAACTTCCTATGTTTTCAGCTATAGTTTGGTGAGTGTTATTAAACACCTGGAAAAGGAAAGTTCCTTTACAGCTGCATGTGTATGTAATTAATGCATTTGACAAGCTGTTGTGTTCCCAAACAGCTGCTTCCATTATACTGACAACTTTACCATCTGCAAAACTATTGGGTAAACTACAGAAAGTAAATATCAGGAGAGCAGGTGCTAATAAATAACAAGCACTGCCAAGAAAACACACTTCTGGAAGGGAAGTTTTCATTTTCCCCACTGTACTTTTCCACGCTCCTGGAGCAGGTAAACTGAAGATACTCAGAATTGGAGGAACCAGTGCTGTGACTAACAGGAGCAGTAAAATAATGTTGAGGGCAAGCATCTGTGAAATCACAATTAAATGCAGCCCCTCTCTACTGCACTTAGCCAAAGAGGTCAGTAAATTTGCTCCTAAAAGTGGGTCTTCTCACAAGACATACCCAATCACAGGTACAGGTATTAATTGTGGTAAATAGAACAAGTTGATTAGTGTCAAGTCAGCCTAATCTCCTGTATTAACAGCCACATCTTAAACACATATTTTCCATTTATGTCTGTGACATCTTCATTTAACACCCAGCTCTTTAACCCAAAAACTTGCCAATGTATCTAAGATCAGAACAAAACTGGACATTTGCTGGACCCAACATCAAAACAAAGCTGCAAATATAAAGAAACAACCATTCTAACATCCTGTATCTCGTGAACCACAAGGAGCAATGATTAGTAAAGCCTCAGCCTAAATTTAAGAAAATAAAACTAAACAAGCTATTATTGTACGACCAATAAAAATAAGGCTCATACAGGTAGATATGATCCACCTCCAGATTTACAGAACTGCTTAAGTTTTAGGTTCATTCATACACTTTAAAAAAAAGAGTAAATTTGGTAGCACTATGCTTCAAAGAGGTTTATGTGGTTTATGGTATTGGGAAGGTTACTGTCACTATATTCTCCAAAAACTGGCTGAGACTCATCTCCAAAGCAGAAATACCAGGATAAGTGGCCCAGCTAAAAATCTCAGCTTTTAAACAGACTATAAAATAACTTTTGAAGTGCTAGGGGTATTTTGTTTGGTGTTTTGGTATTTGGGTAGGGTTTCTTTAACCATTTCAGGCCTCTGAATGTCCTTTCAATGTTAGACAAAAATAATGCAGCAAAGTGGAGGGTTTTTTAAATCCACAGTTCTATGAATAGTGCTTGCATACATTGTTCTCATGAGACAACCCAGTTATTATCAACCTTACTTATTATTGTTTTAAAAGTGACTTCTAACAGTCTCTTCACGTCTTAAACAGAATGCACTGAAACATGTAACACAAAGTCCATGTATTCATTTTCCCTGTATTTCCTGAATGTCCTTCTGGAATTGCAGCACAGCCCCAGAACTCTCCTCCACCTCTCCTCCCCTGGCAGCCATGGGGCCACTCCTGCCATCAGAAATGCATGAACAATCAAAGGGAGAGCAAAATGCCCTTATCTCAGCTCATCAAAAATACAAGCAGGCGAGCCACAAAGGGGTCACAAATTAAAAATTAAATGCAGGCAGACCTAAAGTGCATTGACACACCACCACTTCTAAACCCTCCCTGCAAAGCAACTGAAAACAAGACACGTAACAAGAACAGGAGGAGGCCAAAAGGAGTCACGAAATAACACTTATTCAAGGAGTGTCTTTGTGAGCAGCAATAAACAGGAGCATCACCAGAGTCTGTGCTGCTGATGGCAAACCCAGCAGCTCACACCCTGCCACAGGCAACACATCACCTGCAACTGAAACCTTCCCTTTAGCTGTCAAACAGAAATCAGAGACCAAAGAGATAAAAGAAAGAAAAAAAAAACCAACTGGCTTTCTCCTGCAACATTTCACTGTGTATATGAGTGCACAGGATACTGAAATCAGAATCCAGGATTACAAAAAATTCCTCTTCAAAGCTCCATAACACTCTAAGTTAATAAAAAACGACATCAGAACAGCTCTGTCAAAGCTATTTCATTACCGACCGAGTTTACTCTGATAATGACCTAGAGAAGTAATTAAATCCCTGAAGACTTAACTGCATTACAAGTTAGAAGTTTTCATACTTTTGTTTTTGCTGAAAGTAGCATATGAATTCTTTTTTTCTTCAGTGCCAATAATCTGCTGCTAACAGCAAGAAACACAAGCAAACATGAAGTATTTTCTCAATTTATAAATCCCTACTTAACAATCTTTCCTATCCTCCATTTTCCAATCAGACCAAATTCCTATAAATGCCAAATTCTGTTGATTTTAGAAGACTAACATATAGCTGTATTCTGAAACATGACTATACAAATATTATTGTGGTATTCATACAAACTTTACTGCAGTATTCTATTTTAAATCTGAACAATATTAGATTGGTTGGCTCAAGGTATAACAAGAATTTGCCTATGAAGTATTTGTGTACTTTCAAAGTCTTCCTGGCTCATGCATCCTGATAAATAATTTAAAGTGGAACTGTTTCTTTTAATGCTCTAAATATTTTCAGATTTATTACTCCTGCTGTCTTGCACAAGGGTATTAAAGGCTTCAAGATTTCTGATGATGAAGACTTCCCTGCATGATTCTTTCCTAGATTTTTCTAGGAAAATTCTAAAAGGATTCCTAGATCCATAACACCTAGTTTGGAGGTGACATAAACCGTTGATTCTCTGCTCTAAAATCCCACTGCCCTCTGCTACAGTGTTTACTGCCAGCTGCAAGGACACAATATACTTTTATATTATATCTATGTAAGATGTTAAACATGGAAAGCATTGTCTTTTTAACTATTGTTCTGCTTAGAAGTTTGAAAAACAAGGTCTCCTCTCAATTAAAACACCATTTTATCCTTGAAAGTATATTTAGGTAGATATTATGTTTCTCAACTTCATAAAAACTCAGCAAGTTTTTCGTAGTCTGCTGTGTCGCAAATCAAACGTTCTGTGGGAACACACAACTAAATTATGTCAATGTTACCTTATTGGACCATTTGTAGGCTTGAAGAAGTTGGCTGTAAAGAGGGGTTTTGTCCTGCACAGGGTCGAGGCTCAGGAGCCCACTGTTGTGCAGGGGGTGGTTCTCGGAGGGTTTCCCAACCAGGTTGCTCAGACGCTCCAGTTCACTGCAAGAAAACAGAACGGCATTTTTGAAGGTCAGGTCTGGGAATCTGAGCTGTACAATCCTCCTGCAGGGGCAGCCATCAAGCACCAACTCTATTTTAGAATCTAAGTGATACTAAATACCTCCCCAATTTGATTGAAAACATAATCACTCTCATCACCCAAACAATTCAAAGTTGTCTGTTAGTTGTGAATGAGCTTTTCTTCTAGGAGAGAAAGCACAAGTCAAGAGTCTTTGAAGACAACCTGGAAAGAGTCAGACTATGGCAGGTCCTGTTTATAACCCAGGGCATCTTCTGAGCAATGCAGACCCTCAGAAACTACCCAATTCTGACTTAAGCATTGCTTGCAGTAATCTTTTAACCATCAAGCAGGCTGATGGCTCATCATCTCATTAGAGAACTCCAAATTAACACTGTCCTCATATAAATACACTCAAGACCTGGTATCAGTCCTAAGCCAGGTGATGGTCCTGCAAAGTTTGTGATTACTCCAAGCACTTATCTGCATTCCAAGTTCTCAGGGCAAGGAAGAATCTCCTGACTCCCATAAGCAAGTTGTACATTTTCAGGTGTCCATAAAATACTCAACTGCAGCATAATAAGCACCATTTTCCCATGAAGCAACCTCACAGTGAAATGATCTATCATTGTTTCATATCTCATTTGTCAAACACAACATTTAATCATAACAGAAGTTAAGCCATTTTTAAAACTTGCATTAATCATCTGAGGAAGGAAGACTGGCCACTCTGCACAGATATAAAATGCAGTTTTTCAAGTGGCATGACTAATCAGGTGCCTTTCTTTTCGACTTCCAAATGTTACATCCTGGTCCGAACTTCAGAACTTCCACTAAATTAAAAGCAGGGCTTGAGCACTTCAAAGGGCAACTTCTGAAAATCTCTGTAAAGAAAAATCCCAAATATCTCCATTTGCATTTAATGAAGGTTACAAAAACAAACTCTAAAGATAAGGGAACTGACAGTAAAGAGACTTCCCTATTTTACTACCACAAAATTCTTCTTCATTAATCATCATTCCTACAAGTTTCCATGGCCTACTTTATTTCTAAGCCTCTGGTTCTGTGAACACTCACAAATCTGCTTAAAACTTCTTGTCAAAAGAATAAAGTAAATGTGAATAGCCATAATAACTGAGGATTTGCTGAACAGGGATCCCAGGCAATACTTCTATGGTGTAAAGGTCCACTGCTAGAATTGACTTCAGTGCACCTTGGAGTATTCCCTTACTAATTCATAGAATATCCTGAGCTGGAAGGGACCTACAAGGATCAAAGTCCAACTCCTGAATTGTTTGCAAACAAGATTTTGGAGTTTTAATAGATAATTGTTCAAAAAGCCCCAGAGTAAGACAAGAAGGATAACGAAAGGAACAGCTCAGCTTCCATGGAAGGAACCATGAAACCTCAACTTGGAAACTAAAAACCAAAGGGATAAACACAAGTTTCTAGAGCTGGGTACAACATCATTCGTGAGAATGGATATCTACCACCTTTTCCAAGAGAAGGGAAGGAGTGGGTAATGAATTATATCACCACAATCAGAACTAAAAATCAGCAAGGCCTACCAGCCAGCAAGAAACAAATTCTTGTACACAAACCCCCGAACACTGAATCCCTGGAGGCCAAAAAGATGTTTTGGGAAAGGGTGGTCAAGTGCTTGCCCTGCCCTCGGACACCTCCCTGGAAAATGCTGGTGGCTCCCAGGGGGATCCAGCCCAACCCAGCAGCCCAGTGGCAGGATCCACATGGACCATCACAGAATCCATCAGGTTGGAAAAGACCTCTATGATCACTGAATCCAAACCTAAACCTCACACTGCCAAGTCCGCCACTAAACCACGTCCCTAAACGTACATTTAGTACTCAGTTCCTGTCTTCAAAGGGAATTTCATTTAAAATGAACAATATTGTTGAATGAAACTGTGAACCAGCCTCTCTCTTCTGCCCATAACTTTCCTCCGTGTCTTCAGCCTCAGCAGTTTCTCTCTACTTAACACAAAACACACCTGCTGGCACCAAACAACTACACTTACCTGGGCTAACTTACCAACCTGACAAGTTTTGGTAGTAAAACGGTCACTCTTGAACCTCTTGGTTGCTACTGAATAAAGTGTCTGAATTTTTGGCAAAAAACGTCAAAAAACCAGAGAAAAATCTCCCTGCAACCGAACACCTCCACCTTGCCACCGCAACCCCACCGACAGCTCCCTCCTTAAAACGAGAACAAGAAACAGGCGAAGACCGCGAGGAATATTACGAGCATATTCAGCCCTTTGGGGACTCTGGAATGGAACACCACGAAGGGGTGACGCGCGCGATGTTGGGGGGAATAAACCGGAGCGTTTTCGCGTTTATTTGCCTACGAGCTTCCCCCGGGGAGTGTAAACGGCCCCGCCGGGCGCTGCGAGGGGCCGGGGCACCCCCGGGACCCCCTTCCCTGCCCACCGGGGGGAACCCGGTGCTCACCCCAGGTCGCGGCTGACGGAGTGCAGGCTCTCCTGGAAGGCGGCCATGAAGCCCTTCTCGCGGCCCTCCAGGGTCTCCTTGTTGCGCATCCCATCCTTGAGGCAGTCGAAGACCCTGGTGACGCTGGAGCGCAGCGCCTGGATGGCGGCGATGGCCTGGGAAAACGCCTCCAGGTTCACGCCGGGGCTCAGCGCCCCGTCCGCCATCTTGGCAACGGCCCCCGGCCGCGCCGGCGCGAGGGCGCGGGGCACGCTGGGAAATGTAGTCCGGGCGTGGCCGGGGCGGGGGCTCTCGGTGGCCAAAAGTCGCTTCTTTTAGAGCCTTTTATGCTCTTTCTCCAGCCTCAGGGGGTTCTCCGCCGCTGTGTCCACTGCTGGCCCGCCACGTCAAGAATCACAGAGTTGTCAAGGTTGGAAGAGACATTTAAGATCGTCAAGTCCAACAGTCCACCAGCACTATAACTGTAACCCCTAAATCACATCACCCAGTGCCAAATCCAGACACCCCAAATCATAGAATAGTAGCATCATAGAATTATAGAGCCACAAAATCATAGAATCAAACACTATCCTGAGTTGGAAGGGACACACAAGGATCATCGAGTACAACTCCTGGCCCTGCACAAGATGCCCCAACAATCCCACACTGTTCCTGAGAGCGTTGTCCAAACACTCCTTGAGCTCTGGCAGCCTTGGGGCTGTGCCCACTGCCCTGGGGAGCCTGTTCAGTGCCCAACCACCCTCTGGGGGAAGAACCTTTTCCTAGGATCCAACCTAAACCTCCCCTGCCACAGCCTCATGCCATTCCCTTGGGTCCTAACACTGGTCACCAGAGATTAGAGAATGTGAGGAAGCTGCAGACCATGATGAAGAATATATAGGGCATATTCCATCCTCTGGATGTTCTGTGGACCTGTAGGGCATTTCTCAGGCACAGAACCACAAACAAAACCATTTAGAATGGCAAGCAAGGTCTCTGCTCCCGCTGCAATGACTGTGCTGAGCTTGAAGCAGGTGAGAGCAGTTCCATCGTCATTATGTTCCTGGGAAGACTGAAGATGTAAAAGTTGGGCTCCATGTTACAGTTCCATTCTCAGAACTGGGGCTTGGAGCAACCTGGTCTAGGGAAGATGCCCCTGCCCATGGCAGGGGTTGGGATGAGATAATCTCTAAGGTTCTTTCCAGTCTGTGATTCTGTCTATATTTCAGTCATGATCACTTCTGAATCCAACAGGACCTAGACCAGGCCTTCATCACCCAACCTTTACGAAGCACTGTGAAGTTTGAGTGCTATCACATCACTAAACAGTTTGATTTTGTAGGAGCTGCTTGTGTTTCCGATGCCGCCGACAGCTCTTTTCACCCTCGGAGCGCAGCTAAAATAAATAGAGCTAAAGTAAATGAAGCGCTGCACAGGCCAATAGTCACTACACCCAGAGTAAACTGCAGCACAAGGATAGGCTTTTTGTTTTCTCAGCTTCTAAAGTAAATAACAACCTCTTTCATAAAGGCATTAATTAAACTCAGTAAGCAAAATCCACACAGATCCTTTAGGCAGAGGTGACTTTTTTTAGATGTAAAATGGAAATGAGTACGGCAAGGAACAGCTGAGATGTCAGTGGCCAAGTGAAGCGAGGCTTTGCCCTCCACTCAGTGACACTTTTCTGTCTGTCAAGCGACGGATTCTGAAAATTGCATCCAATCAATTAAATGTTCTCAGGCAACATGAGAGGTTATTGATAAGTGAAACCCTATTACTTAGCATGAAGAATGAGAAAATGAAAGGGCTGCGGTTCCTCTTCTCTTGAGCTTAGTGATGCTGTTGTATCTGAGCGCTGAGGCAAAGCAAACCTGGAAGCAATACATAAACAGTGAAATATAAAGCAGTGTACTTCAAAGGATCAGCAATGGACTGAGCACAATTAGTAAGGCAAATAGGAACAAGACAGGAATATTTCTTTATGTAAAAAAGCACTGAATCAAAGAATAGCAGCCAGAGCCAGAAAAGACAGGACTATCTCAGCCACACTGGCAACTTAAGCTGTTTATGGATCTATAATATTAGTTATTTTAAACATAAAATAACGTTCTTTGGACTATAATAGATTGGTCAAGAAAGTACTGTGTTATAAGGGAATACTTGCAGGCTGAGAGATCCTTCCTGCATTGCATTATTCTTTTTTCCTCTCGGTACAAGGTTTGGACTCTGGGTGCACATTGCAGATATCTGTAGCTTATTTTATATGTTATCACTTGGAAATGGGTGATTCTTTTCCATTTAAGATTTACTATTTTTTAACATTTATTTTCAGCTGTCAATATTTCATTTATTTTAATTATCTCCAAGATCCCTGTCATTGAGGTACCCAAATGAAGGAGTTCTGATTTTACGTCCTAGCTGGAAGGGTGAAAGGGTTTGACAGTTCTTTTACTATTTTTAAACTAACGACAAAACAGTGGCCTGAAAACAAATCCATAAATGTATAAGGAACCATTTGGAACTTGCCCCTATGGAACAAAGAGCACAGCACAGCTTTGCCTTAAAAACTCAAAGGAGGGCATTCACATTTTTTGCTCCAGGGATCTGCTTTTTCTTGCATAAATGAGGAACCAAGTTCCCCTAAACAGACAACAAGCAATTCAGAGCACTAAGAGCCCCATCGGCTCCGTGGGGAGTTAAGGCAGACTCTGCTTCAACACCTCAAGATAATGGCTGGAGAAGAGAGCAGGAGTTCCCATTCCTCTTGTTATTTCTCCTCCTGTTTTGCCACATCTGGAAGGAAAAGACTGCATAATTTGGTGTGCTCATTTGTAGGGCATCGCCATGCCTATGTTTCTCTCTTTTAGGCAATATTCCCTAACTGGCAGCCTGCCCAAATCAAGGCAGTATGCTGATTTAATTTCATTATACATTGGAAGTGGGCATTATGGATATAAAATATGTGGAACCAGGATATCTCCAAGGTACTGATAAAAGTCTTCTTGCCTTAAAATCATTAATAAAACATAGAAGCAAGAATCCAGCTGATGTTCAAAACATCCAAAAATCTTATTATCTGACAGCTGTTGAGTTTGGGCTCCTGCAAAATTATTGGAGTGGCTCAATATGGGCAAGAATCCACACCTGAGCAAGCACCAGAACTGGTATCTTTTATCCTCTCCACCAGAATTTCGAGGACCTAGTGATCTTCTTCCAAAAAAAGATCACATTTAAAGCACAGGGGGTATATCCACATTGCACAACTCAGGTGTTGTGCAGAGAGATGCAAACAGCAGCCCGGGAAGCAGCCTGCTGTTAGTTCAGCATCCTGACCAGGCTAATAAACCTGCCTCTCAGCCTTGCTAATTAGCTCTGGCAGACCCCTGTGCTAACACAGTGATGCTGCAGTTACCCCCATCACTGCTGCACTGTGCTGAGCAGATAGACTGAGATGGGAGAGGGGAGGCTGTGCTGAACTGCCAGTTCTGGATCTGTTCTATGGCTAAAGAGAGAATTTCATTTTGGGCGCTGTCAGTCTGGTAATGTACATAAGCTCTGAGCTCACTTGGAGAGAAAGAGGGGGAAAAAGTAACAACCCAACCTGGCAGCACACTCAGCAAGAGAAGTTCAGTTCCCTCCTCGAGCAGAAGCTTGGCTGGGGAGCGTGTAATTAAGATGAACCTTTCACAGCAAAGTATGTTATGGCAATTTTACTCAAATTGCAGCTCCTAAGAACCACGTGGGCTGTAATTAATCAGCAACATCAAAGCAAAGGGATGACTTCAGAATCCTTGCAGAGGTACTGTAAACAATTTGTTAGGGAAGAAAGTGCCCAATTAGAAATGCATTCTCATTTAAGAGAAATTAATTTTGTTGTCAGGAGAGACAATTAATGGTGACTATTGGGTTTCATAGCGAGTGCAGATAATCTCTCATGCCGTGTCTGAACAGGGCTCAATATTTGAAATAACTCACATCATAAGAAATTATCTTTATCTTCCTATGACATAGATAAATGCTGATATTTTTTTCTATGGCAAGCTGGACTGATATTCATCACCAGAGCCTCTTCATTTCTTTATACTTCATTGCTACATTTTCGACAGCACTTCAGATAAATACAGTAAACTGATTTTGTTGTTGTTCAAATAATTGTAATGCAATTGGTAAGATATTCTTGCTATTTTTACACTCCTATTAATTTCTTCCAGGTTTTCAGTCTTCAGTTAGCCACAGAGTTTACTACACTGTGCATTATTGAAGGAGAAGAGCAGCTGAGGGGTTATCGACTCATGTTTGGGGCTTCTGCCAAGAGAAGGGAATTAGTCCTGCCTCCTTTTAGAGAAGGTTGGAATGGCAAGACATTTTCTGATGTGGGGGAGACTTGCTCTTCAGTGCTATTTCTTTCCTATTGTTCCCTGAATGAGAATCCCCCACTATATCCAACAATAGTGAGCAAAAACCTTCTCTGAACACTCCTGCCAGAAGAACCAGTGAAACAATGAGCTGAGCTGACAATGATGTAGTTATCATCAGCTTTCCTGGGGGATGAATAGAGTCAGCTTCCTATTGTTTCATGCTCTCAGGCGACCAGGCTCACATTCGAAAAGGATCTTCCCCCACATCGTGGTGTGTGGAAACCAGACCTGGAGGCCTCCCAGGCCCCTTAGGGGATTTCTGTAACTGTAGGAACTACAATTTTCGGGCAGCTATTTGGTAATCCAGAGTGTTCTCTTTCGGTTTATGGTGATAAAGTGTCCCCATCACAGAGAGAAAATCCAGCACGTAACAGATTTGTCTGCAGAACCACTACAGGCTGGATGGATTATGACTCTTCGATTCCCTCTTGCCTGATGAAACTGGCACTCTTGATATGAATTTCAAGATAATTCAAAGAGATCTGCTGTTGGTTTGTGATGCTTCTGGAACTTCAGTCCCTGGAGATGTCAACTTAACACCTTATCCCAGCACCGAATTTACATGAGAAGTGTAAAGCAAAATACAAAAAGTAAACCCTGCCCAGCAAAACTCATGGTGCTATTTTATGCATGCAGACTTCTGTCCCAAAATATGTCAAATTTTACTTGCAAAAATAAAAGGCTGCTGTTTTATTCTGTATGTGTGCAATCTGCAGAGAACTCAGCCACTTCTTTTCTTTAAACATTCAGTGATCAAGTGGGGAATCTGATGTAAAACCGAATGGGAAGAAAGTACCATTATTTAAAGGCTACAGAGCTGCTTAAAATTAGAGCTGTGAAGGCATCAAAAAATACCAGAAATCACAGATGGTTTGCAGATAAATTCACATTGCATTTAGTCCACTCGACATCTAAAAAAAACCCCTATGCTTTTGCCTTGCTTTTCAGTCTATCTGTTGATGGCTGCTCAAAACAGACTTTCTTTAAATTGGGCTTTGAGTCGTGTTCTGTTGCCCTACACATTCAGATCCCAAAATCTGCACAAATATGTATTTTTAAATGAGGCAGTTAAAATTTAATATATTTTGCATATTTCCAAAAAGACAACTATCCTGAGCAGGTTAAATAAGACGTTGGCAGGGATGAAATAGTAGCAAGAACAGACAAGCAGTTCTGCAATATGCAAGTGACTGAGACAGAATGACCCAGTTGTTTCTTCTTGACTACACTGATGATTCTGCAGTATTAAGAGACAGTTAAACATTGTTTTCCCAATCCACAGACTGCAGGATCAGGCTTTTACATAATTCTGGGATATTTGTGTATTCTCTAATTTAACTAGTTAACGTCTATCTGCCTTTTTTAATGCCTGGGCTGTGTTTTCAAGTGTTCTGTCTTGTCCCCTGGGTTTTCTCTCTGATACTGGCTTGCTCTGGGGAAAATTCCGCTTCCATTATCACGAAAGATCAGGATTTGGCACAATCATTCCAGCCTCACTGCCTAGCAGCAGTCAGCAGAATTTGTTGAATGCATAATGCTCGATTCTCCTCCTTACCAGTCCCTTGCAGAGGTAGGATTTTGCAGCAGGCAGGGGGAAGCTTGAAGCACGATGGTTCTTCCATACCTGGTTGAGCACTTCCACTAGATATTGCTCTCCATTGAACAGGCACAGGGAAGTTTTAGATGGCAGTGTATCCACTGCTATGACAGTAAATATGATGGAGTTCAGGGTCCGATATATGGTATTTCTTCTTGCCAGGAGCAAAGTCTCACCTGCAGCTTGGAACAGCAGAGGCTGCTTTTCCCCCGGCTCATTAAAAAACCCCACGCAGTAACAATCTCTAAAACAAGTTCAAAGAGTTCTCAAGTCCCTGATTAGCAAATGTTACTCGTGAAAAGTGTAATCTCAGGACAATAAGGCCTGACATGAACCAGATTCAGGCATGTTTTTGGCAATCTTCAGCTTTATTCCTTCTAAATACAAATGCAGCATGCCAAGCAACCATCCTGCTAACTCCTGAGCTTAGCATTCCCCATTCCACCAGACACTTGCCAAGAGTCATTTGCTTCAGTACTTCTCACAAAAGCCAAGCTACTTCTCATAACTCTCCATCCTAATTAAGCTACTTGCTGGCTTTTATAATCACCTCTCCATACATCCATCAATCTCTGCAGGATATTTAACAGACGAAACTTGGCTGATTTCCCCTTAAAGCACCAGCCATTCTGAAACAACAAGGTCGTTTTCTTTACTCTTTGCTGCTTTTCTTGCAGGCCCTTTTTCTTTTCCAGCTGTCAAAAGGGGAGGCTAACAAAAAAAATAAACCTAGTCAAATATGCTTAAGGCTGAATCAGGGCATGGAAACCTGCAGTTTTCCAGACAAGCCAAGCATTTCTAGGAACTGCACAGATCAGTATTTTCTTTCAAACTGTTTCACACTCACTATTGTTCATCAATCCATCAAAGAGGACAGACAGCCATACTTTTTAACAGACATCTAGACAAAACAGGCAGAATAAAGCAAAGTTCTGGGACATTCAAAACTTCAGCATTTCAGAAATTCAGTACTTCATCTTGACCTTTATTCAGGAAAGAGGCTGAACTAAACTTGGAGTACATACAAAGGGAGTTTTCAATCGATAAGCCTTTCCACACCACTGCTGCCTTCTTCAAGACCCTGCTTTGGAATCTGCAGGGCAGCTAAACAGAACTAAGCTCACAGAGTCCAAGAACAAGAGAACATTTCCACTGCAGAGGGCTCCATGTGGAAGACACGTACCCAAAAACTGTACAGAGCATCCTAGAGTCACTCTGCATGGCATCAGGACCCGACTGGCATTGCTGAAAGTGCCACTGGACTGGGTTCACCCAGAAGCTTCTAATCCCTTAGACATTGTTATAGAAAACATCCTGCATGAGGGTTGTGGAAAAAAAAAGTTAACCAATTTGTTGTCAAAGGCAGCAGCATGTTTGTTGCTGTCTCATAAATGAGATAAAAGGGACATCGACACTTGGAGATAGTGGAGGTGCCAGATGATGTGGAAATAAATTGGCTTCAAATAAAAGCCCAGCTTGGTTTTGTCAGGACAGAACCCAGAGCACGTGCACACACAGTGGGGCCACAGACTCACCAGCACCCCCAGCCAGGGTCAGCCCGTCGGGGTCTGGCTCCACCAAGAGCTGCAGACCCAAAAGCAACACGGAGGGGTGTGAGCTGGAGGTGCCAGCCTGATGCCACCCTGGTGTGCCAGCTCACAGTGTCCACGGGATCAGGATGTTGGTGTGGGCAGCGGAGATGGAACAGATTGGATTTTTTCCAAAGGCTATTATCTGAAAAAGACTTTGCTTTATACTCAGGCCAATATGGTAAACTGCATCCAGTTAGCTCAGGGAAAGGTCAGACATATTTTAGAGCAAAGAAAGGCCATCTCTGGCAGGTGTATCCAATTCAGAGAGATATATTATCCCCAAAGGAACATGAGAAAAAAAAAATCCTTATTTACTTTATTTATGCATATCCCATTTACAGTTACGCTGGTGCATTCATGATATGGAACTGAGGAATGTTTTCAAACAGAATCCAGCCAGACTTTCCTAAACTGAGACATAGTTTGTCTAAACAGACAATCACTTCCTGGAATTTGCAGTTCTAATTCCATACTTCAGTATTTAAGGTCTCCAAAAAAGTGGCATCCATCTTCCCTCTTAACAAAAAAGAAAAAAAAAAGAAAGATTTTCCTTCTATCTAGAGATTATTTAGTGCTCTGTTATTGACACTGCTTCTATTGAAAGATTTATAGATAAAAATGCAGTGTATTCAAGTAGTGATCATTTTTCATCGTCACTTAGTGACAGAACAGCCTGTAGTCAATTCCAGCAGATTTATCTTCTCTATATTGATCTTTTGTGGGGCTGAGCCGTGTGCAGGGACCTGGCTTGTGTCGCTTCTGAGCTGCAGCAAGAAATGCAAAAGGAGTGGACAAGAGAGGTGCCAAGAGATTTTGTTTTCATTCTAAAGCTGTTTAATTAGTTCCCTCTAAGTGGTGAGACAAGCTGCTGGAAGATAACTTGTCTATAGATACCAGGCTCTTCTTGATGGACAAAGGGAACAGCACATAAATGTCATTTGCCTGTGTAGCTCAGCCTACAAGGTGTCCCAGAGCTGGGTTTGAGGCTTTGGATGCAAATGAAAACTTCAGATACCGGAGGGAGAGATGTTTTGTGAAAAGTAGGAACTGCCAGTCAGGTTCCTCAAGGAAACCTCCCATGACCTCCCGTGGAGAAGATGCTCTCTTGTGCTCTCGTGAGGATTCCCATCACATCATGGAAAGATTCTTTCAGCTTCTTGAAGACCAGAGAGAATGGAAAGTATTATCCTGAGGGCTTGGAGCACTCCAGCCTCTAAAGTTCTATGAGGAATTTTTCTACTTAAGACACAGGGATTAATTCTGGTCACCTTCAGAGTGAAGCTGAAGGGGGGAAAAAACCAGCAAAACATTTAGATGCAAGGTAGAACCTGCTTATTCTCAAGCAATACAATACTGGATCCCAGACTCTTGCCTCAGACACATCTACTATTTTAAACAGAGCCAGACTTCTATACATGCTCTTCTTCACTTAAGCCAAATCCGTCAGTAAATGCTGATACAGGGGCTGTGAATTTGATGGCTGAATAATGTTTGCAGGAACCCTTCAGAGACCAAGAAAGCTTTCTGCAGAAGCTGTCATGCACCTCCCTGATGGATCACCGCTCACAAACCATAAATGCATTTAATGTTGGGAGCAGGCAAGACCAGATCTCCGCCTTCCTACAGCCCCTGCTCTGCTAGGGAGCTAAAAGGTGCACGTGTGCTTGTTTGTCTTACCAGGTACTGGCTGAGATGTGATCCAGACACCTTTAAACGTCCTATATATCAGGTGTAAGTTTTGAATATAAGCTGGAAAAGAGGCATACAAAGAACCTGAGTGCATGAACAGACCAAGGCACCTCAGTGCTATTTGCAGCTTTCTCATCCAAGTGATGCCATTTATCCACAGTCCCCATGGTGTTTTGGGTCCATTTTTAAATATTACCCATATGGATTTGAAAAGGGAAAGGCAAGCACTGGCCATTGCCTGGATAAGGAGACCTGTTCTATTCCTTGTGGCTGGGGAGACCCAGCAGATTAATTCATAACAACAGCAAAAAGCCCCAAATTGTAATTGCAGGAACTACGTCAAGATGAAAATCACATCCTCTATTTTGCAGGCAGTGACTTAACCAAAACCAAGCAATCTATAAATATAAAACACGTATACACAGGTTCACCTGAAGTATGAACTTGATGATGTTCTAGCCTTTCCTGTTAAGCATGTGCTTCTCATGTTCATTTTCTAATCACTTCCATGAAGGTAGCCTTCTCCTACAGAGACCTAATCTTGCACTCCTCTGCAGCTACCTCCGACTCCCTCATCATTTCCTGATCCAAACTCCTGTGATTAATCATCTCTGAACAGGTTTATCAATCTGTTCCTGCACGCAGGAACATACATGTTCAGCAGATATTTCCTCTGTAACTTTTCCCTGCTACACTATTTTGGAGAACTGCTCCAAGCTGTGCCAGCTGACTCTTGCTATTTGCAGACATGGGAGATGGGATTCTAAACCATGAGGATTTGCCAAGGTAGCTATATGAGTATACTAGCAAAAGGATATTTCTCCTACTGTCAAATAAACTGTACTAGTAGAAGGACTTCTGCCTCAGCAGAAGGGTTTTGCTGATAGATAATTTCACCTCTTTCACTGCAAACCAATACAGCAGTGATAATGCAGCTTTTGACCAGGGTGAGTTGTTTTCTCCTCAATATTCACAGCTGCCAGGAAAAAGAATATGATCACTGTCTTAAGGTATAACAAGTGGCTCAATTTTGTCCCCAAAAATAACGTGCACTTTTGATCCATTCTGAATTCTTTCTCTTGGAAGGCTTTCCTGCACAGAGAACAACATTAAACAAATTAGCAAATTACTCTCTCTGCAAGAGCCAGGTCATATTTCACCATTAGAGAAGGAGTGTGATTGCGGTTGGGTGAAAATAAATCCACAGTAACACTATTTGCTATCATTCATGCCTCAACATTCCCTCTCAAAAATAGTTTCATTTTGTTATATTTAATGCTGAAGCATTACATCTTAAAATAATGCCAATAATTACAAATCTCACTGTTTTATTTTAGGCACTGTTCTCCCGGAGTGACAGAAGCACACAGATTGAAAATGTCACTGAGAGGATTGCTGGAAGAGAGGAAAAACACATCTAAGCTATGCCTAACTGGTAAAAAGGAAAGAAATGCTCTTTGGACACAGCAGCAAGGAGATAAAAAAAGTTTCTAATGCTTGTCATTTGCTTAAAGGCTGAACAGGATTCTGGGACAGTAAATGAAAGCACTGCAGTGTCGTGGGTTCGTGGTGTAATATTTTGGCCCTTGTGGGATGTTACACTGCAATATTGAAATGAAGGATCATCCTCTGAAGTCTGCAATCTGGTGCCCCTCTCTGGCTGTCAGACCCAATTCTAGGCAGAAGAAACCCAATAAAGCACATTGATCGAACTGTCTGATGTGTCAGTTAAAAAATAGCTCTTCATATGTAAACAAAAAACTATGCAGACCAAAAAAAAAAAAAAAATCTTCAAAAACCTCCTCTTCTTCAGGTTATTAAAGCTCTTTCTGTTGCTATACAATGAGAATCTTTGTATAAGTTTTATGAGCTCTATCACTGATCTATTCATTTTCTAATGCCTGAAAAATCACAGATCTTCTCTCGCCCATTGAATGAAAAAGCAAAGCCCTTTACAAGCCTATTAGGAAAACAATATTTACAACAAAGCACCAAGGAAAATATTCCCATTAAATTTTACAGCAATTTCCTTGGAAGAGTCCTTTCCACTGAGAACAGCTGGACTTAATTGCACATGAGCTGACTGAAGGAAGTACATCTGATTGCAGATGTAATAAAATTCATGCTTGACACCTTAATTTTTTTAATATATATTGGCCACCATCAAATCACTGCATTTGCTGGTTTGCAGGCTAAATCTATCAAAGTTCTGGCAGGAGAATAGACAGGGAATGGAAAAGCTTGTGGAGTCCTTCAAAGCTTGGTGCTTAAGACACAGCTTTTTAATGCTATTGATTCCTAACAATCAATACTTTTTTCAATAAGAAGGTCTCATATTACCCCTTTTCCCAACCACCCTTCACAATGAACTTACTTAGGATGAAAAAGCACTTAATGGTTTTCTTTTGAGGTAATTTTTTTCATGTTCATTGCAGTTTCTTCTTCCTTATAAAGTTCACCTTCCTCAGCCCTGCTGGTTGATACTTCATGGTTGTGGAGTTGGCTGACCAGATGTTTTCCAGTGTAACAACCTGCCACCAGGTTATAATTTGACCCAGAGGAGGTAATTTCTTTCAAATTAATGGCATTGTAACTACATCAACCTCTTGCCTTTAAGGTTATTTGCTTAGAATCTACCATAAAGGCACGTGCTACCATGTGCTTCTTCCTCATTCCTGTTGTATTTCTGTGGATAACTTAATTCTCAATGAGTTTCACGAACAAGGTTTTTAAATTTAATTAAATTTGAATAAAAGCGATAATTTCTGTTGGGAGTCTTATACAGTGACTTTTCAAAAAGTAGGGCTTGTCATCTCCTGTTGGCAGGTGCAGTTCTTCTGCATCATGAGGGTATGAAACTTGCTTAAAGAGAGAACTGTGCTCCCTTGGACCTGAGATTGCCCAGGAACTGGGTTGCATTGCTGATTAATTGCAGGCAAATTGCTTCTGCTGGAATGTATTGAGTGAACAGCAGCAACAGTGCTTGCCTGTAGAGCAGAAAGTTTAATAAGGATGGAATAAACACTAAATGCTACCTGAATCCTCCTGCAGTGGGAGTGTATAATCCCCTTCCCTCTTCAGTCCGTGATCTGGGAGTGTGGGATCATCATCCCACTCGCCACGTTGTTCCATTTTCTGCTGAAGAAAATGTTGGGACACTCTTCCAGTTCTCTCTTGTCTCCTGACCTAACAGGGTAGAAACACACAATTCTGTGAAAGGAAAACAGTTCTCTGAAGCTACTGATCAGGGCTCATTACAAATGGAGGCTGCTCCTCCTTCCTGGTTTTTATTTTTTTTTTTCAGACTAACACTGTGTGTGCCATCCCAGAACTTCAAAACCAACCTGCTGCTCCTCAGGTACTGGGCATGGCACTAATAAGACCTTCACATAAGGGATGCTGCAGAATCCATAAGAAGAAGCTCCACTTTTTAAAAGAAGGAACATTCACTGCTTGTTTCTGTAAGTGGCTGCTTAACCAGGCCTGCCAAACGTTGCACATATACACACAGCTGCATTTTAATCAACCACAAAATCACTCTGTAGCATAAGTAGTTACCCAGCTATGCCCACAAGAGCACAGGTAAGTAGCCTAGTAAATATTTAAACACCATTGTTGCACGGGATAGTAAACATTAATATTTAGTATAATATTTATTTACATTTATATCCTACGTTTAGAATAATATTATGTTTAAAGACAAGTATACATCCAAATGTTTGGTCTGGTAATACTACTCATAGACACCTGCTTAGCTAAGATACTTAAAACAGTGTCATGATGCAGGTAAGAAAAGGAAAGGATTAGTTTGTAAGATATATCCACATAACTATATGCATACTTAGTTTTATTTGTAAAGTAATTGTGCTATAAGAAAAAAATACAATGTACATACCAGAATCTCTGTGCAAGGTGCTAGATGTTGGGGTTTTAACATCAGACTTGTCACCTGGTAGGGAATGACCTTGAGGGGTTGCACACAAAAATGTTGGACTGGCACGAGGGCAGATTTCCAATGAACACAGCATGAAGTGCAAATATCACTCCCCCAAGGCACAGCCCCAAGCACAGCCAGATTTCATGCCTTTCTTATAGAGTAAAATGGAGGGTTTGGTGATTCTTTAGAGAAATGCAGGATGCAATCACTGCAGAGATAAAAATTCCTTACCAAAAGCCCTGGGAATGCACCAGCTCCCTGGCAGGGCTGCGACTCATCCTCCGAAAGGCTGGCTTTTGCCTCCATCTTGAAATAGAGGTGGCATACAGTTTGACACATTAATATTTATTGCATCTTGCAGTGCAGCAATAGTCCTACATCAGAGCTGAGTCTATTATGGAAAAGACCTGCATTATAGCAAGAGGTGGCCCTTTATAGGGATTTGGGTTTTCTGCCTGATAACACATTTTGGACTACAGAGTCTCTACATACATTGAAAATTTCCTCTTACCTTGCATATATGATGACACATCCTTTCTCTCCAGTTGAGGGCCTTCTAAAAGTGTTCCTTGAGTTCTGATTTTTTTTTCAATGAATTAAGTAAGGTTTCTTGCAAAATATGTATCCATATGTGGAGATGTGGGTGCTAGTTAGTGCCTTTTATATTGGACCCCTGACCAAAGCCACATTATCAGCTTGACCAGAATATTCTGTGCTGAAGTACAGCAGTCATCTTAGGACCAGTAAAGCACTAAAAAGCATTTAATCTCTATTTCACGGGCTTCAGATGGCCCATGTTTTTCAGGACTGGTTTCACAATGGCTCCACAATGACCTCAGGGAGATGTGGCGTGGCAGAGGGTCTGGTCTTAGGGGATACAAGTTGTCTGTTGTACAAACAACATTGTCACTGCTGATATCTCTGCCAGAAGGACCTCTGTGCAGCATTGGGGTTTGTTGCTTTTTTCCTTAGCATGCACTGCCTTTTTAGCAATATGCCTGCTGAATATTAACCACCCTAACGATCCCAGCGCAGCTCCACAGCACTGCCGCTGCCTTTGGTTCTGGCTGAAGTGATTTTCTGCTTTTGTAGCAGTTTCAGTAGAGGGGCCAAGGACTGGCAGAACTACAGCAGCTGAGCAACCTTCCTCTTCTTCACAGGCAGCTCACAGCCAGGCACCAGTGCTGACGCACAGGGCAAAGGGATGCTCAGTCCTCTCGGGCTTTTTTTGACAAGGGCATGTAGTGGTAGGACAAGGGGGAATGGCTTTAAGTTGGAAGAGGGTAAGTTTAGATTAGCTATTAAGAAGAAATTCTTTTCTGTGAGGTGGTGAGGCCCTGACACAGGTTGCCCAGAGAAGCTGTGGCTGCCCCATCCCTGGAAGTGTCCAAGGCCAGGTTGGACGGGGCTTGGAGAACCTGGGATAGTGGAAGGTGTCCCTGCCCATGGCAGGGGGTTGGAATGAGATGGTCTTTAAGGTCCCTTCCAACCCAAACCATTCTGTGACTCTGTGGTTCTATGACTTACAAGACCTCTGGGAGCAGCTGGCCTGGCTGACGTGGTGCCTGTGTTTGGATGCTCGTTGCTGCACAAAGACACTGCTCTTCCTTCTGCCTTCCAGCTTGGCTGGACTGCAGGGGATGAGGGAAGGATGTTCTGGGTCACAGAACCAGCATTTTTCTAGCAGGGTTGGGGTGGAGTGAGAGGCAGGGGGTGGTGGGGAGTGGGGGGATTGCCCCCAGCTGGAGTGTGAGAGAGAGGGGGAGTGCAATACACAGCAGGGAGGATTCACGGCATGGTGGGCAGGAGCAGGATAGAAAATGAGTGAGTAGGAGGCATCTGAAAGAGCACTAGGTGGTTTCTCAAATACTCATGGAGGATTCCCCCATGGGGATATACTGAGAAGTCAGATAAAAGGTGCAAAGACAGGTAGGAAAACACTTTTACCAGCAGCTTCTGTAAGAGCATGGGAAGACATGGCTTGTGTCAGACGTGGCCAAGAGGAAGGATGATGTTATCAGCACACAGCAGTAGAAACCACAGGATTGATTCTAGACCTGAATTTCATTTCTGTGGACGGATATGAGAGGCTGTATTTCATAGATGCTGCACAAAAAAAAAGCTGTACAATCTAAACTGGAGGTGAGGACAGGGTGGGAGAGGCAGGACAGATGAGGCACCATGGCAGGCATGAGAGAGGGATTGGCATGGCTCTGCTGAAGGAAAGCCTGCAGTGTTTGTGTTTTGGGAACACCAGAGGAACTTTCAATGACATGAAAGGGAACAGAAAATGTACCAGAGAGCTTGATATAGAGCAAGAAGGGGCTAGGAAAGTTGTCTAGGAATTTTGGAAGCCAACCAAAAAAAAAAATAGTCAAAAAACCAGAAGACCATCTGAAGTGTCTTTTCCGTGATTGGGAAATACTGAATTCATTGGGAAATACTGAAATACTGCCCTTGTGGAGATGAGCAGTTAGAAGGAACCACTGATAGTTTCCTGGAAGAATTAGTTATTCCAAGGTAGGGGGTGAAACCACAGTACCTTTGTCTCCAGAAGTGAGCAGATCTGGGAGCAGAAGAGGAAAGCTGAGCACAGAGGCATTGACACACAGACTGTAATCCTGCTGCTCAGATCCTTAAACTGCACCTGGAAGAGTTCAGGAAAAGCAGAGGCAGGAGGAACTAACCAAACTGATCCCTCCCATGTGCTGTCTGCATTTTACCACTTCAGGCAGTGCTGTTTCTGCCACCTCACCCAGCTGCAGACAGGACACGCTGCACCATCCAGGGGAACCAACCCATCGGAGTCCCTCCCAAAACAGGGTCTGCTTTCTCCCTGACCTGCCCCAGGCCTCCCTCTCCAGCACACTTCATTTTTCATTGACTGACTGGTAACATTGTGCCTGACTTCATTGAGAGGCTTTTAAAATCTTCATCTTTGCTATTAGTATTGATTAGCTTTGTCCTCTGAACAGGCTGGGGTTTTTTTTGTCTCCTGGCTTGTTGCATCATTAGGTTCTATATTATTCTTCAGGGTCCTTTCCATGGATTCATAAATGTGAATACAGTAGGGGACCAACCCTTGGAAGAGATGCCAATCTTCTGAACAACCCCCCCCAAGCCATCTTTCAGTGTTTAGGGAGACCACTCACAATGAGAAAGAGGATGAACAATCTGCATTATTCTGGGGAAAAAGATTAAAAAAATGAAAAGAAAAAGAGAGAGGGTAAGTTGCTCTTCTCCAGGGAGAGAATGAGTATTCATTCAGTGACTTAGTGAGCCAATGCACCAACTTCATCCCTGCAGCCAAGGGTTCTGAGCTTAAAAGTACAGGAGTAGTAATTAATAGTTTGCACTTATATAGCATTTTTGCAGATTAACCTCTCCACCAAAATTTCACCTAAATCTAAATGCAGCCATTTCTGGAGTGGAGAATAGTGGGTGTTTAATAATGCATAGCAACACCATGCAAGAACTCAAGTCAGGAATATTATACAGAAATAAAAATGCAGGGGCAACGTTCATAGTGAGAGAACTCGGCTACTCAGGCTGGAATTGCTTCGTGCTGTCCTGCTAATAACCTGCCCTACAAAGTTGTTGCTGAATTGTTAAAATATTACAAGAAGGTATTACAAGTACACTTCAGTTCCATATCTCATCTTACAGCCAGCATCTCCCAGAGCCTGGTGCCTCCAATCTAATACCCCTGCATTAATCCGATATCGATTCTGAGGAAACAGAGCTTCTGAACCACCCAAACAATGTTTTGCAGCACAGAAGGTTTCCATTGAGCTCTGTCCTCCAGCCACTGACCCAGCACTCCTGGTGGTTGTGAGAGCAGCAAATATCACATTGCTGATGCGGGTGCAGCCCATTGATTTGATGGTCTCATCCTCGTCCTCTGGGAATGCATCCATTGCACAATTCAGCCTGGATGTCACAGACGTACTGCAGGCAAGAGAGCTGCCTCAGAAACTGAGGAGAGTTATTCTGGTTTTTCTATTGCTAGAAAATGCTATCTGCCATCTCTGTTCCTCGTTCAAAGTCCCCAGTCCTCAGCAGTGTTTGGCATCAGTTGGTTGCTATGGAATGGGGGGTCAGGTGTCATTTTTAGCCTCTTCCTTGGGTGCTTTTGCCTTGTTTTTGACGTTCAGTTGCCTCCTCCACATCAGCTCAGTGCCTGTTACTGCAGGTCACGAGCTCCCCAGCAGCACAAGCCTTGGTCCTTTTGCCACAGTGGAGATGTCCTGTGACATCTGGAGCTGGAGATGTTGCTCATGTACAGTGAGTTCTGCTCATGGGAGAGGGAGAATATACTGTCGAGGGGGTGTTCGCTCATTAGCTGACCTCAGGTATTCCTTAATTGGACTCTGCTTCCCTCAAAATTCTCTCTTGAGAGTTGAGCTCTAATCAAATTAATTTGTCTCTTGGCCAGTGAGGAATAACAGTAAATCTGAAGTCCCTGAAGGCTTATGGAAATTGGCCCACATGAACGATATAATTTTTAAACATGAAGGAGAAAACGGATTTGCAAAGGAAGTTTCTCTGGCAAAACAAGCTATAGCAGAGAGCACAGCAAAAGGGGGAAAATAGTCTGGAGAATACTGCAACACAGCTGGAATACAAGGGTTTTGTCTGAAAAAAAGCACTCTCTTGTATTTTACCAGAAAGGCGTTTCACTCTGAAAATGAAATCCAGACAGGATGTTACTGATGGTCCACATCTTGTTTTCAATAAATGATGAACCTTCATGTCCCATGAAATATGAAAGTAGAAAGCTGCATTTCTATTATATTCAGCAAAGGTGTGGGGTTTTTTTTCCCCCCTTTGTTTAAATATATTCATTATCAAAGGTATAGTGCCCTTGAGAAGCTGAGGCTGTTGCTTGTATTGCTGTGCAAGGAATTTGAGATACTTACTAAAGTTTTTACGAACAATGATGCAGAGATGGGTGACGTGTCTTTCAAGACCCCAGATCCATCTATCCAGAGCTGACACTTAAGCTGTAGAGAGACATCCTTGTCAAACTACTTACATATTGCATATACAATGAGATAGCTCTTCATTTCTAGCACACTAGTTGCAGGAGGTAGAATTTAAAGCAGAAGGGCTCCAGACCTCTTATTTCAGACTCTTGTGGCTCCAAGTGAAGAAATCACATTGGCAATAATGAAAGTTCAGCATTTACATTGAATGCACAGTACGTGAGAGGGCATGAAAATGTTTTGATGCAAAAGGACCTGGCTAAACATTCTGAGCTTCAGAAATTGTCAGTGTGCTACGAGTCTGGGGGGGTGAAGGGACAGTACCTGTTTGGGATGCAAGTTCTCCCTGTACATCTTCTGTTATTTGTCCTGCTGTTAGGAATGACACCAAGGAAAATAAATCCATTTGCATGTACTACACAGCTCTACGATGCAAAAGAGAGAGAGAAAACCATCTTAAAGTAAGAAAAATAAGATTCAGTTCAGCCCTTAGATACATACCAATGGTTTCACCTTATGATTCCTCTTTACCTTTTACACCTCCTACTTTTACTATTATTTTATTTTACTAACACTTTTTCTGCCTTCTCCCTGTCCTTTAGATACACTGGTTACTATTCCATACGATATTTTCATTTTTAATATGTGTGATAACCTCACACAAAGTTTAAAAGCAGGAAAAGTTATTTATCTTCTCAAAAAGTAGCAATGGTTGCTATTAACCAGATTTTGGTCTCTGCAGTGCCATCAGGAAAAGGTGGCTCAAGTGTCTTCAGTAGCTTATAACCCAGGAATTGAAGCAACTAAAAGTCAATGCCTAAGTTGACAGGAAGCTTTGTCCTATGGCTGTGCATTTCCAAGGAAAGTGCAGGCACAGTCATGCTGGATACTAGAGGAGATCCACCTTTATGCCAATTTTTGTCCATGACAATTTCATAGAAAATGATGTGAAAAATCTGAATATTAACAATTCATTTCCTAAATTTGCTTAGCTAATGTAAACTTAGTAATTTCCACGTACCACCAGCTTGACTGTGCCTGCTGGAGTTCATTAGTTGAGTAGTTCTCCCTGTAAGGAAAACGTTCCATGGGCATCATCTGGACCAGCTCATTCACTACCAGGAACTGGTCTGATTTCTTAGAATAACAATGACTAGGCACCTTTCTTACAAATCACTCTAAGTTCAACCCCTGTGAAAAAGATTTTCTGAGGAAGAATTCCTGGGCAAGGCACATTTGGAGGCAAGCAGGAGTTCAAGTTCCCTGTGCCTCCATGGGAATGGTGCCTTTCCCACGGCACCGCTCAGAGCAGCAGGAATGCTGCACAACATCAGCTCAGTCTTACCCAGGCAGTCTCCAAAGGCTTGGGGTGCCACATCCTACTCCACCAAGGGATTTTCCTGCATCTGCTCCACCAAGAAATCTGTGTGAGGCTGAAGGTCACAGCTTTGAGAAGTCCTTGTGTTAAGTGACCTCAGCTGGCTGGGATGTGGTCCCGGGTAATGTCTGATGGGTTTCATATGACTCAGGTTTTCCTCCTTTGTCCTTCCCTCTCCTTCACCAGTGAGCATTTTGGTAGTTAGTGGTTATGCAGCAACAGCTGCAAAGTACCATTTTAAGGCAAATTATTCTTAATATCACTTTGCCAAACTGCCACAAACTATTGAAAAAGGAACCGCAGAGTGGTTTGGCTTCGGAAGGACCTCAAAGATCACCTCGTTCCACGGGCAGGGACACCTTCTTCCAAGCATCATTCTTCCAGGCAGCCTGCCTGCTCACTGCAACCCCCTAAGCAGAGCATGCATTTCTATCTTCACGTGCTTTTTTATCCTAAAAAAGGCTAAAAGGCAGGACCTTGCCTGGCTGCAGCGCTGCTGAGCACAGCCCCGGCCAGCCCCGCTCCGCTCTCCCAGCGCTGCGGTTCCGCTGCCAAAGCTCCGAAGGAAAAATCTGCGGTAGTGAGCGATGCTCTGCGATGTGGCAGCTCCGGAGGTGGCAGGGAAAGCTAATGCTCCGGTGCGATACTAGAGGGCACTGTAAACCTGGCAGTTTTGGCTCCGGAATGGGACCAAGCAAAAACCGAAGTGTTTGCTACCTGCGGTCATTAAAGCTCTCCTGGTATTTAGTGCAAAATTAGTGCTAACCCCTGGGTCCTGAACAAATTAATTTGTGGAATTACATTCTGCTGTCGTAGATCCCTCCCCTCACACTCACAGTCCGGGATCCTCATTCACTGCCAGGCCCTGAGCTGCTGCATCCCACTGCCAGAGGGGCTCCTCTCCCAGTAAATGGTCAGGCTTGGATGAAAAGGGAGCAAGAACCATTATGAGAACTCAGCAACTTTTTTTTTTTTTAAAGCTATCACTTAACAGTAATGTGTTCATTAATTGGCAGCCAGACCACTGCTTGACTTCATTTAAAAACCCTGATGGTTTCCTTTCATTGTGGTAGCAAAAGGTTTCATCCTGCATCTTTTGTATATGCCAACATTAATTTTTTCCCTGTGCATGCTTAAGGTTACACACCTATCAGAGAGGAGGAGAGTTCCTGCACTGCAATAAAACAAAGTTGTTTATAAAAGAGTCTTTTAAAACATATTTAAAAATAGGAACAGGCTACTCCAAATTAAATGCTCCAATCAATGGGATCGATGGATTAATAGTTTTCAGTACCTGTCTCCTCAGACATTCCTCATATGCCCATTACTGTAATTTATAATTCAGTATTCAACTTAAATTAGTAAAATTTAAACTGAAACAACAACGGACTGACAAGTAAATGAGACTTTCCAATTTAAATGTGAAATGTTTACCTTATATGCACAATCAAAGCTCTCTGCTCTCACAGTATCATCACCACACAGAACAAACAGAGCCACAGGGAATAAGAGGAAAAGGCATCTTGAGAGGTCACCTAGTCCATCTCCTTCCCCCAGGGTAGGATCAACCCCGCCTAAATCAGTCTTGACAGGAGTTGCTCTAACCTGTTCATCCCTAGAGGTTTTTAAGGAGATTCCACAAGCTCCCCAGATGGTCTATTCTGGGTGTCAGCTATTCTTATAGATGGAACAGTTTCCCCATATTCTAACCCAAATTGCATTTGCTGCAGTTTAATCCCACTACTTCTGCCTGTGAGCGAGAGTTCATTACTTTTGTAGCATCTTTTACATTTGGGGAGATCATTACCGTATTTTCATCAGCCTTAGGTAATGGACCACAGTTCTTTCCTTCTTTCCTTCTTGGAAGGTTTATTTTCTAGAACTCCAACTGTTCTTTCCATTTTCTTTATTTCTCTGGCAGTCTGATGACCTAAACTGCTCCTCCCCAACACTCAGAAGAGATGGGAGCAGTGTACTACACCACACAGAGGTGTCAGCTTTGCTTTGCTCACACCAAGGCACCACAATTGGCTCAGGATTAATTTCTTGCCCATGATATTACCCATTTCCCTTAGAAATGCTGCCTATGCAGCCATTTCCAGATGCACATTTCAATAGTTCTCATACATTCAGCTCTGCTCTTGTCCTTTTAGAACACCAACCTCTTCCTTCCAGCCTGTTTCTTCAGTTTGTTAAGATTTTTGAATCTTTCTCCTGTTCTCTGAGAGCACTTACAGCCCCTCTCAGCTTGACACCGTCAGCAGATGCAATAAGTCTATTCCATATTCCATTACCCAAGCCACTAATGAAAATATTGAGTAATACCAGACCCTGCACAGACCCCTGCAGCGCCAGGCTCAAGCCATCCTTCCACTTCGACAGCAAACAGCCAACAGCTTTTCAGTGTGTTTGCCCAGCTGGTTTGGTACCTCACAGCATTTCTCCTCGACCACATTCCCCCACCTTGCTCCTGGGAACACCATATGAGTGAGTGTCAAAAGCCTCGCTGCAGTCAAGATGTATCACACCTCCAGTCTCTCCTCTCCCAGAGACCTGCTGCCCTGTCACAGGAAAATTAGATTGGTTTGACATGATTTATTCCTGACAGAACCACGGCTTGTGGGGCTACTGCATCCCTCATGCCCATGCCATGCCTTTGGATCTAGTGAGCACAATTCTGTCCCTGCTGAAGTAAGGGACAAAAACTCCCAGCATCCAAGGACTTTACCTTGTCCAGATTCCACCCAGCCCGCAGAGGTGGAGGAAACACCATCACATTAGTGCTCCCGGGGGTAAGCAGGGGTTTATTTTCACTGAGAGCTGCAGAGGCAGAATGTAATCCAGGGATCTCACATGTGGGTTTGAGTTTTGTACCCCCAGAGTACCATCACGTCATGGGCACACAGTCCCTCTCCAAAACTGCTTTACCTGGTGCTACAGCATTTCATTGGTATCCTCAGTGCACTGGGTCAGTTCAACAGGGAGGGAGAGGGCATAATTTACACACTGGCGGGAGCTGGAAGGAGGTGTAAATTACTCAAGCACAAGCTACCTAAGATTCACTTAAAATTCACTCTGAATTTGGCACCAGATATGTAGGAGATAATCAAATTTTCCTTTTCGAGATCCTGTGTATTTAAAACCTGCTGTGTTTAATTTTTGCAGTCACAACAATGCTCATTCATAAATATTTCCTAATGTTTGATCCTATTAGTATGTACAGCACAGTGTTTGATTAATGGACTGGAACAATGCGATCAAATATATTTTGGGCTCCAGAATACCACTTTGTAATGCCTAATATTTGATGAGATATTACAGATAGGCTTGCCTTCTGACTAGATGCGATTGCACTTGAATTCTGAGAAACCCAGATACAGATCTTGGATAAGATCTGAATTTCAAGCGAGTCCTAATTACACAGCACGCTGGACCAAAGCTCGAGGTCTGCATATTTCCAGCACTGGGTTCCTCACAGCTCAGATGCAAATGCTGTTTCTTAGCCCTCTCTCTCAGGAATCATAACATATTCATCAACTTGTAGTACCTAAGAGCCCCGTCCGACTGTATTTGGAAGACCTTAATTTGACTCCGGTAGGAGTTTAACAATATTAATAACTAATATTAAAGTGGATTCCTAACGGGGATGCTGGGACAATACTCTTTGATCACTGCATTAATCTGGTGCAATTGTGTTTATATCAGCCTTGTTCATCCCATGTGTGCTCGGTGCCATGTTGGCATGAATATGAAATATGCAAATCTGGGGGATACACGTTAATAGTGGGTCCATCTGCTTGGATCTTTTATTAAAGGGAAGTGTGAATGCAGTTGCCATGCAATACACTCTTACACACAAAGACCACGAGTTACGAAAACAAGAGAAAACACCTCATGCTTTGGCCTTATTGGCGTTTCACATCCGTCTCTTCTGCAAGCCCATTTTCATTTTAATTTAGAAATTTTCCCCAAAACTAAATTTGAGTGAAAAAGCCCAACAGCCAGCAGTGACTGTGTGTATACACGCACGCACGCACCTTCCTCTCTAGTGACAGACAGGATATTACTTTTCCACTGCATATGAAATTAATACCAGAAGCACAAGAAAAAAAATCAACATGTAAATGCCAGTCCTTAAAGCCTGATCTGGATCTCACTTCTACTGCTTAAGTAAGCTATAACCTGGAGGAAAACTAGCTGTTCAAGTGAAAAAGAAGGTAATCCAGAGTTGGCTTGGGAGAGCCAAGTCCAAACTTGAGCTCAGCCCCGGCTATGGAGTCATAGCCCAGTGCCTCCATTGGATATGGATGAACTGCTCTGTGCTGCTATTTCACTTTTCCTGTGATAAACAACTCTTTCAACTCTATCCAAAAGGAAAAGGCTCCTATGGCTCATTGTTCTTGTGCAGTGCCGTGTCCTTAGCTCGTCTCTCCCGTGGATGTGTGCTGTTCCATGCTAATGGTTTGGGGGGAGTATGCTGTGATTTATTTAACAGTTGGCAGGTCAAGCCTCCCTGCCCCAGATATGCAAGTGCTGATTCGGATGTGGAGTGGAGAAGGTGTCCTGATGACATAAAGTCAAAGTACCCACCTTGATGAGCATTTTTAATCCAGGAACTGCCTCTCGTCCACCAGCCTGCAAATATGGAGAGCTCCTGTCACTGTAGTTAGTTCTGAGTCTCACACTCATCCCAGAAGGCTGGATTGAGCAATTATTTTATTCAAGGGCACTAAGATCTGAAGTAAAAAGAGGGCCCATATTCTCCTCCTTGATTCACAGAGATTTGAGTAGGCAGCAGAGTAAGCAAGAAGAGAGGTTTTTTCCATATCTTCAATATGCAAATAGATTAGTGAGCTCAGCTCTCTATTCATTGCTTCCAACATACATGACACAAATGATGCTGTTCCCATTGTCACACTAAAACTGGGGGCTTGATGACAAGAAATTCACTCCATTTCCATCTGCATAAAGCTGAGATGATGGTTGGATAGGGAAAGACGCTGCACTGGAATATGTCAGCTCCACTGTCTACCTCCACAATTTATTAGCTGTACTTGGGATCTGAAAAGCCAGTTAGAATGTGAGTTATTCCTGCATGATCAGCTCTTGGTGCTACTTGATGTGGCCTCATTTGTCACCACCCAGGGAATGGCACCTTTCTCCCTGAAACAGGCACAGGGAGTGTGTCTGGGCTGGAGCCAGTGAACGACTGAAGGGAGTGTTCAACCAGCATGTGACTCAAGAAGAAGTTAAGTGTTGAGATTTATTATATATGTATTTACTAATAGCACAGTAGCATAACTAGGTCAATTATTTGGTGATGGGCACATGTATGCCTGGGAGGGGAGCATGTGCACAGGTCTCCTGGTTCTGTGCTGCTGAACACATCACCTGCTTGGAAGAGAATAAGTGTTTATCCCAGTGCTAAGGGAAGAGAGAAAAAAGAACAAGTCAACCTTCCACAACAAGCTGATTATGCATTTTCCACATCAAATTGTCAGCATTTATTCAATTACTTCACTCATTACAAGTGTGTTCTTCAACCACTACCCCAAAAACCCTCCCTGCTGCTGTCAGCTCCATTAGAAGTGACACATTCCTTCCTCAGGTTAAAAAGCGTCTGTGGAAGCACAGGGCTGGGGAGACAAAGCCCTGCCCTGGGAAGGGAGCTGCTCTCCCATCCATGCCCTCCCTGATCAGGGCTGGGGGGGTAACGCTGGGGCTTCCCATGGGAATCCATCCAGGCATTGAGGTGAGCCCTCTGTGGGGCGACAGGAGTTGATTTGAAAGCACAGACACACTCCAAGGCAGGGATTAGAGGAATTCACAGGGCTCTGTCAAATATACAGAGGAGATCCCCAGAGCCAAAACTGTATATTCTCCAAACACTTCCATTTTAATAGTAAGTTAAAAGGAAAGTTCCCCTTCTGAGGGGTTGTTAATTATAGATCCCTCCTTTAAACAGTCCTCCTGTTTTTATCCATGCTTACACCCCCACGGCTGGTAAAGATGAGGAAAGCTCTACCTTCCCAAAAAATCAAATACATCCTAAATGCTTCCTTGAGCTGATTCACTTGGCTAAGCTCTGATTTGATATATGAAACAAAAGACAAGGCAACAGAAAGCAACATATTTTTGCAGTGTCAAGGTGAAGCACTCCCCATCACCCAGCCCATCTCTGCTGGGGTTAATGTGCACCAATAATATTTAAATGATCAAAGTTTTTCAGCAGAGACAGTGATGGGGTTTTTTTCTGACTTGTCATGCTTGTTTTCCTTAAAGAGGCAATGACCTGCTGTAGTCAAGGCTTGCAGTTTGGCACGCAGGAGCGTTTTTGAGAAGCGTTATCTCCCGAACAGAACAGCAGCCTCATGTTTCCCTGCACAACAACCTTTCTTAGCCTAAAATGCTTTGCATCCCATTTCCTTGATCTGGCTAAGTGCTTGCATGCTGAAAATCCCACCCTCCCTCCAGCTGTCCTTCTGGCAGGGAAGAGACAGCATCTTCTCTCTGGAGAGTACAGTCACTGCTCCTTTGGTTATCTAATCAGGGAGGGCAACATTCACTCAGGGCCCTGCGAAACCGGCTGAGCTGCACAAAATGCATCCGAGGTCTTGTGCAGGAGGAGGGAGCTGGGGAAGCCTCCCCTCCCAGAGCAGATGCTCTCTGCCATTTCCCCAGTAGCTTTCACAAAGGAAGAAAAATGTGGAGTACTCCAGGGACTGAAGCATTCGGCTCTTCCCTCTCCTGCTCACCAGGTCTGTGTGCGCAGGGCACGGGCAGTGCCCGAGAGTCTGGCCCCGAGGCCAGAGCAGAGTGTGAAGGGAGGGCAAGAAAAATAAATGTCCCCCACCCACGCTCCTGGCCTGTGTGAGCCAGAGCTGGCTGTGGCTCAGTTTCTCAAGGCTTTGTGTGGGTTTTCCAGCGTTTCTCCTAACTACAAAACATTTTGCCTCTCTGCCTTTTTAAAAGTCCGTGATTTTGTCTCTGCACCAAGCGCAAGGAACTGGGAAGCACAAACCTTCCTGTCCTGGTCAAGCTGGGAGCTTTTTTAATGTTCAGACTGCTAAGAACAAAAGGGCAGTACAAGGGTGGTGAGATGAGACAAATCCCCCCTGATAAGCCCAGGGTTCAAGCAGCCTTTGCCTCTGCCATCTGTAACATCCCAAACGAAAACACCTACAAGTAATTTCCTCCTTTTTCCTGGAAAACTTCTCCCCAGAGGTCCTGGCGGGCTGGAGAGAGTCACTGCTGGAACAGGGGGTTGGACTGAGCTGTGCTTGTAAAGTATCACCTGAGACCCTCCCTCACAAAGGGGTCTCTCTCCTGCTCCTGGGCTCGGAGCACAATTCCAGGCCGTGTGTTTCCACCTAATAAAATGCTTACTCACTTGCAGGAGGCACTTTGACATCCTTGGCCGCACATTGCTAGATAAGGACCATAAAAAGAATGTATTGCTATTATAGGTGATACAGCAATATGTATCCCCAAATGAAAGATCCTTTATAAGCCTGGTTATTATTCTGGCAGTAACCTCAGATCACTCTCCACGGGCTCAACTCAGCTCAAGTGTTAGCGAGCGTCTCGCCACCATGAACAGGGACTGCGAGGTGCCACGTTTCCCTTCTGTTGTCTCAGTATATTCTCTATCATCCCAAGTCGGGAAAACACTTCCCTCTTTCTTCCGCGCATGTCAAAAGCACCATTTGCCATTTAGATTTAGGGAGCCAAATATAGCCCCGGTATAAACAGGTGCGAGCCCGCATATGTCAATAGAATTACACCTGCTTATAATGGCTTTACATTTGGCCCTTGAGCCCTGGGGATCCCTTTGAGAGCAGAGGCTGTATTAAATATTAAGGGCCTTATTCTCCACCCCTGCCTACGCTGGAGTAATTAAATCTCGGTGCAGACCCATTGATTTCCAACCGCGCTCTCCCCGTGCGAGGAGGGAGCGCTCGGCCCGAGGGAGGGGGCAGAGCTGTCCCCTCGAGGAAAATCACATCTGCTCTGCTCCTCGCAGAAATTTCACCCAGAAGAAAACTACACCCGGCATTAAGTATTTGCAAAATCCGTCGGGGTAAAAGAATGCAAATGGTCTAAAATTAAACATTTGCTGCAACTCTTCCCATTCCCTCCTGCCTGTGGCAGCAGCACCACCGGCAGCTGCTTGCTTTGGGCTCCCGTGCCTGTGCGTGCCACAGAGCATCTCTTTCCTTCCCACCATCAGGACCCTCGGAGCCAGACCTGTCGGTTTAAGCCAGGAGCTGGGTGATTTCCCATCCTCCAAGCCTGCTCCTGGATCTCCTGAATCGCTGTGTAACCTTGGACAAGCCCCACAGCTGCCGCCAGCCTCCCCAGGGTGTTACGCTCATTAGTTAATTCTGGTGCTTTGCCTGGAGCTAGCGCCTTTTACCTGTGTCTATACAAGTATTATTGCCAGCTTCTGATCTTTTGAGCTCGCTGGGCTGAGAAAAACGACTTTGGTTTTTCCTTAAATGCCATGGAGTTTAGAAGTGTGACGACTCACACTGTGCTGTTATTCTTTCCAATTGAAACCTAATGATGCGTGCATATCACTTAACTCTGATGTCAATAATCAGCACACCACTTGGTCTTTGCCGTGGCTATTAGAGGGAATGAAAATGAAATACCAACTCCTTTTTATCCTGTTACGGTACCATAATAACTAATAAAGAAGTAATAAGTGAGACGTGGGGAATTTCCAGGGGAGTCATTACTACCCAGCAGACCTAAAGGCACAAAGTGAAATCCAGGAATATTAGCCAGCCCTGGATTCCCAGCCAGTGCTTCTCACTTAAGTTATACTGCTGCTGTAAAGTGAGTGTTTACAGAAGAAGTTAGTATGTGGAAAGTATCGGACTGTGTCCTCACCAGAGGAGTGGAAAATTGAGCCAGAATCAAAGACATCCTTGCAAAGACCACCCTGTGCATCAGCGTCACATTTAGGCTGGGCCACAGTCAAGACACAATGCCAGCATTTCATAAATCTCACTTATGCTCCAGAATATGGGAAACGTTTCCCAGAAGAGCTCTAAATCACCTCTGTCTTGTCAAAGGATGGATTGTGTGTTTTCCAGGGACTCTTAGATGGGAGAAGCCACATAGAGACCTCAGAGCAATGGGCCAAAGGAAATCATGTAACAAAATACTGAGTCAATGAGGTTCAAACCACATACAAACTGGACAATGCATTTTCTGGCTTAGGAATTATTGAATTCTTGGTTATGAGGGAGCAGTTATTTTTTTTGGTGGTCATGTACATAGGAGGCAGTGGGGATTCTTTGGTTTTCCTCCCCATAAATGAACTGACATTTATCCATTTCATCCAGAACAACACTACACACAGCATTAATTATTTGAAAAATGCATCAGGGTGAAAGAATGCAAATGGTCTAAAATTAAACATTTGCTGCAACTCTTCCCCATTCTCTCCTGCCTGTGGCAGACAAAAACCTGTTGTTGCTTTGGAATCCGGTCTCCAGCCGCTGCCCTGTGCAGGGAAAACTTGGACCTTTACCTGCCAAAGCTTTATCTGCCTTGTCCAGAGCTGGAGCCTCCTCTGCCCCTCAGCATGGACTCAACAGAGCAGACCTAGGCAACCCCTATTGCTTCTCCAGCCCCATGCTACAAGGTGCTGTCACACTTTGCAGCCCTGCATCTTAATTCCCCCACCTTACCAAAGAAAAACCCGGTTTGGTTAAATCCCAAAGCACATTCCCACCATTATCAAGCATTTCTCAGCCATCTGATTTCCCCATCTCCGAGTTCCTGCTTTGTTTATCCTATTAATTCCAACCACCCCCTCTTCCCCCAACACACACGCACGCAGCCTCATTTACAGCATCTTCGCCAGCAGAAGCCTCCCCAAAATATTCAGGGCACACCATGCGAGGACTTACACGTGTGGGGAAACCCTCGTGACTGGAGATTTTTTTTTTTTTCCCCCTCGAGCAAACATGATCTCATGATTTTAATTTTTTTTTTTTTTTTTTAAAGCTCTTAAAGGAAAAAAATAACAGAGGAGCCCCGAGGAGCGGCATTCCCGGCTGCCGTTATCCGAGCGGGGGCAGCGGGACGGCGCGGATGCTGCACCGGGAGCCGCGGGGCCGCCGGAGCCGAAGGCTCCCGCTCGCATCCTCCTCTTCCTCGGGTGGTTTTCCCTCCCTCCTCCTCCTCCCCCCCGCCCTGCATTTCCTCCTGCACCTTTAAGAAGCCCATTGCCGCCGGTGGGATGGTGTGTGCTAAAGCTGCACAGAGGAAGTTACGCAGCCGGGATCAGGCACGGAGATAAAAGCTCCGATTGTGATTGAAAGTGAGAGCAAAAGGGATTTCAGCCTCGGCATTAACTTGCGAGGGGAGCCGGGATTGCACAAAGCTCCCCCGGCCATCTGCCCTTGGGGGCCGGCGGCGCAGCGCCTGCCCGCCGCGCTGGGCTGGGCTTAGCTGGGCTGGGCTGGGGGGTGTGTTTGGGGTTCCCCCCGGCCCCGAAGTTGCTCCGCCGGGAGCCCCGCACCGCAGAGCTCCCTCCCGGTAAGGACCCGCAGCGCCGAGCACCGGGGATGGGGGGAAAAGGGAGGCGGAGGGGGGGCGGGCAGCGCCGGCATCTGCCCCATCCCCAAACCCCGCGTGTCCCCCGCACCTCCCAAGTTGTTCCCAGGCTTTCCTGGGGTGTCCCGCTCTGCGTCGCCCTCCCCGGAACATCCCCATCTCCCCGCCGCGGGATGGGGTTTATTTTCCCACTTCGGAGTTTGGGAAGCCCGGGGGGCTCCCCTCGCCCCGCCGATTCCCGCTCCAGCCCTTGCAACCGCCCCCCAAAGTCCTTTGGTGTAAAAGAAACCGGGGAGGATGGGGCGGGAGTGGGGGGGGGGAGCGGCATCGGGTTTTGCCGGGAACCGCGAATCCATCAGGGAGAGCGGCGGGATGCGAGTGGGATTTACAGGTTTTTCTGCTGGGAGCTTTGAGCCGCGCAGCGTTGTCGCGGGGTTCGGGGTCCCGGCACCCCGCGGGGGCTCCCCAGCTTCGCTGTTAGGGGCGCGGGGAAGGGATGATCAGCGTGGGAAAGAGGAGAAGAACTCCCGCTCCGTGAGCGCGGGGGGAGAGCGGAGGGTGCGTGGGGAAAGCAACACTTCTGAGAGAAAATTAAAAACTCCTTCATTGAGTTTACTTTCTGCTCTTAATTCCAGAGCAGCTCAGTTGTTGCTCAGCGTTGTCCCTTTATTTCAATAGGGTGTTAATCCAATAATAAGAAAAAAACCGGAGCCAGCTAAGTCAAGACACAATCTAATTTTGTGTTTCTAATACTCCGGCTATCAGTCCCCAGCGAGTGCTGAGTACTCTTCAAAGAGAACAAAGAGCATTGATTCTATTTGTTCCCATGAACTGCAGTTTCTTAATAATATCAGGTGAAGATTTATTTTCTAAGAATCAAACCAAATCAAGCAGGGTGAAACCTTTAATTCAGGGAGCCTCTCTGCCCCGTTTGCAGTATGTTGGCTCATTTCAGAGCAACACTCCAACTATTTCTGCAGAGGGACTGGACTGGCAAAGTGTTGCACCTCAGACTTCTCCCCAGATCCGCTCCCCTGGCTGGTGGATTGAGAGTAAATACATTTTTTCCCAGCAAGTTTTTATTTCCCTGGGAATCTATGACATTTAGCCAGCATAACCAGACACTAATAGATATTATAGATCCTTTCTACCCGAGTTTTTCCCTGACAGCCATTCAAGTGCAAAATATAATTGTCGAGGCTATGAAAATAGATCCATAAACTTAACAGCACTGGAGTCCTCATTAAAACTACCCCGCTTGTTTTCTACACCAGTCTCACACTTTCTGCTGTTATCAGGCACTTGGCAGTGACCAGTTTGATGTAATAATTAGGAACCGACTTGTTATAACTGAAAAGACAGCTCTGATGCAAGTAGGACTTATAAACACTGTGTCACACCGGCTTATTATTTTTACTACATTTACTCATAATGTAAAAATAGCAGCCAGTCTATTCTTTTTCTGGGAGTTTATTCAGGTCCAACGCAGCTATAATAGGCTGTTCGTTGAGAGCTGGCAATGAAGCATGAGAGACAGCTTCTCTTTTCTCAACTCATTCATCTCAATCAGCAATCCTTCGACCAAAAAGGGGAGAAAGGGAGATGGTAGCACGGCGGGGTGAAGCCCCTGAACATGGATCAATGCATGTGTTAACCTGGAGTTTCTGAGCTTTAGCAGCTGAGCTTTATGAGAAAGCAGATGCTAAATGTGCTGTTGAAGTAGGCATTCCTAAATTGTGGAAGAAAAGTTGGGGAAACAAGTAGAAAGGGAATTATCCCGAGCTAAATTTCTGTTCTGGATAGGTGCCTCCCACCTTCTCAGATGAGATCTTCCTCCTGAATCTAATGCTGAGAGAGGGTTTGATGTTTTTTTTTTCTCCTTCAGGTCTTTGTCATTTTGTTTTGTAATTACTTACAGTTTTTATAGCTCTACTGGAAAGACAGCAAAATTGCAGAAATGTTGTTCTAACCTGAAATGAATACTGGGAAGGTCATTGCTCTTTGTATTAGGTGAACCTAAATGTTATTAGGACTTTAAATTGTTTTTTATTAAATGTTATTGTTCAGATAAATCATATGTGGGGATGCTGGACAATGTATCTGTCTCCCCAGCTGTCTTATTTATTTGCTTAGCTTTTTTAAGACTATCAATTTGTCTGTCTATCCCTGCTCTGTGTCTGCATATTCTCCATCTTCTAATGACCTATAGCTCCTTCTTGATATTATTTGAAGACCCATTAGAGCTCCTGTTGACCAGCTGCTGTTACAAAGCAGGTACCTTAAATGGGGCAGTGCTCCTTCCCTTCTCCCAGACAGCAGAAAAGCCATAAGCATCTTGCTATGGATTGGTTTTTATTAAAGTTGTATATCTCCCTGGTACAAAAACCTGTCTGGTGGCTTGGGAAGCCCAGCTGAGGATTCTGCCTCCTTGGGGACCCCTGTTCTTACAAGTCTTGTTGCTCTGACTGTCCCCCCTTGCTCCCACCCAATTTGTCTTTCGATTTCTTGCAGGTGCCACCTGCTGATGAGCTGTCCCTTTGCCCTGACCATGAAAGGGAGAGGAGACCTCAGGTAGCCACATGGATTGCAGCTGAAGGCTTTGGGAACTTGGTGCTCGGTTGCCAAAAGGCAGAGTTGGACAAATCCTCGCCTGCGAGTGCCTCACCACCACCACAGGACACGGCAGGAGCAGCAGAGACCAGCACTGCTCCTGTCAACCCAGTGACCACCCAGCATCCTGCTGGGACCACCACGGATCTTGACACCTGACCTGTTCATGTTGACACAACCATCCTTTGGGAAAAGGGAATTTTAGCTCCAAAGGATCTCTCTTGTCAGAGTTGTACTGATGACCAGATGCTCTATTCATTTTATATGTTAATGTTCAAACTCCCTAGTAATTAAGGCAGACACAGTTTAAGGCACTTCCCCAGCGACGCATTTGCAGCAGACAAGAAGGTTGAGGAAAACCTGATCCAGCACCATCCCACGGCCTCTCCAATTTACTCCTATCAAATTTCATCAGCAACTCAGAACTTGATCTTTCTATTGATTGACTGGAGTCACCTCTAGATATTTTCATGCTGATTTGGAAGACCTTTCGTACAATATAAGGGGGGAAAAAATGAGGTTAAGGAAGACTTTTGACCACTGATCAGCAACTCTGGCCAAAACTTTCCCAATCAAGTGAATTGCAAAGTTGGCTTCTGTGCCGAGAGGAACTTTCCACATCCAGACACAGCGGGCAGAGTGGGATCGTCCCTGTTACCGTCTGGGTCTCCTTCGACTGGATCATTTTTAGATGAGGAGTTTCCATGCTGATCCCGAGAGCAACCCCTAGCCCAGTAGCTGCCTTCCTCGGGACTCCCGGCACTGCCCTCGCCCAGGGACCCCGCGCTTGGCCGCAGCTGCCATGCTCCACCTGGTTGCTCTCCTCTTGCACTGTGTCCCCTTGGCCATGGGACAGTATGACATTTGCAAGTCCTGGGTGACCACGGACGATGGCCCCTCATGGGAGTTTTATGCTTGCCAGCCCAAGGCCATGCGGATGAAGGATTATGTGACGGTCCGGGTGGATCCGGCAGGAATCACTTGTGGGGACCCGCCCGAGAGGTTCTGCACCCATGTAAGTGTTTCCCTCCTTATCTGATGGGTTATAACAGGCTCTGCTGGTGGCCAGAGGCAGCGTCCTGCCAATGTGCCATTGTAAGGACATTTTGGTTCAGAGTGGCCACAGTGGATGCTGCCTGGAGCTCTCAATCTCCTGGTCTGCTAAGTGGGGGAAGGCATCCTGCCCATCCCAGTGCTGTGCCAAGGAGAAGTCAGTCCTACAGCAGGGATGGTGGAGGGGAGGGCAAGGGGGAGCTGGGGAGGGCTGAGCAAGTCCTGGGTAAGGTCTGGGTTTTGGAAAAGCTCTGCTCCCAGTGAGCACTCAACCCGAGCTGCTCCAAGCACGTCCCCCTGCTTGCTGAAGCGTGTGGGGTGTGCTCACCAGTCCCACCCCAAAGGGCTGCTCCAGCACGGGAGAGCTGGGTACATTATCTCTGAGTAAGAGTGAAGGGCAGGTCGGTGAGGGCCAGTGTGGCCCCTGCACACTGACAGCTCTGGCAGTTGGCCTGACAGCCATAAATTTCACTGAAATATCTGAAAATGTGGTTCTCCCTCTCCTCTAACCTCCCCGTGAAAAGACTCTGTGGACAGACATTTGCCCTTGTAGTTAAAATCTTTAACTTATTTTCTCTTAAATATTAATCATCACATTTCATTCCGTGCACCACAAAGCTCAGCAGGAGCATTTGATTTATAATTCACAAGGCCTTACATTGTTAAAGAATTCAGGGGTCAAAGCAAAGAGCAAAACAGTAATGCCCCCTCTCAAATGTCCCCCAGGAGTGGTCCAAGCACACAATTAAGGGACAGGGACCAAGCCAGCCCATGCTGACAGGGTTTCCATTGTGGCGAGCACTGGACAAGGAGGTATTCTAAAAGAGTTATTCTAAAAGAGTATGTTATTCTTTCATTACCCATAATGAGAAGGGGAGTTCTCCCTCTAAATCAGTACAGAGTCCCACTTTCTATTGCCAGTGCTATCCAGGCTTGTGTACCCTGTGCCTCAGTTTGCCACCTAGGAAATACCCTGGGCCCAACCAACTCAGGGCACCTCTTGAAAATCCAAGAGAAAAATGCTGCTTTGATACCAAGGGACGCCAAACATTTATGACCATCAGGACATGCTGCCAGTAGTTACCCAGTTCCCTCCAGCCTAAGGGGTCTCATTAGTACCAGGGAAGACATTTCCACTAATTCCAGATAAGTAGCAGCTTTACCTTTTAAAAGATTGTTTGAAAAGAAAGATTAAGTCCAAGGTTGCAAATAAAACTGTTAACTATTGGTGGGTGGGTCTGTATTTCCATTTATCTGACTGGCAGCAGAAGGATTAAAAGGAGAACACCAAAGTGCTTTGCACTACAGTCACTGCAGCTCTTTGCAAACCCTTTCTGGTTAAGGATGCTCCAGACTTCAGCTCCACTGACCTCCAAGGAAGCAAAAGACACAAACTGCAATCAGCCCTCCACATCTCTTGATTCAGTCAATACCGAGCTAAAATCTTTCTATTCTGGGCACCGGCAGCATTTCCGTGTAGCGTACGCCTGCCATGTGCTGTAACACTTGCAAACACCGTGTACAGCCGTGAATGAGAGCTACACAAATGCAAAACATGGATTTGCCTTCCTGTCCCTGCCTCACCCCAGCCTAGCCCAGCTTTTGTTTTCCAAACCAGAAACAGGCACGCACAGCAATGTCCCCGAGCAATTCCCTGATGAAGGATCAAGCTAAGAACAGGAATGATATGTTGCAATATAATTTTTTAGATTTTTGGGATAGGCTTATGAAATTCCACTGTATTCACGGCCCTTTCCCCCCCTCTCTGACACCAGCACTGTCCTCTCCCGAGGACTAAAGAGTTATAAAAACGAAGCAGAGGAAGAGCAGCCCTGCTGAGGTGAGCAAAGAGCCCACCCAGCACTTAGTGCACAGAGCAGGAGGTGGCTGCAGGAGAGATCCAGCCTTAGCACTGGAGTGGTGTGGGCTGGGAGGCCATCAGGGTAAATTTTCACAGGGAATGACATGTGGCCACTTATTGCTGAGCATCCCCTTATGGTCAGCAGAAAGTGGAATCAGCAAGAAATGGCCCTTCCACCGCCGGTCCTGGGTGGTGACTTGACACCTATTGACAGGCAGGGGGAGGCGAGCGGAGCCCGCAGAGGATGTGAGCCGAGTTTTGCTCCCCCTGCACTAAGGAAGTGCCGGACAAAAATCGATGTCGCTGCCCACCGATCGTTACAACCTCCGAGCCCCGGCCCTGGCTGAGAGGGGAGGGTGAGCAGCTCACACACACGCCCTGAGCAGCTCCTCGCTGCCAGCCCGCTCAGGTGCCTTTCAGTGTCCTGTTATCCTTCCTCTTCAGGTTTTAATTATTTCTTTGTAACAGGTGGGTTCTCATAGGAGCCTGGCTTTCCAGCAGAGAAGTTCTTACGGTGACTATATTGCTTTCTCAGGTGTCTTTCAAAGCAGCGGGGTACTGTCCGTGCAGTTAAACTCACGTTACTCAGAATTAAGCGCAGCCCAGCAGGACACCTGCACTGCTCAGACAGCTGAAATCAAAACTAAAGACACACAAACACCCCTCCATGCTCAAAGCAGCCAGACAGGAGGGAGCTGGACCGTGTCCCTGTGCAGGGCACTGCTGTGGGCAGGCAGAGGAGCAGAGTCCTGGTGACAGTCAGGACCCTGTCAGACAGTGAGTGTGTCCTGCGAGGCTGTAGCAGCACCAGGAGGCATCACACAGCCCACAGGATCACACAGTGCCCTGCAACAACTCTGAGCAGTGCTCACAGAGAGTTCTGCACAAGGAGGCGTCAGGGGATGGCAGGAATTATTTGGAGGACAGTCTTTTCTGTTTTGTAGCAATTCTAGTCACATCTGGCTGCTTTCTTCTGGTTGGGAAGTGTTTTGCTGCTTATTGCAGTCAAGGGTTTTGCTTTTTCCACAGTTTCTGAACCTGCTCCTGTTCATGTCAATGCCTTCCTGGCAGGGTCACCTGAAAAATGAATTGTACTTTCCCTCCTGGCAGGACAGGGGGAGTGGTGGGAACAGGAAGACAGATGGATAAGTAAATAAAAGCCTGAATGAGTCTAAAAGCGTGACTGAAGACTAATAGGGAACAGATCTTTTAGCCAAGGATGTCGAGGGAGGGGCAAGACTTCAAAGATCACATGCAGGGCATGGCACGGAGCAGCTGAACGTGGATTTCAAGGGAGAGGGGTTTGCAAGATAAGCACGGCTGGGGAATGGCAAAGCTGCACAGTCTGCATGGGGCAGAGGGGAGATGGAGTGTTCCTTCACCTTCCCACTCTCCTGGGGAGGAGAGGGAGGATGGCCCAGCTGGCAGGGTGCTCCCAGGTGTTGATACTCTGAGATGCTGAAGCTCCTCTTTGCTGCCCAGCAGGGACCTTGGAGGATTGCACTTTGAAGCGTCAGCGTTTTGCACACAGGATTAAAAAATCCTCTGGTTTTGTGGGGAGTTCACACACGGGGTGTGCAGTGGGGAGCAAGCAAACACCAAAGCCCTAATCCCAGCTCCAAATAGGTTTGCAGTTCGGAAGGTTTCCAAATCATTCTAAGCAAAAGCAAGGAGCGGTGTCCATAGCAGACAGTCCCCATGGAATGGTTTTGCTGCTCCTTGACGTCCCAGTGAGAGCTCCCTGCACCAGCAGCACAGGGAGCCCAGCTTCCTGCAGGAATGGGGGCCTTTGTTTTCCCCCCAGAGGTGTCGAGACAGTATTTCTTGTTCTGACAAACCTCTTTGATGCAGGGCCGAGCTCTTAGCCCATATTGATGGGTCAGGGGTATTTTTATTTGGCGTCAGCATTGTTTCATCAGCTAATAGAGCTTGTTGACTTTGGCACGGGTACATGAAAGGAAAAGGCTTTATTTATTCATTACACATGCAGCCAAATTGGATGTTTAGTTTAATTCTTAGCTAAACTTTTCTGAATGACATGTGGTTATAAGGCTTGTACTAAAGAACTATTTCTCTTACTAGACTGAGTGCTAAAGTTGGAAAAAGCAGACAAACCTTTGGGCACAGAAACCCTTTTCCCTACATTCTTAGCCCATCTCATACAACTCTAACCAACCATATTTTCATACACCTGTTTAGGTGCAGAAAAAGGATTGCGAGTTTGGGGATGGTTAAAAGTAAAGCCAAAGTTTTTAAAGTAAGAAGGAAAAAGGAGTTGCTTCAGAAGTGCTCTTCCAGAAGCATTTTTCAAGATGCACCATGATCTAGTGATCAAAGAATTGGATTCTTTGGACTTTCTGGTGTCTTGAGCAGAGACACACAGCCCTTCCCCAGCCCACCGGAGGTGCCTGTGCTGCCCCCTGCACCTTGTTTCAGACTGAACCAGGGGGCAAAGCACGAGGTATCCTCAGCCTTTTGACTGCCCCAGGGTTCAAGGACATCCTTTGGGCTAAGCAGAGCCTGTATACAAGTCAAATGGAAAATCCTTTCCAAGAAAAGCGGATGTTCTGCCTCCTCCTTGAATAAATCAGCACTACCACTACTGGTTGCAAACCCATCCTTGGCCATAGCAGCGGGCTGGGAGTTGGAGCTCCCCTTTGCCCTTCATTGTGGGACCTACATGGCACTGGGGACGTTCACTACTTTGCCTTTATACCAAAATTCAGCAGCACAAGAAACTCACTCTGTGCTGTCAAATGACCCACAACATCTTGGGCAGGGTTGTGGGGACGGAAAGACACATCTTTCTTTTCACATCTGCAAAGTGCTAACAGCCCCCCTTCCCTCTGAACCCTGCAGTACATTAAATTAACACCTGGAAAATGCTCCCCTTTCCTTTTGGGAGAGGCTGGAAAAGGCAACTGCTGCCATTTCCATCCGGATGCAGGTTTCCCTAATCCACGCCTTGCACCCATCATGGCATTGCTTTCGAGCGTGGGAGAGAGAGCTGGAGCCTTTTGGTTCTCTTGCCACCCTTAATCACTTCTCAGCATCAGGGTTGCTGCAGAGGACACTGTTTGAAGTCAGGATCAGTGGCTCCTTGCCCTTGGGGCCAGACCCTTGGGTTGTACATTATTAGCAGCTCAGCAAATTACACACTGCTGCTCTCCTACCACCGAGGCTACTCCGGAGCGCGGCAGGATCTGGGTGGTACAAAAGCAAAAGCTTCACAGAAAAATGAAAGGATACAATTCAGCTTTAAATTAAAGAGTGCTGAGCACACGGGATTTTCCCTCACAGTCTGTAACAATTTCCTTAAATGCTCAGTTCGGGATTCATCTTGTTGTAAAGTGGGATGCTGCTCCCCTAGCAAGGATCATTTCCACTTGCTGATGGAAAAGACACGGCGATAAAAATGAAACTGTCAAGTAGATTTAATTGGTACAGTGAGCAGAAAGTTTACCCCCACCTTGAAGGAGATGAGGAAGAATAAACTACTTTAAGAAAAGCTTTACTCTTCAAAGGGAACAGTGTCCAGATGGGAAAAGCAGAAGAGAACAAACTCAGAAGACTTGCTGAGGAGTGTGACCAGAGCTGGAAGAACAGCTCTCACAGCAGCCCTTACATCATACACCAACTCCAGGTACCACAGTTTTCCATAAGCAACTTTTGAAGCCAGAGCTGTTCAGGGCAATCCTTCCTATTTATTGATTCTAAAATCTATATTGTCTTCTATAGCATAAATATGATTTTCCGTTAAACTTGAAGAGGAATCCTCCCTAGAGAAAATCCTGCTGGAGTGGGAAGGAGTGCTCTCCTACCAGGCTCTGGTTTCCCTAAGTGAAAGTCCAGTTCTAACCTTACTTTCAGACCCCAAGTCACCTTTTTATGCTCAGGTTTTTGGGATGTGGGGCTTCGGCTGACCCAGCTGCTGAATGTGCCCTGGTGTCACTTGGGCAGTTCCACACAGAACGCAGGTTTCTGTGCTGGAAAGCACCAAAGAGGCTTTTTCCTCCCCAAATCACACAGCACTGCTGGATGACCATTCTGGAGATGTCTTTGGGGAGAAGGTTATGCCTTCAAAGCCCTGACAAACAGCAGTTTGGACTTCCAGCCTTCACCCCAGGCAGACAAGCCATCCCCTGCAGCCTCAGACGTGTCCCACGAGGTTCCCACAAGTCCCCCTATCTTTCAGCACCCACAGAGGGGACATGTTGCAGTGTTGACCCTGCTCCCACCCTGCTCCACTGCCCTGACCCGTGCTTGCTCCAGCCTTTGACACTGGTGCCTCTGCACATCTGGTCTGTGCTCCACGTGGGCAGGCTTAGGGAAACCTGTGCCTTTTGGCTCCAGGGTGGATTTCTCCATTTCTCAGCCATCCCTGAGCAGGCTCCATCTGCAAGAGGGGACTGGATGGGGCTGCTTGTCCAGGAGCTCAGTGGGTGCAGCCACCCAGCGATGCAGAGCCACCAGCTTGGGTCTCATCCCAGCTGGCTCCCACCTCTCCCATTTGCTCACATTCCTGCAGGAGCCACTCAGGCAGCAGCCCACCCTCCACTCTGCTCCGTGGAGCGGTTCCACACACGGTGCCACAACTCCAGCCTCCACCAAGTCACATGGAAGGCAAACACCAGTGTGTGTCAGAGCAGTGGTGGGGGCTGGAGAGGACAGCAGGGTCCATCCATGAGCGGGGCCAGGGGGTTCCAGTGCCCACACACCCACATCCCAGAACCACCACCCGTTTTGCTGCACACTCCAGCACAAGCAATGGATCTCTGCTCCCTCAGTGCTGAGCTCCACGTGGATGCTGCTGCCACCACTCTGACCAGTCCTGCCTGGACACCTCCACGCCCCTTTCAGGGGGAATATCACAAAGGGACAACTAGCACAGATTCAGCTGGTTCTAATCCCAGCTAAAGGGTTTGTAACTCCCCATCTGCTGGCTGAGTCAGCTGCTTCAGCTCCACAGTGCTGCCATTCAGGGGGTTTGGGGAGCCCTCTTAAAGGAAAGGATTGCTGTCCTGCCCTCAGGGATAGCCAAGACACATTTTGGGCTGACCACAGCTCAGTCCCAACCTCCAACAGGCACCTGCTGAATTGTTCCCCTGAAGTAGAGCATAAAGCAGCCAAATACTTTGCTACAACAGCAAAGTCAGAACGCTCGATGCAGCAGACACAGGAGCCCTGATCAGAGGCCGGGGTGGGTGCAGGGGTACCCACTACCCAACTGTGCTCCCCCCAGAAAGGCTTCAAAAATGCACCTCCATTTGAGGAGCACAGCAGAGCCTCCATTCCCTCCCCACCTCCACGTCCTGCCCTCCCCCATTCAAACTATCAGGGCCTCTCTTGCAGAATAAATTATTAATAGCGGCGTAGCGAGCCTCTCTGCAAAGGCTGCATGTATTGAGCTTACAAGGCGCACAAGCTTTTAGAGAGCAGGACACTTTTCCTACTTCCTAAGCATTTTCTTAGTCCTGAATCAATAATGCACTCGCAGCCCAGCACACAGGTCGCTGCTGCTGTGCTCCTGCTGGTAGGGTCTGCGGACACAAATACATCTCTGTAGCAAGATGCAAGGGCTTAATAATCTGGCAAAGAAGGGATAGGGCAGGATCCAAGCAGCTTAATTTGTAAACAAGCTTCAGGGAAGCGCCCTGGGCAGACCAAAGCTTGCAACTCTTGGGTACAGAAAGTCCGAGTTTGGAGACAAGCTAAAAAGCAGTCAATGGGATTAAACGCCTGGGTTTTTGAACGCGTGCCCGCGGCTGCCGGCTGAGGGGTGTCTGGTTCATCAGCCTCTGATCCCAGGCTCTGGGTCACCCTGCAATCCCCCCTGCAAAAAGGGGTGGCCACAGGGGTGCAGCCCCGGTGGGGAGGTGGGGGTGGAGGTGAGCCCAGGGCGCCAGGAGGGACGGGGTTAGAGCAGCTCACCGGGGGATTAGCAGTTCACAAAGAAAGAGCTGCTCAAAAATGATTCCATGGGAAGCCGGGCTGCTGCGGGTGATGTGTGTGGATCCCCGGCACAGATGAGATTATCTGCTTAGGAGTGGAATTTTCCGGGCGGCGTTAACCCTTGTGCCGCCCCCAGTGAGCTGCACACACGTCCCACAGGACGAGGTGCTGGGCAGCGCATCCAGCAGCAGCAGCTGAACTGGTGCCAGGCCATCCCGGCCTTGGGAATGGGAGTGCTGCCCCGATGTCACTCTGCAAACATCATGCTTGGGGCCCTTCTTGGAGAGGTCACCCATGGACTGGGCTGATTTCAGTCTGGAGGTTACATTTCATCGTGTAGCCAGATTTTCTGTCTCTGGCTGAGCCAGAGTGGGCGTGAGGGGATTTGTGTCGGTGCACGGGTGGTGCCGGCTGTGCTGTGAGGGTGGACAGGTGACTTGGATCAGCCCTTGTGCGTGACAAGGAGCATCTCCCTCTGGATCCTCCTTTTGTGGAGAGAAGGCTTCCTGCCTGGATGTCAGCCTCCTGCCAAGGTTGTGTCATTTACTGTGCAAAGAGCAGTTCAGACCCTTTCCATGGAGTACTAACAGACCATGGGAGAGTTTCAGAGACTGTGTGGGGTGAGAGCAGAGATTTCCTTGACCCTCATGGTTTGTCTCAACCCTCAGATCAACACTGGGTGAAGAAGCCACTACTTTGCCCAGCTGCAGATGCCTGGGGGAGTCCAGTCCTCAGAAAGGTGGAGCCCTCAATGCTCCTGATCAAACCCAGACTTGCTCCTGAAATCCCTCCCTGCCTCAATTTCCCCACCTGGAGACAGGCCATTGAACTGCCACCACCCCACCCTGTCCGGCACGGTGATGTTTCCCCAGGGCTGGTGCAGAGAAGGGCACAGCCCTGAGCCAGGATGAAATACGAACGAGATGCTTCTCGAATTCAGAGCAGGCTGGAGGGGGGAAGGGGAAGAGCAGCCACGAGTAGGGCTTGAATCTCTTCTCTGGCGGAGAGACGGGCCCAAGGGAGCCCGAGAGCCTGGAACGAGCGGCGCTGCTCGGTGAGTGAGGATCTGCTTCAGGCCAAAGGCAAGAGGCAAAAAGCAAAATGTGTCTGTGTGTGTCCCGGTGTCTCGGCCGGAGCCGCGCGCGGGGCCGGTTCTGCTGAGTCACACGCTCCCGAATCCCTCACACAGCCAAAGCCTGTCCTAACGCCCGTGCAAGGGGTGACCTTGGGCTTGGACAACGTCCGATCCGGGAGGAAGGGGAAGGAAGTGGAGGAGCAATCAATCCCCCCAAACCACGGCCGGGGAGGAGATGGAGGGAGTGACATTCAGCTGAGCCAGAATTAGCAGCAGATCTGTGGAGGGACCCCATTTCCACCCTATTAATAATTCATTCCAGCTCTGCCTTTACCTGCTCATAAACAGCAAACAGCTTGTTAGCGAGGATGGTTTTTCTCCCCTTTTGCTGTCTCTGCCTTAATAAGAGCCCCTTGCAGATGGCTGGGGGAGGGAGGAGGCAAGGGAAGGACACACGAGCGAGCAAACCACCCCACCAGCCCACCCTGAGCTTCCCATCCCATCCCAAAAATGCTCCTTGCCCCAGCACCCACTGCCTCCCAGCTGGAGCTGCCCTTCCCCTACAGAGGTGAAGCTGTGAAATAACCCCTGGGTGCCTTGCCAGAACCTGCCTACCCACACATGCCACTTAAAAACACCCCTTTGGAGGCACACCAGGAAAAGGAGAGCGATGCCTGGGGAATATGTGGATGAGGGGATGTCCTCATGTCTCAAACCACGACAGGGAAGCATTCCTGAGTGGCTCCTGGGCTGCAGCCACATGAGCAGCCCTTGGAGAAAACTGTATTTTCTACTATATGAGGCAGCTTCTGGTTATCTAAAATATATAGAGCTGACCAAAGTGGTTTTTAGGAAAAAAAAAAAAAAACAACAAAAAGAAGAAAAAAGCATCTTGAAGAAAGCTATTAAGATTTTGTTTCCAAAAGGCACGTTTTTCCATTCAGAGCATTCCCAGTATCTCCACAGTCCAATGCTGTGCTGCTGGGCCCATCAGGAACCCCTCCCTGCACACTGACAGACATCCCAAAAAAGCACAGGCAAAGCTGTTCCCGAGATGTTTTCCAGGTTCAGGTCACTGCCTAGTTGCAGGTAAAGCCCACTTGGGCACCAGAGGATGGGAGAATTAGTGCAAGAGAAGTGGACCCTGGCCAGGCAGCTCCCAGCGCCCTCCCATATTCCTTGGAGCATTGAGCAGGGAGGGCACAGACCTTCACCTGGGCTCACAGGGAAGGGCCAGTGCGGGGTGTTCGGCACAAGAGGGGCCTCATATTCCTCCTCATCTCTCTCAGAGCTCCCAGCCCTCTCTGCAGTGAGTTATGCCACTTGCCAGCTGTTGGAAATAATCGCTGTAAATTAATTACGGTTGTTTCACCCCTCTGATCCCTCCCAGCCCATGAATAGAGTGAAAATTAATTGTCAGAGAGTATTTCCAGTTCTCTGGAAGTCCCATCCCGGCCACTGGCAGGTTATGGTTTATGCCCTGAAGCATGAGACTTAATTACTCACAAATGTTATTTTTGATCATAAAATCACCTTGTCTTTTCATAAATCCAGACAGAGCAGTTGAACCCTCAGATCAGGAGCAGCAAGAGTGAAAACACCCTGAAATGACATTAGGGTGAGCCTGTGTTTTCTCCCGGGTAAATGCAATTCTGTTTGGGAAAGAACATCACGTCCTGGAGCAATTATTGGAAGAAAAAACCAAGAAAGCTTCCCAAAACACGCATTGCTCAGTGTGACCCTTGTCAAAAATTTGTGTTGCAGAAAATAGGTTTAACTTGGTGTCTGTGGGGAGCTGGATCAGGGACAGCATCTTCCCCACTTGGTGGGTGATTTTCCGGTGCTCACAGACACCAGAGCAAACCCACAGCCCAGCCAGGATGGGGACAGAGATCCCTGTGAAGCCCTGGCAGAGTCAGGAAAACAGGGGATGGAAGGGAAGTGAAGCCTCACAGCTCAATCCCAGCGTGAAGTGGGGGAACTCAGCCGAGTGTAAAGTAGGAAAGCAAATGTGTCAGGACGGTCGTTTCAGCTCCACCCTGCAGCCTGTGGAGCAAATGGATCCAATTTGCTGCTGGATGGGGAAAGGGAGGAGGGAAAATAAGGTATTGTGGGGGGCAGTGTGTTCCCAAACACCCACAGGAGAGGCAGGGATTGGGGTTGGGGACACCCATCTCCCATGGCCATCCGTCCTCCCGTGACAGGTTGTTCAGGGAAGGGGAGGCTGCAGGACACCCACGGTGGCACCGCTCCACGGCAGGGACGTTATCAGGGCAGGAGGGATCAGGTGCACGTGAAGATTTTGCTGATATGGTTGTTTTGCAGGATTTGGAGGAAATTTGATACCAACTTCAGGGCTTAGTTGCAGCGCGAGGCAACGCGGGGACTTTGTGAACCTCATCAGCTGAGCTTTGAGCAGAAACTCAAAGGCAGCATCAGAGGTGCCCTGAGGGAGCCAGAAGGGCCTTGGGATGCACCCAAGAGCTCCTTAAGCATCACAGCTGGATAGGGCGGGTGCTATGGAAGGGGAATTGTCCCATCCTGGGTGGAGATGGAGTTCCAGACCAAGGTTTCCTCAGCCATAAGCACTCCCGAGGAGGAAGGAGGTTCCTGTGCCATCTCCTGCTTCCCCTCATGTCAAGGGAGCCAGACATGGCTCTTCAGGCTATGAAGGGGGCTATCAAACAGCCCCCAGTCCCAACCATCATCAGCACTTGCAGGAGAGCCTGGAGACACCCCAGGTCTCTGGTTGGGTTTGAGAGCCAGTTCACAGTTGAAAAAAAAAACCCACTACAGAAAAAAGGACCCAGGAGAAACCCACAGAACAGCTTAGGTCTTTGTGCCAAATAAACATATTTAAATTTTTCCCCCTTTGATAAAAATCTTCCTATAAAAAGCCAAGGATTCCCCCCCCAGTTAAGAAAAATAAAAAAAATTTGTTTTCCAAGACTAGTCCAACTTGATGAGACCTTGTCAGTACTCTTATTAGGAGACTATAATTAAAAACAAGTGATCCCAGGGTGCTCTGGGTTTTAGCAGAGGCCTTGGCTTAAACAATAAGCAGAAGAGACCCCAAAAAGCAAAAGAAGTCCAAAGGGGTTCCCTGGACTAAGACACCGTTGAACACATCACACTAAGTGTGAGAGCTGGGATGAGCATCCCTGGCTGAGCAGTACAAGTTCCTACATCATCTACTTATTTTTCCATGCTCAAATCTTGGTTCTTGTTTTTTTATTTCCCCTTTAATATTATTGTTATTATTCTTATTTTTCTTCACTGTGCAGCTAGTGGTTGCAATTGCTTTCCAGCTTCCCTTTGGCACGGAGATCTAAAAGCTGCAGTCTTATTTCTGTGCAGCTTTCACCATTCACAGCAGATGTCTAGTTTGTTTAAAATATTCAACAGCTTAATGATTAATCAAGCAATTTCACCTACAAAAATACATAATTTTATGCTGTGAGGCTTAAAAATGGCATTATCTGAGGGGGGGAGGGGGAAGGCAAAAAAACTTTTGGGCTCATTAAGAGCCCTAAAAACCAGCTGGGCTTTGTAAAACCGGGGCCTTTTATTGTGCTTGTTTTCCCCCATTCCCTCTCTTCCCAGCAAGGTGGGGAGCAGCTTTGCTGCAGCATCCTGGATTCCTGTCATTGTGCTTTGTCAGAACCAAGATCTTGTTTCTTAAGAAATCCTCCTCAAGGAGCAAGTCTCCGCTGCCACCTTCAGAAAGTCCCTTTTGCAGCATTTTTGCCCAGCACAGGCTCCAGGAACCAAGAGGAGGCAAAACCAAGGGCTGGGTCTGCAGTCACCAGGACTGGGACACATTTCCAGCTCGAGGAGTGGGTCCATTGGGACCTCATGAGGTTCAACAAAGCCAAGCACAAGGTCCTGCATCTGAGTGAGGGCAACTCCTGGTATCAGTCCAGGCTGGGGGATGAAGGGATTGAGAGCAGCCCTGCTAAGGAGGACTTTGAGTCCCTTCCAGTGTCTAAAGGGGCCCACAGGAAAGATGGGGAGGGACTCTTTATCAGGAATTGTAGTGGTAGGACAAGGGATAATGGTTTTAAATGCAAAAGGGTTAGATTCAACCAGTTATAAGGAAGAAAGCTTTTACAGTGAGTGTGGTAAAACACTGGCACAGGTTGCCCAAAGACATGATGGATGTCCCATCCATGGAAACATTCAAGGTCAGGTTGGATGGGGCTTTAAGCAACCTGATCTAGCTGAAGATGTCTTTGCCTATTTGGAATAAATTACCTTTAAAAGTCCCCTCCAACCAAAACCACTCTGTGATTTCCTCATGGAGGCACAATCTTGTTATGATGCCATTTATTTAGGACAACGTGTCCTCAACAAGGCTCTTGCAGTTTGTCCCCTAGAGATTTGTCCCTTTGGGCTGAGCTGGGGCTAAGCAAGGCTGCAACACTCTTTGTTGCACCCTGAAGAAATGCACAACCAGAGGAGCTGGAGAGCCTGAAACCTCCAATGTCTAGTTGTCGTGAGGACGCTCACGACTGATTTAATAGCGTGAGACTCAAAGTGAACTGATTTATTTTAAGCTCACTGAGACCAAGTTTGCCTGGCTAATGCATCCTGACTTTTAGATTGAAGACTTAAATATCATGAGACTTTGGACAGATTCTTTGGAGGACACACGGCTTGGGGGAGGAAACCAGATTCAAAAATAATACCTGGAATTGTTTCAATAGTGCTATATCTGATCTTACCAGGACCAAGGGAGCAGCCAAAGTATGGCCATCTGTTTCCGCTCCCCCCTGCCCTCCTGGCTCACTTCAAACCACCCCCCCCCCGGCAGAAAAGGCATTGAGCATCCCGCAGAGGAAGGACAATTCAATAAACCTAAACCCAAAAAGGAACACTTCATTTTAGCAGAGGAAGCTGTAGTGATGTGACTCACTCGGTGGCTTTTGAGGCTCTCCCCCACCTTCCAGCACTGTCACTTAGAGGTTATTTTTGCGTTTGCCCTCTGACAACCGTGCAGCCCTCGAGCCATGTGGCTCTGCAAAACGTGAGGGTGGTTAAAGGCATCTTTGGGGTTGCTGCCTGCTGGGCTGAGCACACCCACAGGTTGGGATGTACGGGAGCCATCAGGGATCGTGCACCTCCAGTCCCTCATCTCTGGGACAAAGCATATGGCAGACAGGCAGAGTTTTGGCTCCGCTTCTCCCTGCTCCTGACCCACCAGGTCCCCTGCCAGGGACATGCCTGGCCAACCCTGTCCCTCCAGACGGGACACTGGGAGAGGGATCACGCTTGTCAGACTCGGTTGCTTCCCCCACTGCTCGTGGGAAACCTGTCCCACCTCCCATCCTGGCCACCCTTTTCTGGTCTGGGTAATGTTTTCTTATTGTGGTTTGGTCACAGAGTCCTTCCTTTGTTCAATTTGGCCACTGCTTAAGGAAGCCTCCAGAGAAAGCCTTGATAGGAGCATTATAGCCCTGGAGGTGAAGGTGGCCACTGTGGCCATGCTGGAGGCAGCTCATGTGGCAAATATTCAGTGGAGATTGATCTTACACCAGCTCAAGGGCTTTGGCAGCCCCAGTGGCTGCTGCACACAGAGAAAGAAAGGTGCACAGCAAGAGCCAGGGCAGCTCTGTGACACAGACTCCTCTCAGACAGAGCCACTCTGAGCAGCAAGGCGGGTTTATCAGGGAACTTTCTGCTGCCATCCCAAGCCAGTTCTCCACCTGAGCCCACTAAGACATTGCACTGCTGCACCCTCCTTCAGACAAGTGCTGAAATAGGACCTCAGGGATGGTCTTTTCAGGACTGCCCTATTAAGCCATCTGTATGGCCACATTGGCAGTAGGACCATACTGCAACACAATATGTTGCCTCAGCGCAGGAAACACACTCACAGAGCCCCCAGCACTTCAGCTGAGGGGGATTTTTCTGCCTTTTCCATCAGCCACTGCTGTAAAGCTGCGCTGAGAGGCAGCTCCATCCCCCAGCAGGAAGCTGTGTCTCATTAGCAGAGGTAAACAATTCCTCTGAACGTGACGAGTCAGGAGAGCATATTAAATATGTCACTATCTCAGGGTTTCTTAATCTCTACTCCAGAACAGCATGTTGAGACAGGAGAGGACCCCCCAGCGTGGCTCAGAGTTCCACCACACCCCAGCTGGCATCCCCCCTTCTTTGGGGGGATAGTGGGGAGCACCTGGGCAGGTGCCCTCACCCTTCAGGCTCCCCCATCCAAGCAAGCGTGAGCACTCCATTGATTTCCCTTGCTCAGTTGTCACAGCTGCGAATAAAACAATGATAAAACCTATCCAGCCACTTGCCTTTAAAACATCAACCAACACATCTATTCGGTACCAGAATCACAGAATCAACTTTCATGCTCCGGGGTGGGCACCACACTGGAGCTCAGCAGCCCTGGTTGCAGCCCTTCCTCCTGGCACACACAGAGGAGGCAAAAGCCACACACTGCTCAAGTTCAGGCTGTAACAGGAGGAACAAACCCCAGCTTTTCCGTCAGGCAGGTGCGTGTCAGAGCAAGACAGTGCTGAAAACAGTTTGAGTGTTGACCTGTTTTCTGATCTGCTTTCCCTGGCAGCCTCGTGCACACACACACACAACGTGTGCTGTGTTTACAGGAGTCCCCTTGTCTCCCCAAGGCTGTCGCTGTCTCCCCTGCAGACGATCCTGGTGCTCACGTGCAGATCAGTTCCTCGCTGTTTTGTTTTATCCCCCGTGCCGGCGGAGCAGCCTCCTGCCTTATTTACAGTGCATTACTCACACGCTGCTCTGAGCACGGAATTATTTATGCCCTCCTGAGCTTTTCAGGGCTCCTGGGTGCCGTGGCCTCCGCTCTCTTTGCAAAGCTCAGCCCGTGGCTCCGAGCTGTGGGGAGGCACCCAAGGCCCATTTTACAGTCACAGAATGGAGAAGCTCTGAGTAGTTCCCTAGACCTTTGGTTGCCCAGCTGGCAGTGGCAAAGCACAGATTTTCCAAAGCACCTTGTGTTACACAGAGATTTCCACGTTCAAAGCACAGCCCCAAAGTTCCCCTTTGCACCCCATTTGTACAAGCCAGCTCCTCTCCTCTGCTTTGCCTGGGGTATACACAGGGCACCCTAAAAGCAGGTCACAAGCATTCAGACTCCAGCAGTTTCCCAGATCAAAGCAAGCCACGGTGCAGGGTCAGTCCCCAGTGCCACAGACACAGGAGAAGCCTCTTCCCACGCCTGCAGCAGAGCTCTCCCAGTCCAGGGACACAACCAGCCTGCAGAGATCCCAGCCCTGCATCTCATTTTTCAGAGACCCCAGCTACCAACACGAACTCCCTGCACCCCAGCACAGCCCTAGCACTGCAGGAGGTCTCCAGAGATGGGTGGGAACACACTGATCCCCCCAAACAGCACCTTCCCCTGGCCCAGCCACACACAAGGCACCCACAAACCAAACCACAGCACCCGGCTCGGTCTTACCTTGTAAATCCACTGTGCTTGGGAGGGACAGACCTCACACCCCAGCAGGCTCCTCACCTCCAGCCAGAAGCTCTGAGCAGCTCCAGCTGCTTTATCACCTCCTCCTCCTCTGCCAGGTGCCTCTGCCTCCCTGACAAGGGTCCCACTGCAGCAGAGCCTGCTGTTGTACCAATGCCTCTCCCTCTCCAACCCTTTGGATTTTGAGTCTGAGAGGGAGGTAAAGTGACAGCAAAGAGATGCTTCATATGCAAAAAAGATTTGCATTGTGTTGCAGAGTTGATTTGTGGTTTGTACCCACTATAACACAGACCTGCATTATCCCCAAGGAGGGTCTGACCCACCTGCTCACTCCTGGAGGCAGAAGCTGCAGGGCAAGTAATGTTGGGCTTTAACACACATATGGATGAGGAATAAACCTATTGGCACAGCTAATAACCCTGATGCCCAAGTCCAGAGCTTCAACCTTCACACCATGTCCTGGTGCAGCTCAGCACATGGATGTGTACATGTGTCCCTGCAAAACACTCCAGCTTGGCCGTGCACTGTCATTTGTGGGCAAAATGGGGTGGCTGTTCCTTTTCTCCCATTGCCAGGCCTGCAGGTGATGGACATTTTCACCTGGATGGGATGAGCCATCCTTCCCTCCATGGTCCCTGCAGGCAGGAGAGGACCGTGGCACTGGGAGCACAAATCTCTGCTCTCCCTGCTACTCCTCAGTCCTATCCCATCTTGGAGATGGAGAAATTTATTTTCCCTCCTCTAGCCATGCTCAGTGGCACAGGAGGGATGGTGTGTCCCCAGGATTTTTGGCATCAGGAGCCATGAGAGGCAGGGGTGTGTTTGGGGGATTTTAGCCGTGCAGTTCTTCCAAGGCAGAGCAAAGCTTTCTGTAGGCTTGTAAATTGGCCAAGCTTAACCGAAGTTTCCCAGAGACCATCTCAGGGAAGGCACTTTCTATGAAAATTGCCCCTGTGCCAAATTGAAAAGCCCTTTCCCAGAGGGCCTTTCAAAGGAAACAGCTCAGCCGTTCTTACAGTGGAGGCAAAGCCGCATCTTTCTGCCTTAAATTCATTCTCAGAAACAGCTTCCTCCAGAACCAGGCCCGTGGCACGCTCCAGTTCAGCCCAGCAGTTAATGTTTGACACAAGCAGCCAGATCCAGGGCCTGGTAACGGTGTGAGCGTGGCTGTGATGCCCACACAATGCCCACACGGTGCCCACACGATGCCCAGGCTTTGCCTTCTTCCCCGGTGACCGTTGTTGTTGTTCCAGGAGAACCCGTACCTGTGCAGCGACGAGTGCGACGCCTCCAACCCGGACCTGGCCCACCCGCCCAAACTCATGTTCGACAGCGAGGACGAGGGGCTGGCCACGTACTGGCAGAGCGTGACGTGGCGCCGGTACCCGGAGCCGCTGCTGGCCAACATCACCCTGTCCTGGAACAAGAGCATCGAGCTGACGGACGACATCGTGATCACCTTCGAGTACGGGCGCCCCACCATCATGATGCTGGAGAAGTCGCTGGACAACGGGAGGACTTGGCACCCGTACCAGTATTACGCAGATGACTGCATGGAGGCCTTCAGCATGCCAGCACGGAGGGTCCGAGACCTCTCCACCACCAGTGCCAACAGGGTCCTCTGCACGGAGGAGTATTCCCGCTGGGCGGGCTCCAAGAAAGAGAAGACCGTCCGGTTCGAGGTCAGGGACCGCTTTGCCATCTTTGCTGGCCCCGACCTCAAGAACATGGACAACTTGTACACCCGGCTGGAGAGCGCCAAAGGGCTCAAGGACTTCTTTACCGTGACTGACCTGCGGATGAGGCTGCTGAGACCCGCCCTGGGGGGCACCTACGTGCAGAGGGAGAACTTGTACAAGTACTTCTATGCCGTCTCCAACATTGAAGTCACCGGCAGGTAACGGCTGCTGTATTTCTTTGGGCATCTCTTCTCTGAGGGATGAGAAGTTACTGCTGGTAAACTAAGCCATCAGCATTTCTGCAAACAGTGTTTCTCCCTCTGACACCCCTTCTCCCCAGGCAGGGCAGCACTGGAAATAAAACAGATGTGTCCTTGCAGGGAACGGCTGGGGCACCTCCAAGGCTGTGTCTGAGAGAGGGGCTGTGTTCTCCTGCAGCCAGTGCTGGGGGAAGTGCTACATGGCTTAGGTGGACAGTCAGGGTCTGAATTCCCTCCCAATACCCTGTTCCCAGCTGTGCAAACACAGCTAGAAGTCCCAGGGGTGATGCTGATGCATCTGGGGGATGAGGAATGATGCTCATCCCACTAAACTCCAGCTCACTGCCAGTACAAGCAGGATGGGTCATCCCGAGGCAGCCCAGCACCCCCTGAGCAGCCTTGGCTCCAGCAGAGGAAGTTTGGGGTGAGGGTAAACCCCCCAGACAGATCTGGGGCAGGGGAGGTGGGTGGGGGGGTGTTTCTCCTGGGTTTTGTTTTTAATTTCTCTGTATAGTGCCATATGTTACATTATGACATCAACTGAAAAAGCAAAGTAAGGTGGAAAAGTGCCGAGATGGCTGATTTCCCATCCAGCTTGTGCGAGACTTACAGGCGAGAGGGGAGAAATCTCCCCATCACCCACCCCATGCTAACAAGCATCACCACAGCGACAGAGGAGCCGTTTGTATCGGTTCCAAACTGTTTGCTACTGAGACTTGCAAGTAGAAATGTTTTGCAGGTGCCACTGAGGCTGGCTTTGAACAGGCTCCAAGGGGAAGGAAGCTGCAGTGAGGGATGGGAGAGCCCCTTCCACCCGCCGGGGCAGGCAGGAGGCAGAGGTGAGGGTCTTTCTCACAGTGTGGTCGCCTGTCTGGGACGAGCAGCTGTGGCTCTCAGCTGGACTGGTGGCATGTTGGGGTGCCCACCATTGGGATTGCTCAGGGAGAAGCCCTGAGGGGCTCAGGCACACGGGCAGAGGAGTGGCAGAGCCCAGGTTTCAGTGCAAGGTGCTTCTGTGTAGATATGTGCTGCCCATAAGAAGCATTGCCAGGTGTACTAAATATCCACAGTCCAAAACCAGCTCAGGATGCAGCAAAATAGCAAAGTAAGGAGGGTGGAAGGGAAGAAAAGCAGGCAAAGGCAAGGAAAAGGGCAAGTACCTTGCCATCACCTCCACCCCAGCGACAGCCAGTCCTGTCCCCTGCTCCTTCTTTTGTGGCCCTGCTCCTCCCTGGGTGGCCCAGCTGCCCACAGGGACACTTGATGTTAGTGACAGCAGTGGCAAAACCACAGGGATCAAACCCCAGCCAAAGCTCACACTGACCAGAGGATCTGGCAGGAAGGGTTGGAGCTGGTGTATCAACTTGTCCGGGCTGGTTAGACTCTGTAACAGGGACACAGAGTTTTCAGCCTAGGAAGTGGTAAATTAGGACTAAAGGTTTGATGTCAGTGCTTGTGCAATGACCTTTGGCTTCCAAGCACTGACATAACTGCAGATAACCAAGGACTTGTTGCTGCTCCTGCAGCAGCTGCAGGATACTTCATGCTTCAAAGAGGTCAAGTACTCTTGGTGTCCTGTGAACGTGATCCTCCTCCTCCTCCCTCTACCTTCCCTGCCTGGCTTGGGCAGCACTTGTTGCTCCAGTACTTTGGATTTCAGGCCATGCTGACAGGATTCTCCCCAAACCAGCACCTTGCTGTTGGCTGCCCTCCTTCCCCCCCACCCAATCCCTCACCAGCTTTTGAGCTCACCGGCCAAGTTTAACACCATTTAATAGTAGCAGCCATCAGTTCAAGAGGTTAAAATCCAAAAAAATTCTGCGAAAAGAACTAGGGCAGGGGGAGGGAAACCCTTTCAAACACCATGGCGGG